>NC_064809.1:120988400-121046081 GCF_023721935.1 Panthera uncia
AGCCCTGGTTGGCTCCCGTCTCCAATCGGCTGTTTGGTTGGACAGAAAATGGCTGCGAAGGAACCAGTCCCAGCGCGGAGCTCCGCTTCCAGGACTCGGCCTCCCCTCCCTCCGCCGCGGGCCGCTTCCCTCGGCGCGGCACCCTCCCTCCGCGCCTCCCGCGCGCCCGCCCGCCGCGGCCCCGCCCCGGCCCCGCCCCCGGCCGCGGCCCCTCCCCGGCCCTCCTCCGCCGGGCGTGCAGAGCGGCCGCAGCTGCGGGAGCCTGCAGAGCAGGCTGCGGGCCGAGGCGGGCGGCTTCCCGCAGAGGGTGCGCTGCCCTGGCCGGCGGCCTCCGAGCTCCGCGGGGCTTGCCGGGGCCGAGACCCGGGCACCCTCTTGAGGTCTCTGCGGGCTTTCTTCCCACGGTGTTTTCCCGGGCCTCTGCGAAGCGTGATATCCCAGGCTTCCCCCCCCTTTTCAGTCCCCTCCCTCCCCCACATGAAAGTGTCTCACCCGCCTGAGGGCAGCGTGCCTGCGCCTCGATTTTTTAAGAAGGGGAAACCAAGGGCAGAAACAGACCTCCAGGGCGACACTCGATCTACCAGGTGGATTTGAGCAACAGCTACCTCCTGGAATGCCTTCAGCACCTCGTGTTTTCCTTGTGTGCCTGTAAACGTTGCCAAATGCACAAAGGCTTCCCCTCGGTCAACTTGAGCTCGGGGGTTCGTTGTTCAGATTTCATCTAAAGATACAACCCTCTCTTTCGGGTTTAACAGGTTGGTCAGTCTAGCCAGCCTTAACCCTGAATCTAAAATGTTGCATTTCCTGTCGCTCCCACCCCCATCCCCCAGCACCCCCAATAGCTGCTACCTGACCAGTAGCTTTTCCCAGCGGATGATTATTTGGGCCGCAAGAATCCACGGCCTGTTCTCGCTTCTGCAGCCCAAGCTCCCCCGCTGTCTTTCCCTGACTGCAGTCTGGGTCGGACTTCCCTCGGCTGTGACCATCACAGATGGGCTGTGAGCCAGACACCGCTCACTGCAAAGGGCGGCAGGATTTCTGCAACGGGAGCCGGGAATCGCGTTCCCTTTACTTCCACTAAACAAGTGGCCTGGTGCCACATTAAACTTTCCAGCTTTAATCATTTAAAAATATATAGGCATGTTTTATTTATAGAGCTCCTACTGTTTCCCCGCATATTTTAACATTTCAAGAGCAAATAAGGAAGCGAAGACAAGTGAAAGCCTCCAAGTTATTCCAAGAGGAGTAAGTAGCAATGCCATTGGGGAATCAAACAAGTTGATTTGAATTCCATGTCCACCTCGTCCTGGCTTGTGACCCTAGCCAGATATCTGTATCTCTCCGCGAGAGTTTCCTCATCTCTGTAATGGGAGTAATACTAGCTACTTCTTAGGATTGTTTGGAAGTAAATAAAATGCACAAAGAAAACCCTAAAAAAAAAAAAAAAAAATTGGTCCATTATCTTAAGATCTCTATATGATAAGAGTTTCCATCTCTATCAAACTTTTTAAGTGTTATTTGCTAAAAAGTAGTAAAATTGGCCTGCATTGAACTCCTCCCTTTCCCTATGATTTCCCCTACAAGTGGAGTTTTCAGAGTGAAATGATGTGCTCAAAGACAGGAAATATAAAAAAGGAAGTAGTAGGATTGAGAGAAGCATGACTAATCCACACACTGGATGATGAACCAAAAGTTGCAAGGTGACTGCTTTCGCTGAGTTAACATGCTGTTATTTCAGTACCGTCGATCTAACTGACATGTTTAATTAAGATTCAACAAAAGGGTTATTCAGCTCCCTCTGTTTACCAGGAGCTAGGCTGGAAGCCCGGGGCTGCAAAGGTGGGTAAAGCCCGCTCCTTACCCTGAGGAGCTAACTCTAAAAGACCGAGGACCTGTGCCACACCCCTCTGCTGTTGGATCCCAGGTCATGCTATCCGGACAACCTGAGTTCTCTGTGCCTTTTATATCTGCATTCAGGAAGCCCCCCCAGTAAACATTAACTGTTTTTCATGATCACATGGTGAAAGACGTGTATCAGAGTTTAGTCATGGAAAAGACAGTATCTAGACTAATTTAGATTTTCCTTTTTTCTTTTCTTTCTTTCTTTTTTTTTTTTTTGACAGTTCAGATGTTTTATTGCTTCTAGAGTAATCTAGACTTTTCACCAAAGGTCAGAGGACAGGTGATTGTCTCTTTTACTAGTCCACACACCAGAGCTGCCCCTTAACTTATACCATTATTTATAGGAGTCATAAATCGGCAAACAAAGCACAATGAAGACTTCCCGGTTGGATTCTACTTTATTACTTTAATGAGGCCTCATAGAACTTCCATGATGACACTGTCTAGTACAGAACGGTCTCTGTTTCCAACTTCCTGATTCTATTCTCGCCCTCTCTTCTCAATCCATTCTGTGCACTCAGTGCCTGGAAGGATCTGGCTTCTGCTTTTCTCTCCCCCTCTCCCCAAATGCTGCCTCTTCCCCTACCCCTTTCCACCTTCTAAACACACTGGTCTTGGCTCTGACACACACACACACACACACACACACACACACACACGGCTCCTGCCTTCAAGGTCTTAACTGGCTCCTTTTCATCTTTGAAATCTTACCTCCTCAGAGAGTCTTTCCCTCACCCCTCCTAAACTAGCTCCCCACCCTGGGTTACTCTATAAGGGCATCTGGTCGGATCACTCATGTGATGGTAAACATTTTTTCACTCCCATATACTTAGCCGAATTGGATTGTCTTACTTATTTGTTGTCTGTAAGTAAATATATCCCAAATGGGGGCCCTTCTCATTACCCCCACTACTAGCCCCATGGTTCAAGCCACATCTCGTTTCACCAGGACGGTGGCAGCAACCTGACCTTCTGACTTGTCTCCCTGCTTCCACCCTTGCCTACACAGCAGCCAGAGTGAGCCTTGGAAAATGTAAATTAGATCCTGTCACCCTTCTGCTCAGAAATCCTCCAGTATCTCTCCCTTTCCCTCAGAGTAAGAGACAAAGACTTTACAGTGGCCTTGCAAAGCGGAGGGTGACAAGTTTGTTCGTTCCAAGTTGAACAAAGGAAAAGACTAATTGTTCTTTGGTCATAGTACAACGAACCAGAATCTCTTTTAAAATCAATCAGGGACAACCTCTCACTTGGCGGCGACAGCTCCTTGCTTTCAGAAAGTCAGCCAATCAGCGACAGCCACACTCCAGTAATCCTGCTTCCTTAGCTAAAGGTCAACTCATCCCCAAACGGTCCAGCTTCTAAAAGTGCGAATCTCTGAACCCACGCTTTCCAAAACACTATGGAAGGCCGCAGATTTCTTTGTTCACAGACTCTGCCTTACAGTGCACCTGTCCTTTGCTTAGCAAGAAATATAATCAGCACTTTTGATTTGTTTCTTTCAGAAATGAATGGTTGCCTCTTCCCTGGAAAAAGCCCTATGGTATCTCTGATCTATCCCCTCACCGCTCTTCTGTTAACGTCTCCTTTTTCCTTTGCTCGCTCCGCTTTTTGTTGTCCTTATTTCTAATGGGAATGCTCCTGCCTCAGGCCCTTTGCACATTCTGTTCTACCTGCCTGGTACATTCTCTTCCCTCAGATATCCACATAGCTCACTCTCTCAGCTCCTTCCATTTCTCAATGAGGCTGACCCTGATCAACTTATCTAAAAGTTGTGATTCCAGCTCCTGATCCCCACTCTCCCTTCAATTGCTTTATTTTTCAATCACAATTGTCACCTTCTAACAAACTGTAGAGTTTCCTTATTTATTTTGTTTATGGCTTATTGTCTGTATCTTCCCATTAGAATGTAAGCTCTATGAGGACAAAGATTTTTGCTCGTTTTGTTCACCAATGCATCCCGAGCATATAGTAGGTGCTCAATAAATATTTGTTGAATGAATAGATTGTTAATATTTCACCTTATTAGGATATGAACTCTTTGAGTGCAAAGACCCTGTGTTCACCACTGTATGCTCAGTGCCTGGAACAGTGCCCAGCACATAATGTTGCTCTATAGGTATGTGGTGGCATTGAATGCCTGAGCAGGCATTGGAGACAGCTATATCTTAACTGATAATATAAATGACCCTGAAATTACTAGAGCCTTATAGGTTATCTCTCTCCAGAGAAGCAGAGTTAATAAACACATTTAAAGTTCTTTAAGTTATTATGAAGTGTTAATCAAAATATTCAAAATGTATTCATCACGATTTCCCCATGGATTAGTGAGTTATTAATTAATTAATTAGTTAGCTAATTAACTCACTAATCCATGGGGAAACAGTGCAAATACCTTTGATTTACCTGAAAAAGCCACCGGATCGCTTCTTTCCAGGGTTGCTCAGGCTGTGGACGGGAGAAAAACCTGTCTGTAGTAGGAAAGGCCAGAAAACATACTTTTCTCATTTCGTTTGCTTTTTGCTTAAACTATTGGGTCTTCTCTGAATTGATGCCCCTGTCTGCGGTCTCTCTTTAATCTATTTAATACAATAACATGGCCAGATTAATCTTCCTGAAACCCAGTTCTTACCATGTAGCCTTTTACAAATCATGAAAATAGCTTCCGTGGCTTGCATGTGTGCAGTGTAGCAGGTACTTTGCTAAATTCTACATGTGTATTTTCTCATTTCAGCCACACAATGACGTCATGTTATTCTTATCCCTATTTAAAAGACTTGAAAACAGGCTAAGAGTTTAAGAAACCCGGAAATCACACAGCTAGAAGTTGGGGGAACCACGTCTCAAACCTGCTCTGTTTTAGTCTTGCCCCACTGCAGGTTCATTCTGGCCCCAATCTGTCTGATAAGAATTCCTACCCATTCACAGGATCTGAACACACATTTCTCTAAGAAGACATACAGAAGACCAATAAGCACATGAAAAGGTGCTCAGCATCAGTAACCCTAAGGGAAATCCAAATGAAAGCCACAAGAAGATACTTCTTCGTATTCACTAGTTTGGCTGTAATAAAAAAGATAAAAAATGACAAGTGTCATTGAGGATGTGAAGAAATCAGAACCCACATTGAGTGCTGTCGGGAATGTAGTATGGTATAGCCATTGTGGAGAACGGTCTGGCAGTTTCTCAAACAGTTAAACCTAGAGCTGCTATTTCATCCAACAATTCCCCTTCCTAGGTATACACCCAAGAAAATTTAAAAAATATATCCACACAAAGACTCTTACATGAAGGTTCCGAGCAGTATTGTTCATATAACCAAAAAGTGGCAATAACTCAAATGTCCATCCCCTGATGGCGTCCCCATACAATGAAACCTTATTCAGCCATAAAAAGGGAGGAAGTTCCGATACGTGCTACAACGTGGATAAACCTCGAAAACATTAAAAAGGCGAAGGAAGCCAGAGTATATGATTTCATTTATATTAAATGCCTAAAATAGGCAAATCCTTTGAGACAGGAAGTTAACTAGTGGTTCCTTAGGGCTGGAAGAAGGGATGAGAGAGTAAGGAGTGGTAGCTATAAGGCACAGGGTTTCATTCTGACGTGACGAAAATGTTCTAAAATTGATTTGGTGCACAAATATGTCAATGCACTAAAAAACGTTGAATTGTACACGTTGAATGGGTGAATAGCATAGTATGTAAGTGATATCCCAATAAAATCGTTACCAAAAAAATACCCCACCCATTATTAATATCTGTATCTGAAAAGCACATGCAAATTGATAAGAGAACCACTAAATCTCCAATAGAAAAATAAGTATGGACATAAAATAGAAAACTCCTAAGAGGAAAAATATGAATGGCTAATAAACATGGTGGGAGGAAAGGTTTACCCTCAAATGCAAATCAGAAGAAAGAGAGATCTTTCAAATAAGCAAAGAATTTTACAACAAAGACGATGATGAAGGGATGGTGAGATGGGTGTTCCCATACACTGATGACTAGAAGCTTTCTAGAAAGCAGTTATTAGTCAGTGTGCATTGGCAGCCTTTACGATGTTGTCATCCTTCTAGTCAATAAATGTATCATAAGGAAATAATTTGCCATGCAGGTAACAAGATATTCAGAAGAACGTTGTTAGCAGTAGAAAAAATTGGGGGAAAACTATATGGTAGGCAGACTAAAATGGCCCCCAGTTATCCCCACCTCCCGGTATTCACACTTTTGTGTAATCCTCTCCCCTAGTTCGTGGGCTGGACTTATCCACTCATTCCTAATGAATAGACTACAACAGGCACAATTAGATTATAAAAAGACTCTGAATTCTGTCTTGAGTACCCTTTCTCGTTTTCTCTTTAGATAGATGATAGAGAGGTGCGTGGGTGGCTCAGTCAGTTAAGCATCTGACTTCGGCTCAGGTCATGATCTCACCATTCATGGGTTCGAGCCCCGCATTGAGCTCTGGGCTGACAGCTCAGAGCCTGGAGCCTGCTTCGGAATCTGTGTCTCCCCTGCTCTCTGCCCATTCCCTGCTCGCATTCTGTCTCTCTCTTTCTCAAAAATAAATAAAAGATTAAAAAAATTAGATGATAGAGAGATAAGTAGATATTTGTAGATATCTACCCATCTACCCACCTATCTATAGACAGTGGGAGAAAGGAACTGATTCCACCAACCAGCAGCCAGCAAGGAACTGAATTCTGCCAATAGCCAAGTAAGCTTGGAAGCGGGTCTTCCCCCATTTGAACCTTGAAATGACTGCAGCCCACCCAATATCTTGGTTGCATCCTTGAGAAGTCCTGAGCCACAGCCATTCCCAGACTTCTTGCCCCACAGAAACTGTGAGGTAATAAACGTTGGTTGTTTTAAGTCACCGAGTTTTGGGGTAATTTGTTACACAGAAACAGATAACTAATACAATCTAATTGTTTAACAATTTGAAAATTATTAATGTCATGAAATAGAATAGTAGATTACTATTTAGAAATTGGGGGGGCACTTGGGTGGTTCAGTCAGTTGAACATCCAGCTCTTGGTTTTGGCTCAGGTCATGATCTCACGGTTTGTGGGTTCGAGCCCTGTGTCAGGCTCCGTGCTGACAGCACGAAGCCTGCTTGGGATTCTCTCTCCCTCTCTCTCTGCCCCTTTCCTTCTCTCTCTCTCTCTCTCAATAATAGACATTTATAAAAAAATTTCTAAAGAAATTTTAATAACATGGGAGGATGTTCAGAATACACTATTGAGAATAAAGCAAACTATAGGAAGATATACAATACAATCCCAGTTTTGTAAGTCTATATATAAACACAAGAGAAAACCTACAAGTAAAAACGTTGAAAGCAAACAGTTTTCTCTGCAAAACAGAATCAGTGCTCAATGTGTGCTTATTGATTTCAGTTAGGAAATCTGCCCACCTTTACTGAATGTCTGCGATGTGTCAGCCAGCCCTGGGGAGGCCATGGGGCACAAGACCAAGCCCCTGATCTGGTGAAACGTATTTCTTGATGAGATCTTCTCATCCTTATGGTGGCTGGAGATAGAGAGGTGGAGAGTAGTGGATAGACTGGCAATACATTTTAGAGGTAGAACATTTTTTAAAAATTTTTTAATGTTTATTTATTTTTCAGAGAGAGAGAGAGAGAGATGGACAGACAGACAGACCATGATTGGGTTAAGGGCAGAGAGAGAGAGAGACACAGAATCTGAAGCAGGCTCCAGGTTCCATGCTGTCGGCACAGAGCTCGATGCGGGGTTCGAACTCATGAACCACAAGATAGTGACCTGAGCCCAAGTCGGATGCTTAACCCACTGAGCCACCCAGACACCCCCAGGTAGAACATTTTTGTGTCAAAAAGGAATAGTGAAGAAATAGGGTTTACTCTTGAGGGATTGGCTTGGCTACCTTGAATGGAGGATTCTAGAGCTAGACTCCTTCATATGAAATCCTGATGCGGTCGACTACTGGTGAGTGACCTCGTGTAAATGGGCTACGTGACCTCTGCACGCCTCAGTCTCCTTATCTGCAAAGCGATGCCTCTCCTCATCCGTTTTGGAGATAACAACCTAACTCGGAGTGGTGGGGAGGTGGGGAGTTAGGAGAAAGAGCCTGGAAGAGTTCCTGGCACGTTGAAAAATGGCCACAATTGTTAGTCACTGTTACCGTTGCTAGAATTATTGAGATGGGGACAACTGAAAAAAAAAAACAAAAACCAGAACTAAGAAAGACTGAGTACTGAAGAAGTGTAACAGCTATTAGTATGTCTTTATTACAGTGGCATCCTGCCATCTTTAAAGATTATCTAGTTTATCCAGTTATGGGAGTAATTTATATGCTATGTCATCATTAACACCATCATCACTGTGGATTAGAGGTGCCTGGGGAAGGAATAAAAGGGCAGTAAATTTTAATAGGGACTCTAGGGAATGGTCCTAGCAGGGGAGGGGTGATGAGGCAGACTGAGCCCTGCAGAAGGAACCGAGGAAGGTACTTGGTGGGGAGGAAACAGAGACCACAGACCTCCCTCCCACCTCCAGATCCAGGACAGCTTTTGTGGTAGCTCTAAACACCAAAAGGATTATGATGCCATGCCTCCCATATATAATTCAAAATAGAAAGGACGCTTCAGTGCAAAATACATGGATGAAAGTTCTGAAAAGTTCCAGCTTTCTCCAAAACGGGCACCTCGATATGTTTTGCAATATCGAATTCTCCCTCCCAAATATTTTCCCCTCATTTTTTAAATCTCTCTCTCTCTCTCTTTTTAAATATTCCTGCCTTATTGGTACCTAAGCACATTCTTGGTTTGGATGATAGGTAATTCCGAACCCTGGAAAGTTTTGGCCACTGACAAGCACCTGGACAAAGTTATCCGGCCAGCTCTGTGGAGCTTACGATCACCTGTCTCCAGGATCCTTACGCCTCCCCTATCTCAGGATCAGAGACCATTGCACCCCCACACTTTTGACTTGACACCGATTGAGTCCCATGAGAACCCAATCCAATCAAAGGATACAAAATTACAAGCACAGACGGAATTCACATGACTGAATTTTCTGAGCCTAGAGTGATAGTTTGTTTGTTTGTTTTTTAAGGCATTTATGACCTCGCTCTAAGAAGTCTCGGAGAAAGATGCCTCTCCCAAGTTGGCACATGTCCCGCCTTAACTATCCTTCTGAAATAGACATAATCCTTCCAGTCAATGTCACGGATTCATTTGCTGAATTGCTAAGAAGTTCTTGAGATCTTTGAGCTCAAAGGTTATAAACTCCTACCCAGCCAGTGTGGGCTTTGGAGGCAGCACACATTTTTATCTGACCCGTACAAGCTTTGGAGTGGGGAGGGAGGAATTTAAGTTGTTTGGGAGTGATGGCTGCTTTCATTTGCCCCAGGCCCCAATGCTGATGCTGGTGGCCCCTGGCCACTGATGCTGGTTTTGACCTCCAACTCCCCCACGTAAAAAGCCCTTCCTTACCCAGGACTGTAAAGCTGACACCAAGGACAGCGGGTGTTGGTCTGTCTCTGGTGTCGAAGCTGGGAGGAGCCGGCCTGTGGGCTGTCGCCTGCCTGGCCACCAGCCCTGTGGAGAAAGCCAACACACAGGGAGAAGCGGAGAGGAGGAACAGAGGAGAGACTCCATTTCTGGTTCTCCACGCTGTCTAAGCTAGTCCTTGCTGGGTCTTCCTCCCTTGAAATTGAGCCCTGAGTAACGCGTCCCGTGTCTAGTGCGGTCCCAGGAATAATAATCGCCTAGGGGAAGTTAATTCTGCCCGTTGTGACCTGCTTGTCATCTCCTTTCGTCTGAATTAGTATATATACTCACCTCTCCACCACCATTGTGGGTGATGTGCCCTGCAAAAGAAGTCATTACAGAGCTTATCATGAGGGAAACAAGGCTGGCTGGTATCCAAGGGACCGCCAAGATGCTCCTAGTACCCAGCAGCGCCCAGAGAGTGAGAGATGCACTAAAGAGGGTCAAGAAAGGGAGACACTGAGTTCTGCTTTCATTTTAAACATTTGCTGGTCATAGCTATGGTTACCCAGGAGGCAAGCGTTCTCGCCGTCTTATAGGTGAGACAGCGGCTCGGTGAGACCAAACAGCAAGTCAGTGACACGTTTGACTCAGGTCTGTAGGATGTCAAAGCTCCACCTTCATTGCACCAAACTAAGGTATGTTCCTGGCATGAAAAGGAAAGCTTCCTTTAACCTAGCTTTTTTTTTTTTTTTTCAGGAAAATATGTGACATCCAATATTTTGAGCTGCAAATTCCTGTCCCATATCCCTTATTATGGGCGAGGCAGCTCCACACGCATTCTTTCTAACACATCCATGGGAATTAAAGCCGAATCTACTGGCTCATTCGTTCCCGGTTCTCTGAAAGGTGTGCAGCTGCTTATCTGTCGGAAGCCAGACTGGGGAAAGGCCTGTTCAAATAGACACATCAAGGCTATCTGGAGGCAAAATAATGAAAAAATTCCTACGTGTCCTGGGCAGGGGTTGGCAGACTAGTGCCTGCAGGCCGGCTGCCCGTTTTTATGAATAAAGTTGTGTTTGGAACACAGCCACACGATTCGTTTCTGTATTACGGATGGCTGCTTCCCCACTACCATGGCAATTGAGTAGTTGTGTTGCAAAACTTTAAAATATTTACCAGCCGTCCCTTTAAGAAAAAGTTTGTGGACTCCGGCCCAAGGCGATGCTTAAACCCTACAGAAGTCCTCCGGAAACTGCACAACAGTTTTTAGGTCACTTCTGCCCCAAGCCGAACTGTCCCCTGGATCTGCCCATCAGGGAACATCCCGGTGCTCAGGACAGCAAATGCTATCACATCTAAATCAGCCTGACATCTCATTCCCCACCCCCACCTTCCCTGCCTCACGCCTTCATATTTCTTTTGATTTTCCACATCCATAGGCCACCCATAAATCTCACCTCTTCCTCCTACTCCCTAAATCCCATATTCGCTTCTGCCCAGGCCTGTTTCTACCACATTCTTCCAACTGTGGAACTCAAGCTCACTCCTGAGTTTGGCCAACGGGGGAGGGACTTACAGGAGATCAAAGGCGGGAAGACAGTGGAGCTGGGATATTTATTTCCCCAGTTATTTTCCTGCTAGAATCCGTGGGTTCGCTGCCTTCCCATACCGAGGTACACAGTCCTGTCCATACAGCCCCTTCCAGTCAGCTACCCTCCATAGATTCTGGAACTATTCCGTCCCCTTGCACCCTCAGGCCTACGGGTGTTAATGGTTTCCTGATGTTGCAAACCCAGGGGAACTGCATTGTCTCCTATTGGTTTTCCTAAACCCTGCTCACATCACATCTTCGGTCATCTGTATTATCTTCTTTGGAGAAATGTCTATTTGGACCCTTTGTCCATTTTTTAAGTTGGGTTACTTACCCTTTTCTTACTGAGTGGTAGGAATTTTTTTATAAATTCTGGATATAAGTCCACTATCAGATATGAGATTTGCAAATACCTTCTTCCACTCTATGGGTTGTTTTTTTCACTTTCTTTCTTCTTTGCTTTTTTTAAGTTTATTTATTTTCGAGGGAGAGAGAGTGGAGGAGGAGCAGAGAGAGGAGAGAGAGAATCCCAAGCAGGCTCTGCTCTGATAGGGTGGGGCCCAACACGGGGTCCGATCCCAGGACCCTGGTATCGTGACCTGAGCCAAAATCAAGAGTCGGCAGTTGAACTGACTGAGCCACCCAGGCACCCCTTTCTTTTGTCTCTCATGCTTCTGCTGTTGTATCTAAGAAGAACTTGCCTAATCCAAGGTTTCAAAATTTGCTTCCATATTTCCTTCTAAGAATAGCTTTTACATTTAGGTCAGTTTCGAGTTTATTTTTGTGCACAGTATAAGGAGGGATTCGGCTTCATTCTTTTACATGTGAATATCCAGTTGTTCCGCCCCATTTGTTGAAAAGAGTACTATTTCCCCATTAAATTGTCTTGGCACCCTCGCTGAAAATCAATTAACCATAAACATGAGGGTTTATTCCTGGACTCTCAATTCTGTTCCATTAATCTATATGACTTTCTTTATGCCAGTATCACACTGACTTAGTAATACATTTTTAATGTATTTTTGCAAAGGTATCAATTCCCAATGGATTGAAAAAGAGAAACCCCACTGTGTGGGGTTTTTTTCAACACCAACAAGCAATTCTCCGACATCGGCTGGGTGTCCTATAATTCAACTCAATTCTGACACTACCTGCCGGTAATGTCTGACCCGCAGGTTGAAGGCTCAGTGCTACAAGACTGTCTTTCCTCCCTTCAAGTTGCCAGGCAGAAATTCCGGTTGCCACTTGTGCTTCTGACCATGGGCTGTAGACTGGAGGTTTCCATGACCCCCTCTTTGGGTTCACTTAGTTTGCTAGAGCAGCTCACAGAACTCAGAGAAACATTTGCTTACGTTTACCAGTTTATTATAAAGGATATTATAAAGGAAACAGATGAACCGTTAGATCGAAGAGAAGCATAGGGCAAGCTACGAGGGAAGGGGCACAGAGCTTCCGGGCCCTCTCTAGGGGCGCCACTCTCCCAGCACCTCCACATGTTCACCAAACCAGAAGCCCCCCAAACCCAGTCCTTTTGGGATCTTATGAGGCTTCATTACATAGGCATGATTGATGAAGGCATTGGCCATTGGTGATTGAACTCAATCTCCAGCCCCTCCTCTCTGGAGGTGGGGAAGGGGATGCTGAGAGTTCCAAGTCTCTGATCACCTGGTTGGGTCCCCTGGCAACCAGCCCCCATCCTTAGGGGTTTTCCAAAAGTCACTCAGTGATATAAACTCAGATGTGTTGGAAAAGGGGTTTGTTCTCCTCTCAGTACCTAAAAAATTCTAAGGGTTTTAGGAAGACCAAATGGATATCTCTTATGGTAAATCAAAATGTGGCAAAAAACCAACTGGATCCTCACCACAAATAGCCTGAGACACCCCGGCCAGGTAAGTTCTCCCTGCCCCCTCCTAGCCGGATCTGGGCGTCAGCACGAGTGACGGCCCACAGCGCGCGAGGCTGCTTGCTCTCTCTCAGAGTCTTTCAGTTCAATTGCTTAGCTTTCTGTCTTCCTATCTTGACCATAAATTCTTGGAAGTCTAGGGCATCTTTTGTTATTCCTAGCATACGAACCATTATAGACACTCCACAAATGTTGGTTGAGTGAATATACAAATGAATAAATAAGTAAATAAAACGCTTTTTTCCCTATGGGCAAACTGAGAAAACAGCCTTCCAATGTGGAGTTGAGGGGTGTGAATAGAGCTTGGTTTATACACACGGAGATGCCCTGGTAGTCTCTTAAGTGTCTGTAGAAATGTTATGTTACCCAAAAAGGGAGGGAAGGGGGAAGCCTATGCTCAAATGAGATTGGAAATTTTGAGTTCAAAACTAAGTGTAAAAAAATTATTTTCATTGCAGGACTTGTTAGCGCCTGTACTTAGAGCGTTATGAATGGATATATGCTTGCAGCGGTTTGCTTTTCTGGAAAAACATTTCTCTAGGACAACTAGTCTGTGGGCCACACTTTAGGAAATGCTTATCTTATCTCTAGATTTGAATTTGAAAGAAGATGAAACCCTCCTTTGAATTCATTCCAGGTCAACAAACATTTACTGAGGACCTACCCTGTGCCCTCGGGGACAGGTGGTGCACTGCACCGCGGCCAGGGAGCAGCCAGGGAGCAGCATTCACTTAGCCTCCGACAAATAGCATCCCCGGCAGTTGGGCAACACGGTGGCTCACCCCATGTCACACACCTGTCCTGCCTTGTGCTCCACCTTAACTCATCCCCTACCACTCTGGTACCACCACCATGCTCAAAAAACCCTTGCCTGGCACACTCTGGACTCTGTCACATCCCAAGAACCACAGGGAACTTAATTCGCGTACCAACCCTCTTTCGGCTGGAAGTATGCAAAGAGCAACATTGATATTTACAAAATGCAGTACGGCTTTGGCGTTTTCCTCTTCTTGTTTTTCTCCTCGGTGACATGAGGCTGTGTTTCCGACTCGGAGTCTTATTTGCTTGGGTCATCTTAAAGTTTCCTAACCTAGATAAGGATTGAATAGGCCAACGGTTGAATTCCAGAGACGTCTTAAGGATGTAAGGGCCTGTGGGATATTTGGGGCCCATGAACATATTTGGGACCTTGCAAAAAAACACATTGCTTTAAAATACAAAGAAAAAAAAATCTCGAAAAGTTAATAAATGTTGGGGCGCCTGGGTGGCTCAGTCGGTTAAGCGTCTGACTTCGGCTCAGGTCATGATCTCCCGGCTCGTGGGTTCGAGCCCCACGTCAGGCTCTGTGCTGACGGCTCGGATCCTAGAGCCCACTTTGGATTCTGTGCCTCCCTCTCTATCTCTTCCCCGCTCATGCTCTGTCTCTCTCTCACTAAAAATAAATAAACACTAAAAAAATTTTTTAAGTTAATAAATGTTAAATGTGCGTGAAGTATCATATTTGTCAAGTTCACTAATTGTTCAATCTAGTGTTCATAAAAATGTCCCATATACACTGGAAAATAATTTGTAGATTAACATAGTGGTTAAGAGCATGGACTGTGAAGCCAAATTGTGTTCAAATCCTGACTCCTCCATTTCCTGGGACTTCCAGCAAGTCGTTGAATCTCTCTGAGGTTCAGTTTCCTCATCTTCTGTAATCCTGTGTAAAAAATGGAATCATTATACCATCAACCTGAAAAACGGTTGACAAGACTTAAAGGAGCAAAACACTTAGCTAGGCACACTCCAAGTACTGGGTGTGTACTAATTGTTGTTATTACCATGATTTTCCCACTTGGAAAGGATTCCGAAATATGGCCTTTTTCTAACAAATCACAACCAAATTAAATGAGTTACTCATACTTAAGTAATTTTATTTTTTTTATTTTTTTTTAACGTTTATTTATTTTTGAGACAGAGAGAGAGACAGAGCATGAACAGGGGAGGGTCAGAGAGAGGGAGACACAGAATCTGAAACAGGCTCCAGGCTCCGAGCCATCAGCCCAGAGCCCGACGCGGGGCTGGAACTCACGGACCGCGAGATCGTGACCTGAGCCGAAGTCGGACGCTCAACCGACTGAGCCACCCAGGTGCCCCATACTTAAGTAATTTTAAAAGCAAAATAAGAAGAACTCCTTCCGAAGGATTTCTTAAAATGTCTTATCAATGAAATTTTCAAGCAAACACAAATGTAAAGAAAATAGTATATAACGAACCCCAGTACCTTTCACTCAGCTTTAGTAATTATCAGCTCACAACTACTCTTGTTTCTTTTATACCCTCTACCTCTTCCCCTGGCGGTCAACCCAGGATTATTTTGGGGGGTGGGAGGATAGCCAGATGCCTTGTCATTTCATTTGTAATTATTTCAACATTTCTAAAAGATAAGAACTCCTTTAAAAAAGATAATTACAAAGGGGTGCCTGGGTGGCTTGGTCGGTTAAGCGTCCGACTTCGGCTCAGGTCACGATCTCAGGTTTGTGAGTTCGAGCCCTGCATCAGGCTCTGTGCTGACAGCTCGGAGACTGGAGCCTGCTTCGGATTCTGTGTCTCCCTCTCTCTCTGCCCCTCCCCTGTTCACTCTCTGTCTCTCAAAAATAAACAAATGTAAAAAAAAATTAGAAAAAAATACACATAACCACAAAAACCCAAAGACAACATAAAATATTAATACCATCAGATACCTAGCCAGTGATAACGTTTTTGTGCTTGTTAGAGAATAGATTTTTAAAAAAAATTTTTTTAACGTTTATTTATTTTTGAGACAGAGAGAGACAGAGCATGAACTGGGGAGGGTCAGAGAGAGGGAGACACAGAATCCAAAACAGGCTCCAGGCTCTGAGCTGTCAGCACAGAGCCCGACGCGGGGCTTGAACTCACGGACTGCGAGATCATGACATGAGCCAAAGTCAGCCGCTTAACCGACTGAGCCACCCAGGCGCCCCGAGAATAGATTTTTTTTTAAATAATTTGTTTGAAGCAGGATCCAAATGAAGTCAATTCATTACAAATGAATGTTTACATCTACTTTTTTTTAAGATTTTACTTTTAAGTAATCTCTACACCCAAAGTGGGTTCGACCCACAGCCCCAAGATCAAGAGTCTCAAGGTCCACCGACTGAACCAGCCGGGCGCCCCCCAAAAATACTAGTAAAACCTTGGTTTGTGAGCATAATTCATTCTGGAAACGTGCTTGTAATCCAAAGCACTTGTATGTCAAAGCGAATTTCAAGAACCATTGGCTCAGTTGTGATTATGGGACATTCGGTGTCGCGTACTACACATATTGCAAGACTTCGCTCGTTTATCAAGTTAAAATGTATTAGAAATGCTTGCTTGCCTTGGGGAACATTCACAGAACAAGTTACTCACAATCCAAGGTCTTACTGTACTTTCAGTCTATAGATTTTCCCCTTCATTTCTCTTCTTTTTACTTACAATTTTTATTGTTGAATAAACCAGGTTGCTTGTCTCGAGGACTTTACCACAGTGTGGATTCTGTTACTGTGCACCTCACAGTGCCATTTAACGTGTCCTCTCCTCGGTATTTCCTCTGAGGGGTAGTCAGTCTAGTTACTTGATGAGATTCAGATGCATTTGCTTTTGGAAGCCTCCTCAGAGGTACCTCCATCCATCAGGGCCACACAGTGTCTGTGAGATATTTGCAACCATTGGTGATCTTTGCCTAGAGCCATGAAGTCATTAAAAGTTGTAAAACGCTGATATTCTAATTTCATCATTCCTTTAATAGTTGGGATGCTATAAGAGGAAATACCCCCTCATCGATTATTTCGTTCCCCTGAAGTAGAGTTTGTAGAGGAAAGACAAGAGAAATGTTTGATTCTTTTATTTACTGGTTTTCAAAAGCACGAGTTGGTTCTCTGAAACCCTCGAATGGTGCCCCACGAGTGCTGTCTGTGATCTTGGTCTTAGTTCTTCACAATGTGGCTAATGCTGGATATTGAATACACAGTTACCTTCTTTTTGTTCCTTTTTAAAAATTTAACTTGCAGTATCAGATATCGCTTAACATTTTTTTCAATGTTCATTTATTTTTGAAAGAGACAAAGGCAGAGAGCGAGCAGGGGAGGAGCAGAGAGAGAGGGAGACACAGAATCCCAAGCAGGCTCCAGGTTCTGAGCTGTCAGCACAGAGCCCCGTGTGGGACTCAAACTCCCCAACTGTGAGATCATGACCTGAGCCGAAGTCGGACACTTAACCGACTGAGCCACCCAGGCACCCCTCGATATTGCTTTTTCTTATCATTTGATTTTATTTTTTACAACCATATAAAATATTGCATGATTCCTTGAATCTACAAAACAAGGTATACTCGAAGAAGTCTAGATTTTATTTCTGTTCTAATTAGTTTCTTCCCTTCTACAGATGACTGTTCTTTTTAATGGTGTGTTCTTCCATTATCCTTTTCTCTTCCAAATAAGTAAACATACATATAAATTTGTATTTCCCTCGTTTTATGTAAACATTGGCATAATATACTCACTGTTCTCCATTTTGATCGAGTAACATTTACAGCAAAACCCTAAAAGTGTATTTAATGTGTGATGTGGCTGGGTGCTATTTTAATTTTGCCATGATAGGTAGGCAGGCCTCCAACAGCTCAGAAAAAGTCAAGCCAGCCGCTTTTATCTTCCCACCCAGACAAAATCCATCTCTAAGCCGGGCCAGTTTGAGGTCGATAGAGCGATTGAAATCAGCTGGCTGAACGCGGGACGCATCCCGGAACAGCGAGCAAGTGCAGTTCTTCCCAGAAGCAGCTCCTGTGAGGCTCAGGGTGCAGAGCTGGGTCTTCAGCATCCGACTTTTGTGATAGGTTTAGGATTTGAGGACCCCTCCATCTCTCGGAAGGTAAGGTGGAGGCTCACCTTAGGTGAACCACATTGGCTGTTTCGCTCTAACAATAAATAGCTGCAGGTTAGAATGAATACTTCCTGGCAGTTTTGTTCTGCTTTGTTTGCGGGGGGGGGGGGTTGTTGTTGGTTTTGGTTTGTTTGCTTGTTTACAGACTCAAAACAACCCCATATATAGTGATGAGGGCGCGGACTATCTCATCTAGAGGTCGGTGTTCCAGGAAGGGAGCAGGGGGCGGGGCCGGGGGGCCTGCACGTGTTGGAGGCGGGGCCCCGCGGGTGGTGGGGGGCGGGAGACCGAGCTGGAGGCCGAGCAGGTCGCTGTGCCTCCTGACCTCTTCCTGCTGGACGCTTCTTCCCGCTAAGCCACCTCACGCCCCACCTCCCCCGGGGCCCCTAGAACCTGGCACACCAGAGGAGGCTAGGTCGACGGAGTGGAGCATCAATGAAGAAAAGAGGAGAGGGTAGGAGGAGGCTCCCGTGGCTGGAATAGTCTGGAATATCCCTGCTCCTCGCATAGTCTCAGGTTGCCTCTTTGCGACCAGGCCTTGCTGGGAGATCTTGCTTCTACAAAACATCTGCCTTCTTTTGTTCTTAAGGCTGGTTTATGTGCTCAGACTGCCTTTGGTGTTCATTTAAAAGTATATTTCCCTTGCCTTCAACGTGGCCCCACTTGCGATGGAAAGAGGAAGAACACAGTAATTTGACCTCTAGGGAAGGCTCTGCCAGTGGGTCTCTCCTCCTGTCTTTTGATGCAGAAAAAGGGTACAAGATAAGTGGTCAAGGATAAAAGCACAGTGATTAGGGCACATCCCTATATAGAATTCTATGTGGCCATGAAAAACATGAAGGAAGATCTCTATGTACTGATGTGGAAGGATGTACATAGTATATATTGATGACTACAAAATAAATCAAGTTGCAAAATGAGATGTATGTTGGTAAATGTATTGGAAACGTTCAGAGTAAACTGTTCTCAGAAGTTCTTTCTGGGAAGTGGGTTCGGAGGGTATCAATAGCAATGCTTTCTGCCGCAAGTAAAGAAAACCCCAACTCAGTGGCTCACACAATAAGGAAACGTATTATCTTGTAAAACGAGAAGTCCGTGGGGAGAGGGACTCTGGGGTTCATTAACTCAGCAGCTCAGGACATCACTGGGGACCCAGGTTCTTTCCATCTTTCTGCTTTGCCATCGTCAGTGAGTAGGCTTTGTTCTCAGGCAGCGCGCCTCTTGGGAGACGGGTGCAGTCAGTTTCAGGAGAAACATTCAAACTTCACATCAGCAGCAGAGGAGGCCAGAGTCTCCTGCCAGAGGAGTCCCAGGTCACCCGGCCACAAGCCTGTCTTGGGATCCTGGCCACGCTCCAGCACGGCTGGACGCAGCCGCTGGGAAACTTGGTTCCAATGCCCAGGTGGTGCAGTGGCCATCATTCGGTTCGGGCTCCTGCGGCTGCCGATCTGAGAGGACATCCTCGGGACAGTCACAAGCTTTCTGTCTTTTGAAGAACAAACGGGCAGCTGACGCCCCCTATGTGTTACATGTGTCACATGTCCTTGTCCCTACCAAGACCACTATAATTGACTTAAAAATAGACCAATCAGGGGGCTCCCGGGTGGCCCAGTTGGTTTAGCATCCAACTTCGGCTCCGGTCTCGATTTCACAGTCCGTGGGTTCGAGTCTGGTGCTGGGCTCTGTGCTGACAGCTCGGAGCCTGGAGCCTGCTTCGGATTCTGTCTGTCTTTGTCTCTCTCTCTCTCTGTCTCTCCCCTGCTCATGTTCTGTCTCTCTTTCTCAAAATAAATAAACATTAAAGAAATTAAAAATAGACAAATCAGAACCACACCTCCAACTCAGCTAGCGCCCACCTCCCTGGAATCATTTGGTTCTTAGGGGGAGGATAAGAAACTGGGAAAAAAATCCAGGTGCTCTTAGGAAGAAGGAAGTGGGGAATGAAAGTCAGGTAAGTAACCAACAGGGCTTCCTACGCTGAGAGGGGGACCTTTTAGTCTGTATATTTCTCTCGTAGTTTGGGTTTTTATGAGCTTGTGTTACTTGTATAATAATAGTTATTTTACTTAGGGCAGTGAGAGAATGAGCCTTGGCATCAGAAAGAAAAATATTTGATTCCGTCTCTCTGATTTGTAATGTGTAATTTTGGGCAAGTAATTTAACATCTTCAAGTCTTTATTATTAAAAAGTTGAAAGTAGTTTCCAAGCTGGAAAAAAAAAAGGGCAGAAAACATTTAAGAGAAATGGGTTTCTTTTATGTCCTGGGAAACAAATGATTTCCTATCTGTAAAGACTTAGAAACATATGTGTTAGATTACACCACCTCAGGTTTGTTATTTTAATATTTCAAAGAACTAGAATAATGCAGTCCTTCTATAAGCACATTAAAGAAAGTCACAATGATTTCTTTTTAACAAGTTGAGTAAAATGTTCTTCTGTTTCCTCTCAACTAGTCTGTTGTCTGGAACTGATAAAATAATATATTTCCCAAGAAGTTATGAGGTTTGGTTATGAGGTTGTGTGGCTATTTTGAAGATGATGAGTTCAGTTCTATTTATTCCTACACTTATATCTAATCTTGGTTCTTAATCATTTAAAATTGAATTGAAGTCCACTATCCTAATAACACTTTGAGTTGCCTGCTAAGAAAACTAGAAAGTTGGCGAGCCATCGTTAAGTAGTAGATTAAGGTTTGGGTATTTTCTAAGAGATATTGGAAGTTGCAGAGAAGAACTGGTCCTTAGAGTCTAAGACGTGATGTCAAGAATTTAGGTCTACCCCCAAATTGTTGTGAGACCTTAGGACAGTCATTTCTCTTTGCTGCTTTTAAGTTTCCTTGTTTATAAAACAAAAATAATTAAGCTGTTTGAAGATTACACCCTATCAGTTATCTATTGCTGCATAAAAAGAACTACCCTAAAATGTAGTGGCTGAAAACAGCAATCCCTTAATTTACTCAGTGTTGGTCCTTCGGACTGCATTCAGCTAGTTAGGTATTCTGAGCTTGGGAGCTTTTTTGCTGGTTTCATCTGGGGTCCCTCCTGTGGTGATAGTTTCTAGGCTGGCTGAGTCGATGGATCTAGGACGCCATGCCCGAATCCTCATCTCTGCTCCTTCATTTCCAGTAAAACAGCTCAGGCGTCTTCACTCGTTGTTCTCCCGCAGCGAGAGAGGGCAAGCCCAATGCTGCAGCACCACCCCATGTCTCCTAATGTCCCATTGGTCAAAGCAAGTCATATGGCCACAACATCAGTGTGGGAGGGGTCTACACAAGAGGTTGGAAAGAGGAAAGCCTCACCCAGTGGGAGCCACTGTTGTTACCACAGGCACATCGGGTAACTCAGTCACCATATATGAAGAACTATATTGTAAATTTCAAAATAACAAGTGAGGGGCTCCTGGCTGGCTCAGTTGGTAGAGTATGCGAGTCTTGATATCAGGGTCACGAGTTCAAGTCCCAGGTTGCGTGTGGTGCCTACTTAAAAATAAAAATAGAAATAAAAATAAAAATAAAATACAACCAAGTGAGTTATAGTCATAAACCCTTGAAGGCAAAACAAGTATTGTTACTCAGAGTGTATTTGAAACCACAAGATACGTGGGGAGAGAGATATGTGAACTCAAAATGAGGTTTATCCATGTATCAATATTTTTGTTATTTCAGAAATGTCCACCCCAGATGAAGGAGATGTGAATGGTCCCACCCAGAACCCAACTTCATCTTGACCCCTATTCTGGGAGGTCTCCTGCTCCCTATCTCTTCATTTCTTCTCATTGGACCCGGAATCGATTGCCTCCATACACAGTTGGTAAATTTTAATTCTACACTCATTTGTTTGTTGTCCTTCTCCCCCTGGAGGGTATATAGAAAGCTCCATGATGACAGGACCCATGTGTGTTTCATTCCCCAGCTTATACCCAGCATGCAGCACTGGAGCTGGCACATAACAGGAGCCTGATAAATATTTGCAGAGAAGTGAATGAAATGAAAAGCTACACTTACACAACAAGTACCTCCTGATGTTGTTTCCTGGTGACAGGCAGCTTCTGTTCTGAGAATACAATGGACTTTGTCTCTTATGGATGATTTATTCTGTCAATAATTTGCCAGGGGAGGGCAGTAGCTCCTTGCTTCCAACTCTTGTCTCCACATTCCTCTTCTGTAAATCAATCCTTCCCCGAACTGTAGCGGAACCAAATCCCATGGATTCTACCTGAGCTCTGCCTCTGGACCCCCACCCTTCCTTCTGCCGCTGCCTTTCGGGGTCTTTGTCACTTCTTGCCCGGATTCCCACCCTAGATTCCTAATTGGGTTCCTTGGCAACAGTCTTGCCCAATCCTGCCTCACCTCCCCCTCAGCTGCCAGACATGTCATCATCAAAATATTTGAAAAACGAATTCTAGGGTTAAAGACCTCCCCTGCTCTCTGGAACCTAGAGATAAGATCAAGTGCAAACATTTCGGCATGAGGTTCAATAAGCCTTCCAATCTGCCCTGGGGTCCTTCTCCTAGCTCCTCTCCCATAGGCCCCCCTTTCCCACCATGCAGCCTCTGCCCAGCCACACTATTGAATGAATGTGACTCCCCAGCTGCAAAGCCGTGACGTGATGCGGGCCATCTTCTTTCCTGGCCTGCCTTGTCTCCCCTGCGGCAGCCCACAGTCTCCCTCCTGACTCGTTCTCGGGAAGCCTGCTCAGTCTCTGTTGTTCCTATCTCTATTAAAATCTTCATTTTAATGTGTCTTAAGTCTGCGGTCGCAGCTGCTGCTCCTGCTGTTTTTCAGCGAGGAAGGCGCATTGTTGGAAGACACGAAGGAAGGGAGGAGGAAAGGAAAAAATTGGAAGAGAAAGAAATTGTCCCATAGCTAGCACCCCATCCCCGACTTACTTCCTCCTGCCCGCTATTCCACTAAGTACTCTGAAAGGCCTTTTGTGAGAATGATCTGTTGCGTTTTCCTGCCTGACGTCTCTTCCCTCTTCTTCCCTATGGGAAAAGCTGCCCTGTCTGGTTTGAGTGGCTTGGGTCATAGCCACGTCCTTGGACCTCATGCATGGGAGAATTGGGCTCATGACCGAAATGATACCATTCAAAATCTTCCTTAAGACTTTTTTTTGCCAAAGAAACATCCTCTCCTTCCTCTGAGGATGCTAAGCTGGTATGTGCTTCCATTGATCATTATGATCTCCAGTAGAGAAAGCCTGTTTAAGAGATCAGGAATCCTGGGACGCCTGGGTGGCTCAGTTGGTTAAGCGTCCGACTTCGGCTTAGATCATGATCTCGCGGTTTGTGGGTTCGAGCCCCGTGTCGGGCTCTGTGCTGACAGCTCAGAGCCTGGAGCCTGTTCTGGATTCTGTCTACCTTTCTCTCTGCCCCTCCCCTGCTCACACTCTCTGTCTCTCTCAAAAATAAACATTAAAAAAAAATTTAAGAGATCAGGAGTCCTGATGACATCATTTGAGCTCCTGTATCAAGCTTTGCCTGAAGCTGACATTCCTTTCCTTAAACCAATAAATTGTCTCTTATTTAATCTAGCTGGTTTGGAGTTTCTGCCAGTTGCATCTGAAGGAGTCCCCAACTACTATACCTTTAAAACAAAAAAATGCTTCACTATTATCTCAGGTTTACTCAGAGGAGGTGTGGATGAGACGTGAAAAGGAAGGCCCTGGCCTCATGGCATGGGGTAGGAAACATGACTGAGGCAGAATCTTTGGGTGAGGAAACCATGTATCTCTCTAGCCCTTCTTGAGTCAGTGTCTCACAGAGCCGCTTCCTTCTTGTCTGGATATGTAGCAAGGAAGTTGCCAGAATTCGGGCAAACCCGTTTCCAGATATAAATACCAAAGTGCATTCCTTTGCCCAAGATAAGCTCTTTGGTTTATTTCTCTTTTGTGTTACTAACACCTTAATTATTATTATGGTTACAAACGCTATCTGTATAGCTGTTTTAAAAGGGCTGGATTAAGAAACTGGGTGCTCATCTTCCAAGTACCAAAGCCAGGGGCAATTCCACTCTCCCCTCCCCCCAATAATTTCAGTGAAACATTGAGGTCATTTTGATTTATTCTCGGAAAAATCTAAAAATGAACACTTACTCCTAGATCTTTCCGCCGAAGCCCATCTCAAGCACAAAAGGAGTTTTGTGGCTACCGAATAGAAATAAAACGGAGCTTGAGAAAAACTTCACACATTGTGGGGAGCCAGTTGGTACTTAAGGAAGATAAAAGGAGAGAAGCCCAAGAAATGATGGCACTTTAAGATCTCTTTATATATATAGGACTTCAAAAGACATTTTTCTTAAAGTGGAGAAAGTCTCTATTTAGAGGTTTTTAGGGCAGAGAAAAATTATGGGCAATTTTGGGAAAAGGAAACTGGTAAAAAGGCAAGATTGACAAGAAAAAACTGGCAGGAAAAAAAAATCGGCTTTTAAACCATTATTGCCCGTTCAAAACAGGCCAGCGAACCCATACAGCGCTGTTGAGGCGCATGGGTGAAATGTGGGTAAAATGTCAGAATAAAGCCAGTTGGGACCTCTCACTGAGAACCAACTTCAGGACAAGTTAATAAGCTCAGCCATCTTGTCTAAAAAGGTTGAGAGAAGCAGTCATGAGAGAGACGTGTCCAGAAGGCCTGGAGAAAGACAAGCCCCATGCAGCTTCCTCACTGACCTTCCTTTCTTTTGCTCTGTAGCACCTTTGATGTCGTTGCCGGGCCCAGGTAAACAGAACATTGATTTCTTCGTACGTTCACTTACTCATTTGAGAAATGTTTACTGAGCAGCTACTACAGGCGAGGCACTGCCGAGTGATCTGTGTGACCCGGTGGGGGGCAGAAGGCTCTAGATTGTAGGACTCCTGTCCCCACTCTGCACTCCTTACCTCTCCTAACCTGGACTATTCAGCAAATATTCAGGATACAGGTGTATTTTGTGCCAGGCACTGGGAAACTATAGAACCAGTCATTCCCCTTTGTAGTCGGGGGAGCAGTTAGACAGGGGGTGAGCCCTAAGGAAGCCCTATTAGGATCCCCAAGACAACATTGCAGGAAAAGGCTAAAATACGGTAATAGCGTTAAAGTGAGGTCATGCACAGGGAGTAGCCGAAGTCTGCATCACAACAAAGGGTCTGGGGAGGCCGGAAGTGGGCGCCATTGTCCTTTGGTTACAGGGCGGAGTGGGTATACTTTCTCTTTCAGATCAGGAACCACCCACACGCGCCCTCAACATCTTAGGATCAGTGTCCAAACTGGCGTGCAGGCTGGGCTGCTTATACCCTGCTGGTCACATGGGAGATTCCTGCTCTGTAACCATCCCGAAGGCAGAGCCCAAGGGGGTTTCACTGAGACCAGGTACACATCACTAGTCTCACAGGTGACAATGAACAACACTGACAGGCTGGCAGTGACAAGCTTCCCTGAAACTTGCCTTGGCTCCGTGGTTACAAAGCAACGCTATCAGAACATTATTATGTCTTGAACAGAGGCCAGTGCTGCGCAGGCACATCTCTCACTTTAGCAACTCATCCAGGCCCACCGGAGTTAACCCTGGAGCCCCTCGGATCCATTCTCTATGCTGCATCCAGGGAGTTTTAAGAAAATACAATAAAACCGAGTCTGAAGAAAACAGAAAATAACAATGCTGGCGAGGATGTGGAGAAATCACAACCCTGGTGCACTGTTGGTGGGAACGCAAAATAGTGTGGCCACTTGGGGAGACAGTCTGGGGGCTCTCAAAAAATTCTGAATAGATCCAGCCATCCCGTTTCTGCTGTTACCAGAAGACAGGAGGCCTGGATGTTGGCAAAGTCCACAAGTCCACACATACTGCTGGGACAGTGGCTGGTCCAAACTAGGTTTTCTATCATTTTAATTTTTCTTCTTTTTTCTTCTTTCCCTGACCTGGTTTCCTTCCCTTCTCCTGACTCCAACCTTGCACGTACATCTTTGCGAAATAAACCTTCCTCCGCCACCTGGTCCACAAAGACTAGTTACCACAATGTCTCCCATAACCTGAAGCCCTGTAGGAAAGTTCCATGTCAACCACGGCACCTTGAATCCTGAGGGCTGACTGTTTCTCCCTGACTCCAGGCCACACCCACCTGCCCTTTCAAACACATCACTAATATGAGCCCGGCTGGGATGGTAATGGCTGGCCGGTGTGTCAGGTGAATTTGCACACTTCTTCAGCCCCACACACCTAGACCATCCTCTCCCTTCTTTGTAGGTCCAACTTTTCCCCTCGATGTCAACAATAATGCCAAATTCGTGGTATTATTTTTTGTCTTCCCTGTCTTCCCTTCCTCCTATCTCTGTCCCTACTCACCAGGACTTTACTTTTGCTACAACTTTTTTTTTTTTTTAGGTTTCTTCCTCATTATTAATATTCTTTGCAATCATATGGTCCAAAATTCAAAAGGTACCAAAAGCCACATGCAGCAAAATTTACTCCCATCTGTCTCAAGTTTCCTAATCCCTTAACAGAGGTGACTACTGTTACTAATTTGTAAATTCTTACAGAGATATTATCTGTACTCATGAGCATGTACATGTATAGATTCTTCTCCTCTTTCCTTTCCTTTTTTTTTTTTTTAATGAAATGGTAGTATGCCATGCACATGGCTATGTGCCGTGCTCTGGCTTTATTGTATTTAAAGACTATTTTGGAGAACGTGCATATCAGTACATTAGAGCTTGCTCATTCTTGTTATGGGGTCTCAGCATTGCATTTTATGGATGTATCATAATTTACGTAACCAGTCCCCTCTTGCTGGATGCCATAACACTGAGTGTCTGTGTACCTCCCCTAAACTCACATGTTAAATCCTATTGCTCAATGTGATGGTATTGGGAGGTGATTAGGTCATGAGGGTGAAGCCCTTATGAATGGCGTCAGTGCCCTTATAAAAGAGGTCCCAGAGAGATGCCTCACCTCTCCCTCTATCCCTCTCCCCTGTTCTCTCTCTCTCTCTAAAAAATAAAATCAAATAAATACATAAAGAGAAAGAAACTTTAAAAAGGTGATAGCTGGAGTAAAGTCTTGGTGAGTGGGGACAGAGACAGGAGAAAGGGACAACAGAAAAGCAACTGTTACATGAATTTGGTATTATTGTTGATATCCAGGAGGGAAAGTTGTTTATTTTATTTTTATTTTTTTTAAAGAGAGTGCAAGCTGGGGAGGAGCAGAGAGAGGGGGACAGAGGATCTGAAGCAGGCTCTTCACTGACAGGCTGACAGCAGTGAGTCCGACGACGGGCTTGAACCCACAAACCGTGAGATCTTGACCTGAGTCAGACGCTCTACGGACTGAGCCACCCAGGCCCCCGGGGAAAGTTGTTTATCTAACCTAAGTGTCTGGCAAAATGGACCTGGCTGAGTGCACCTCGTGTACTTAATGTACATTTCAGGATACAGCCCTGAAATGGAAGATCATGTAGCCATCAAAAACTCAGTTTTCAGAGGTGCCTGGGTGGCTCAGTCGGTTGAGCGCTGACTTCGGCTCAGGTCACGATCTCACAGTTTTTGGATCTGAGCCCCGCGTCGGGCTCTGTGCTGACAGCTCAGAGCCTGGAGCCTGCTTCGGATTCTGTGTCTCCCTCTCTCTCCGCCCCTCCCCTGCTCCCACTCTGTCTCTCTCAAAAATAAATAAAAACATTAAAAAAATGAAAATAAATAGGGGTGCCTGGGTGGCTCAGATGGTTAAACGCCCAACTTCGGCTCAGGTCACGATCTCACAGTTGGTGAGTTTGAGCCCCGCGTCGGGCTCTGTGCTGACAGCTTAGAGCCTGGAGCCTGTTTCAGATTCTGTGTCTCCCTCTCTCTCTGCCCTCCCCCACTCATGCTCTGTCTCTGTCTCTCTCTCTCTCTCAATAATAAACACTAAAACAATTTTTTTTAAACTGCAGTTTTCAAAAAAAATTGACAGCTTCGGTTTATCAGCTAGGATTGGTTGATTGTAAGCAACAGAAACTGTCTTTGGCTTACTTGAGCAAAAGGGGACTTGTGGAAAGATATTGGGGGCTGAGGCCACCCAAAAGCAAAGTGAGGCTGGAGGCCCCGGTGGCAAGTGGGCAGGAAAAAGGTGGCTCCAGATTCATGGGCAGCAGGGACGTCTCCGCCCATTAATCTGATAACAGGAGCTGCTCATGAGAGCACTGAAGTGGCAAAAGGAATGAGCCGTGAGAATTCCCTCCCCGCTTGCCTCATGCATCCGTCGGGTGCCTCCAGCCTGCACCCAAAGACACCATATTGCTATTAGTACTTGTCTTTGGAAGGTGGATTATGGGTGTTTTATCTTCTTTCTAGTTTTCCGCATTTTCTACTTTTTTTCTAATATGCCAAATCCCTATTTATTTTAAAAATACCTGTGTGAAAAGTTTAAGTGCACTGCTTCTGGGGGCAAGTACAACTTAGGACTGGCACTAGGTTAACACCACCGGGAGGCTCTTTGGAAAGAACCCTCCCTTCTTCTTCCTCAGATTCCTCGTCCTCAGGCAACCAAAGACTTCACCTTTTCCTCCACTGACTTGCCCCTTTCTCCCTATCAAAGCCCGCTCTCAAAAAAAGGAGATGACGGGGCGCCTGGGTGGCGCAGTCGGTTGAGCGTCCGACTTCAGCCAGGTCACGATCTCGCGGTCCGTGAGTTCGAGCCCCGCGTCAGGCTCTGGGCTGATGGCTCGGAGGCTGGAGCCTGTTTCCGACTCTGTGTCTCCCTCTCTCTCTGCCCCTCCCCCGTTCATGCTCTGTCTCTCTCTGTCCCAAAAATAAATAAAAAACGTTGGAAAAAAAAAAAATTGAAAAAAAAAAAAAAAAAAAAAGGAGATGATGTCGGTTACCCTCCGGAAATGCAATAGGACTAATACTTACGATAACAAGAAAACCAGCTCGTAGTTACTGCTAAGGACTGAATTGTGTGTCCTCCCCACTCCCTGCAATTCATATGTTGAAACCCCAACCCCTCAAGTGACTGGATGGGGTCTTAATCTGACAGCATTGGTGGCCTTGTAAGAAAAGTAAGTGAGATCTCTCCCTTTCTCTCTCCCCTCCTCTCCCCATCTCCTTCCCCCTCCCCCTCCCTTCCCCCTCCGCCGCCCTCCATCCCTCCTTTTCTCTCTCTCTCTCTCTCTCTTTCTCTCTCTCCTCACCCACTCCCAGAAGAATGGGCGAGCTCTCCCTTTCTCTCTCCCCTCCTCTCCCCATCTCCTTTCTCCTCCCTCACCCTTCCCCCATCTCCTCCCTCCCCCCACACGGTCTCCTGCCTCCTCCCTTCCCCCTCCGCTGCCCTCCATCCCTCCTTTTCTCTCTCTCTCTCTCTCTCTTTCTCTCTCTCCTCACACACACCCAGAGAAATGGCCCTGGGTGGTCCTGTGCAAGCCAGGAGGACGGCTCTCACCAGAATCCAGCCCTACCTGCAGCCCAATCTCAGACTTCCAGCCTCCAGACCTGTGAGAAAGTAAATTTCTATTGTCTAAGTTCCCCACTGTATGCTTTTTATTTACGGCAGCCCAAGCAGACTGTATACGCTTCCTCTATTCTCAGTGTCTTACGTGTATTAACTTATGCAGTCTCATAAACATCCTGGGAAGTAAGCACTATTATTATCGTCCCGTTCTTCACAAACGAGGAAGATTGAAGCCCAGAGATACTACAGAACTCACCTCAAGTCAACACAGCCAATCCGTGCTGGCACGGGCCTGGAGACCTGAAGCCAGAAGGGCTGGCGTATCTGTGCCTACGTGGACCGAGCATACGCTCTCTGCATTTATGTGTTTTACCTTCATTTTTCCAAGCTTCTGTTTGCTCAAGTGGTGGCATATGTGACTGGTGAGGTCTGGGTTTCCTTGAGCTTTACGCTATGGGTTCCTCCACCAAAAAGAAGGGTTCCGTTTTCAGAAGGAAGGGGAAGGGGGTGCAGGGCAGTCAAATGTGTCCAGATGTCTGTTGCACACACCCGTCTGGTTTCAGCAAGCGTCAAGGTGAACAGACTCCAACGGAGACGTGCCCTTTGTCTTGTCCGAATTTGTGTTAGAGGAGTCTCAGCCGTGTTTTTCATTTTCAAAACTTTTTAAACGTGTATTTACTTTTGAGGGAGAGAGAGCGAGTGGGGCAGGGGCAGAGAGGGTGGGGGAGAGAGAATCCGAAGCAGGCTCCGTGCCGACAGCAGCAAGCCCGATGGGCTTGAACCCACAAACCGTGAGATCACGACCTGAGCCAAAGTCAGCTGCTCAACCAACGGAGCCACCTAGGCGCCTCTCATTTTCAATTCTTAAAAATTGTGGTAAAATACACGTAACAGACTTTGCTACTTTTACCATTTTTAAAAAATATTTATTTACTTTTGAGAGAGAGAGCGCACAGATGGGGGAGGGACAGAAAGAGGCACAGAATCCGAAGCAGGCTGCAGGCTCTGAGCTGTCAGCGCTTAGCCGGACACGGGGCTCGAACCCAGGAACTGTGAGATCATGACCTGAACCAAAGTCCGCCGCTCGACTGCCTGAGCCACCCAGTGCCCCAAACCATTTTTAAGTGTGCATTTCAGTGGCGTTAAGCACGTTCAGATTGTTCTACAACCGTCACTGGCATCCGTCCACAGAACTTTTCCTCTTCCCAAACTGAAATTCTGTATCCACCGAACAGTACCTCCCCGTTTCTCCCTCCCTTCAGCCCTAGTCACCACCATTCTACTCTGTATCTCTATGAATCTGTCTACTTTAGATACTTCCTATGGGTGGAATCATACTGGATTTGTCCTTCTACGACTGGCTGATTTCACTTGTCATAATGTCCTCAAGGTTCATCCGTGTTGTACCATGTGTCAGAATTTTCTTTCTTTTTCTAAAACATTTTTAAACATGTTTATTTAGTTATGAGAGAGTGAGAGAGAGTTGGGATGGGCAGAGAGAGAGGGAGACAGCGGATCCAAAGCAGGCTCTGCACTGGCAGCAGAGAGCCGGATGTGGGCTGGACCTCACGAACCATGAGATCATGACCTGAGCCAATGTCAGCCACGTAAACTGACTGAGCCTCCCAGACGCCCCGAATTTTCTTTCTTTTTAAGGCTGAGTAATATTCCGCTGTATGCGTGTACCCCGTGTTGTTTATCCAGCCCTCCAGGGATGGATGCGGGCTGGCTCCGCCTCTGGGCTCCTGTGAATGGTGTTGCTGTGAATGTGGGTGCAGTCCCAGCATTTCGTGAGTAATTCACTTGATTCCAGCACTTAGATGCTGGGCTCCCAGACCTGTAGCCATGTCGGGGGAAAAGCACACAGGCAGGAGATAAGGGCTTAGGTCCTCTCTCTGCCACGTATGAGCCACATGCCATTGGGAAAAATCTCCTCACTTCTCTGCGCCTTGGGGTTTCTGGGGGGCTCGGATGAAATAATGAAAATGAAGTGGCTGGAAAGAGATAAAGAGGGAAGCACAAATAACAATTGTGTGGTTGCTTAACTCATTTTCCCAGCTCCCGGCTTACTCTGTACAGGAAGATTCCTCAGGACAGTATTTTTCAGAGGGCACACAATAGCGTTTTTATGTAGAAGCTAGTCACAGGTGCATCCTTCCGTGGGACTTTCCAGAAGCTCCGAGCTGAAAGGCCACTTTAATGAAATAAAAATCCAATCTGTTCCCCAAATGGTCAGCCTTTGGTTACCTTAATTCTCAGTATTCTTTCAGACTAATAGGATTTTTTCCCCTCAGCACTTGATTGATTTGCAATATCATGGACACTAATTTGCCTGATACAGGAAAAGGCCTCGATTCCCCCCTTACAGCTGTGCCATGATTATAAATGCAAAGATTCTTTCTGGAAGGATCCACAAGAACCTAACACTTGCCTCTAGGCAGGGAGGTTTGGGGCTTGAGGTAAGGTGGGAGAGAGCGTATTTTTTAGTGTAAATTCTTCTGTATTTTTTCAGGGGGAAATGTTATGTTGAGTTTTACTGAAAAAATAAAAACATTATTCTTGAAGGAAGAAGAAATACTAACCCTGTGTTCATTCGCCTCTGAGTGATTAAAAAAAAAAGATTAAAATGGCAGAGGAAACAGTTCTTGAATCAGAAGACAAAGCCAGCCCAAAGAAAATTATAAACCAGATGAAGTTGCTTTAATTTTTTTTTTAACGTTTATTTATCTTTGAGACAGAGAGACACAGAGCATAAACGGGGGAGGATCAGAGAGAGAGGGAGACACAGAATCTGAAACAGGCTCCAGGCTCTGAGCAGTCAGTACAGAACCTGACACGGGGCTCGAACTCAGAGACCGTGAGATCATGACCTGAGCCGAAGTCAGACACTTAACCGACTGAGCCACCCAGGCACCCCTGAAGTTGCTTTAGAGGCAACAGTGTATAAGATCTGTTGACAAACAGGGCACCGGCGTGACTCAATCGGTTGGGTGTCCGACTTCCGCTCAGGTCACGATCTCACAGTTCGTGGGTTCAAGCCCTGCGTCGGGCTCTGTGCTGACAGCTCAGAGCCTGGAGCCTGCTTTGGATTCTGTGTGTCCCTCTCTCTCTGTCCCTCCCCCGTTCATGCTCTGTCTCTCTCTGTCTCAAAAATAAATAAAAACGTTAAAAAAAAATTAAAAAAAAAATAAATGAACGCCAAAAAAAAAAAAAAAAGAATCTGTCAACAAACAATGTGGGAGTCGCATAGAATTGGGAGCAAATTCTAGTTTTGCCACTTTTTTTTTCTTTTGAGAGAAAGAGAGAGCGAGGTTGGAGCAGAGGTAGAAAGAGAGAGAGAGAGAGAGAGAGAGAGAGAGAGAATCCTAAGCAGGTGCCGTGCCCAGCGAGGAGCCAGTGCGGGGCTCCATCCCACCACCGTGAGACCATGACCTGAGCCGAAATCAAGAGTTGGATGCTCGACCCACTGAGCCACCCGGGCGCCCCTGCTTTTGCCACTTGGTAGGAACCTAACACCTTCACGTTTCAGTTTCCTCACCTGAAAAATGGGGATAATAATGCCCAGCCGTTACTTGGGGTGTTGTAAGGGCATTTGGTGTTTTTCTCAGGGGAACTTTGAAGCGCACAGCTCCCCAAGGAAGACTTGGGAAGAGCAAGGAGATTTCCCTTGCTCTGTGTCTGCTGTGTGCCTGTGTGCCACTTGTCACACTGAGTGTTTGCCTGTCTTTTATTTCATCCTCCTAGTTATCACGCCATGTAGATACTCATTTTATAGAGAGGGTGGAAGCTCGGAGAAGTTCAGGAACTTGCTCAAAATCACACAGCTGAGAGTGACGGAAGCAAGGTTTGAATGGGGGTCTGGGGCCACACAGCTGGGTTCTCCACCCTCCTCGCCTGGACTTCAATCCCCAGGACGGGCACTGTGGGAAGTCTCCGAGGCCAGGAGAAGCCCTGTCTGGAATGCTTCAGGAAGAGCGGTTTCTAGCTCCGTTTCCCCACAACCTGCCCCAGCTAGTTCTGGAGCCCACGTTTCCATCCGTAGCAAAACCGGCATTCATTTTTACCTTGCCTGGCATTTATCTGGCCTGGCATACTTGGTTAATTGTCTTGGGCGAACAGACAACAGACAGTCCTACAAGTGGGTGACGCAGTGTTACAATCACCTTTAAAATGGACCGTGGAGTTTGCGTGTGACTCAAGCAGAAAGTTCTAATAGTAGAGAACTTCAATTTAGGAAGATTGCTTTAAAATGTAAATTCCATGGCAAACCCAAATAACTGGAAAGCTCAAAAAAAAAACAAAACTAGAATGTTTTTCAGTGTATGATTGATGGTGGGTGTTGTGTTATATTATTTTCACGTTAATTCTCTTTGGACACTGAGCCAGGTGCTGGGGACACAAAGGTGAATTAGACACAGACCTGCCCTTGAGAACTTCACTATGGTGGAGGGAAAATGGTGGGGGTGCGGCTGGGTGACCGAGGCACCAGAGGGAGGGCTGGGAGCAGCAGATGAATCCAGAGATTTAGCAAGTAGAGGGAGGAGCAGCTGGTGGGCTAGGGACCTGGCCATGGGACCAGGGACAGGCGGGAGCAGGACAATCCGGGCAAGCCACGCAGAGTTAACTAGAAAAGGGAACTCCTCTTCTGGATGAGGAGAAACGTACCATACCTGGATTGCCAACACTTAGAGATTAAATTCATCAAATACTTGCAAAACCCTAATTGTTAGGACTTTAAGACTTTGTTCGTGAATTCCATTTATGGGGGCCCCTGGGTGGCTCAGTTGGTTGGGCATCCGACTCTTGATTTTGGCTCAGGTTACGATCTCACAGTTCGTGAGTTCGAGCCCCGTGTGGGGCCCTGGGCTGATGGAGGGCAGCCTGTTTGGGATCCTCTCTCTGCCCCTCCCCTGCTCACACTCCCTCTCTCAAAATAAATAAACTTAAAAAAATAATAAGAAATAAAATAAATTCCATTTATGGAGTGGCCCTCTGAGGTGGACTGGATGATTTAATGTAAATGAGATGTTCTGACCACGGCTTTGACATCAATCATCCCATACCGAAAATCACAAAGACGGTAGCGGTGGGGGGTGGGGTGGGCATCCATAAACTCTTGTCCCGTAGCGATGCCCTGCACACAGCAAGGGCTCCATAAGTATTTTCTGTGGGGATGGATGAATGCCGCTCCAAGATCACCAACGAGTAATCTCGTTGATTCTCCTTCTTTCTTTCAGCAAATAGTTAGTGGTGGCCTTTCTGGTGTCAGATGCTGCTCTGGGTACCAAACAAAACAGACAGCAATTCCTGCCCAAATCCGAAGTGGGTTCCATGTTGACAGCAGTGAGCCAGATGCAGGGCTCAAACTCACGAACCCTGAGATCATGACCTAAGCCAAAGCCAGATGCTCAACCAACTGAGCCACCCAGCTCTATGGTGATCATCTCTAAGGAGAAAATTGAAGCCCAGAAGAGGGAAAGGAGGTGTTGGGGTCAGCAGCAGAGCAAGGGGTGCAAGAGAAAAGAAGAGCGGCCAGGGAAATCTTCCTCGAGAAGCTGCATTTTGAATGAAGATCTGAGGAAGGCAAGGGAGTAAGCCACATGGGTACAGGAGGGGATCGTGGTTCCAGCAGGAGGAACAGCCAGGGGAGGGGCGCCTGGGTGGCTCAGTCGGTTAAGCATCTGGCTTTGGCTCGAGTCATGATCTCACGGTTCGGTTCGTGAGTTCCAGACCTGCCTCTGTGCTGACGGCTCAGAGCCTGGAGCCTGCTTGGGATTCTGTGTCTCCCTCTCTCTCTGCTTCTCTCCTGTTTGTGCTCTCTCTCTCTCTGTCTCTGTCTCTCAAAAATAAATAAACATTAAAAAAAATTAAAAAAAGAAGGAACAGTCAGTGGAAAGACTTCAGATGGGATGTGCTTGGTGTGTTTTAGGGAAAGAAGAAAATCAGTGTGGCTGGACAGAGTGAACAAAGAGGAGAAAAGGAAAGAAGGTCAGAGAGAGTCGGGCTGGGGATGCCTCACATAGGACCTTTTAGGCCACTGGATTCACTCCTAGGAGATTGGGAGCCATGGCAGTTTCTAAGCAGAGGTGTGACATGATTTTAACAGGATGCTTCCGGTTGACCTGTTGCAATAGCAGGAGTGGGGGGGGGGTGCTGCAAGGCAGAGGTAGGGAGACCATTAGGAGGCTGTTGTGATAATCCAGATGAGAGGTACTCCGTTTTTGGATTTTGAAAAATCTTAAGAACTTTTTTATTACGGAAAATGTCAAACATACAAATTAGAGAGAATGTGGAGGGAATCCCCCCATTCCCATCAGCCAGCTTCAACAATTCACACCGGGCCAACGTTATTTTATCTATATTTCTACCCAATACATGGGATTATTTTAAAGAAAATCCCAGACATATAATTTTAGTTGTAAATACTTCAAAGTGTATCTCTAAAAGATAAGAACTGTAACATTAAAACACTAGCAATATGTAAATATGCAGTCCGTATTTTACACCCGTAAAATGTTTTTACAATTGATTTGTTCAAATCAGGATCCAAAGTCCACACGCTGCCTTGTACTGACATATGTACAACATGAGAATTTTACCACTTGGAGCATTTTATTTTGATTTTGATTATTTTTTTAATGTTTATTTTGAGAAACAGAGAGAGAGACAGAGAGAGAGAGCATGAACAGGGGAGGGGCAGAGAGAGAGGGAGAGAAAGAAAGGGTCCCAAGCAGGTTCCGCACTGTCAGTGCAGAGCCCGATAAGGGGCTCAAACTCAGAAACTGTGACATCATGACCTGAGCGAAATCGAGAGTTGGACGCTTAAGCAACTAAGCCACTCAGGCACCAAACCACCCCCCCCCCCCGCCCCCCCCCCCCCCCCCCCCAATCTAGAGCATTTTAAAGTCTACAGTTCGGTGGCATTAAGTACATTCACATTGTTATGCAACCACCACCACCACCATTCTTGTCTGGAACTTTATCATCTTCCCAAACCGAACTCTGTCTCCATTAAACACTAACTCCCTCTGCCCCCTTCTCCCAGCCCCTGGCAACTGCTACTCTGCTTTCTGTGTCTATGAATTTGACTCCCCTTAGATACCTCATATATCTTAAGTCTCTCTGAAATGAGATGCTCCCACTTCTTTTTCTTTTCTTCTCTTGTCAGTGTTCGTTGATGAAATCGGTACATTCTGGATATTGCTGATTACATACCTATGTGTTGTTTATCTTGTTCCTTTGTCCTCTGCTTCCTATACGCTGGTAGTTAGAGGGATTTTGCTTGCTTGTTTATTTTTATTCATTTAAAAATATCGTTTGAAGGTAGCATGGACAGGATTTTCTGGCAAACAAGGTGGGGTATGTGAGAGAGGGGTTGAGGATGACTCCAAGGTGTTCCGTCCGAACACCTGGAAGAATGGAGTTGCCTTTTTCGGGGCAGGGGAAGACCTAGGAAGGTACAGGTTTGGGGAGGGGACAATCTATTTGGACCCTCTAGGTTTGAACCGTTTATTGGACACTCAGGTGCAGATGATGGTTAAGGCAAGAGATGTAAGTTTGGCAGATGGCACAGAAAGCTTTGAGACCGGATGAAGTCACCAAGGGAGCGAATGCAGATTGAGATGGGGGTGGGAGGGAAGGGCAGGGAAAGTTTAAGGATTGAGCCCTGGGACATTTAAATATTAAGTGCCAGGGAGATTGGGAAGGAACCAGCAAAGGAGACTGAAATGGGAAATGGGAGAGTGTGGTATTCTGGAAGGCAACTGTTCCAAGGAGAAGAGAATGAAAAATGGAGGTACCATGCTATGGACAGGCCAAGTAAGCCGAGGACTGAACATTCACTATTATTGGACCAAATAGAGCCCTCTTTTTTGATGTGCTTTACACAGATCATGTATAATTAAATCAACCCTCAAACACATTTCCCAAAGAGTCCTTTCATGTTATAGGGATTAGTGGATCGCGATACTGCAATCATTACATAAGTAGTGCTTAAGAGCCGAAGCCCTGGAATAAGGAGACCTGGATTTGCATAGTAGGCCTGTGTATCTGGGCAATTAACCCAGAAGCCTCAGGCTTCTCACTGTAAAATAGGAACAATAACAGGCCCTACCACATAGGACTCTTGTGTAGACAACATGAGATGATGTGAGAAAAACAGTAAGCAGGGTGCTTGGCTCATCTTGAGTGTCCAACAAATCGCTGGTATATGGTAAGATGACTCAGGCAAGCACATGACTGTCAGCTACTTTTGCGTAGGTATTTAAAAAAAAAAAAAAAGGAAAAGCCATCATTTGAGTGAAATGTGTGCTTTAAATAGAGAAAAAGAAAAGACAACCACAACTGGAATTTTGCTGACAAAATATGTAGTAATTTTAGCATATGTTGAGAAGCATGTTTTGGGGTGCCTGGGTGGCTCAGTAGGTAAGCGTCCCACTTTGGCTCAGGTCACGATCTTGCAGTCCTTGAGTTCGAGCCCCATGTCAGGCTCTGGGCTGACAGCTCAGAGCCTGGAGCCTGCTTCACATTCTGGGTCCCTGCCTCTCTCTCCCTGCCCCTCCCCTGCTCATGCTCTGTATCTCTCTCTCTCTTTCTCTTTCTCAAAAATAAATTAAAAAAAAAAAAAACACATTAAAAAAAAGAAAACCATGTTAAAAAAGATCTCTGAAATAATAATTCCAACTGAACAAAGGAATTATAGACCTGGCTCACGGAGGGAGGGAACTTCTCTTTGCCTTTAAAAGTCCCCTGCTTAGTTATATTACTTACCATCATAACAGAGTGTAAACACCTGGATGAGATTCTTCAGCCTCACTTTGGCTTTGTGCAGTGTCTGTTTTTAAAAGGTTTGGGTTCAGCTTTTGTTTTCTGTATTTAAGCAAATAAGCACCCAATGTTTTCCAAGAGCATTTTGACTCTGGGTTGCTCCCAAGAGGAGAAGGAAATAAGCTTGCCCACAAATCCAGATGAGAACAAAGGGCCTCACCATCGCCACACATCTGGTGACCAGACAAGCTCACTAAATCTCAGCTGGGATGGATGTTCCTTAAGAGCAGGCAACTTGGTTTTAGACATCCAGTAACCCTAGGACAAAGCCGGATATGGGTTGGATGCTTAACGTATGTTAATTCGTTGAAAGAAGGAAAAACCAAGCACTGTGCTGATTGAGAACAGTGACCCCATCTGATGTGGCCCAATGTGGCTTCCATGTTAAAAATCACTCTCAGGTAGTATGGAACTGTGATTCCTTACTCCTAGGAGTGTAAAGGGGGACCACCATTCTGAAAGGCCATGTGGCAATGTGCAAGGAGAGCCTGAAAGCTCTAAACACAAAGATGTTCACTGCAGTCTTATGCATAGTATTTAAAATAAGAAACAAATTAAGTATCTATCAATAGAGGACTAGGTAAGCCTAGTACAGTAGCTCTATTGGGAGGGCTTTTATATTGGTAGTTATTAAAGATAATGTTTCCTCTCTTCTTCCTTTCAATATTGAATTCCTACCATGTCCCAGGCACAGTTCTAAGCTTTTGGGATACATGAAACGAAAGAAAAAAAAATGCTAAGATGCTATTCTGGTAAGGGGAGGGAAGTGTGAGTAGGAGAGAGAACAGAGGGTAAGTTAGAAGACTGTCATTGCTATATAAAACGGAAGAGTAGGGTAAATTGTGCCCGTCGAGGTGAGGATGGGGTGAGCAGGCTTCTGTTTGAAATAAAATGGTCAGTGTCAGTCTCATCCGTTGAAAAAGCCTGAGGCGAGGGTGGAAGTCAAGAAGTTATCTGGGTGGCTTACCATACTACGTGATCGTATGGAAAATGCTAGTAGTAAGTGAAAACCTGCGAGCAAAACTATGTATTGAGGGTAAAAAAAACTGGAAAGAAATAGTAAACGCGGCAACAGTCATCTGACAGATAAGATCTGTGATGATACCTTTCCCCTCCTTTCCACGTTGCATTTGCCTAGTTTAGTCAGCGTATCTTCATGTGAAAAAAATCCACGAGTTTATTAGGAGAGGAGGCGTGGGCACCAGGGTGTCTCCGCCCGTCGCCCCGTCCCCGGCAGCCCCGCCCACCCCCGGCAGCCCCGCCCATCGCCGGCAGGGGGCGCGCGGCCCCCGCTCTGTTGCCCTCAGCCCTGCGTTCCCACAGCGCCCCGCGCGCGATGGGCTGCGGGAAGAGCAAGGAGTGCAGGGCGGCCACACGGCCCCAGTCGGAGGCCCACGGCCGGGGCAGCGATTCGTCAGGTATGAGTGTGGGCGAGGCGTGGGCTGGGGAAGCGCCCCCCCAGACTGCCCGCGCCGCCCCGCGCCCCGCCGGGAAGTGGAGAAGCGCCCGGGGCAACACCGCCGGCGCCGAACGGCCTTCCCCAGTTTGCGCCCAGAAGGGGCGGCCCGGCCGGTGGCCTTCCCGGAGGTAGGAGGCGGAAGGAGCACTGTGCCGGCCGCAGAACCTGCCCGAAGACGGCTCACGAGCGAGCAAAAAGGCGGTTACTAGCCCGCTTTTGGTCGCGTGCTGTTGCTGCGCCCCTTTTCCAAAGCACCGTGTTTCAAAGGGGAATCCCCTTCACCTCTCGAGATGTCAGGACCCTGGGGGCAGGGTGTCAGGGGCCCAGGTCGAAGGAGCTTAAGCGCCAAAGGGAAATTTAGGCCTTTGTAACTGCAGATTCTGATTCGCGAAGCCTTGGGTGGCACCCCTGTATCCCCCTTGCCTTGCCCGCACACACCTTCCATCTTGGAGAATCTTCTCAGATCTTCCTGACCTCCCCTGTCCTCGCCCCCTTGAGGCTTAGGCACATTTCCGACAGCTCCAGCCCACTCTATCCTTTCCCTCACTCTGGCAGGAGAAAGGTGCTTGTGTTTTCTCCACTTTGCAGATAATAGTAATGATGGCGAACAGTTAACTAAGCACCCTTTCAAGCACTCCACATGGACCATCTTCTTCCGCTTCACCAACAACAGCAGAAGATAGGTTTATCATGATCCTGACTTTACAGTTGAAGAAGCTGAGGCACAAAATGATTATGAAACTTGCCCGGAGTCCCACAGCAGTAAGTGCTAGAGCTGGGATACAAGCTGGCACAGAGGCAATTTGACTCCAAAGCACAAATCATGATTTCACCCGCCCCCCGCCCCCCGTAGCTTGCCCAGTGGATGGAATTGTTAAATGTAGGATCTGTCTCTTTGAGAGTCTGACAATTTAGTTGCAAGGCAGCATCTGGCTAAGGGCTTAGAGGAATGGTGAAAACAGCCAAATGGGGAAGGGCAGCTCCCTGCAAGAGTTAGGATTTGTCAGGGGTGTCTGAGCTGGGAGCAGCTGATAAAACCATTGTGGAGACAAGGCGGGTACAGATCCTGCTGGAATTGAGAATGGGAGAAAAGGCTGGATGAAGGTAGTTCCTGCTCAAGGTCGCCGCTAATTTGTGGCAATCACTGAGTTTCTTCTCATGTACACAATGGAATTGGAGTCTGTGTGTTCCAAATTTAGTTTTCCTTTTCCAGCGTTAGGATTTTTCCAGTATCCATGCGCTGCCATTAATTTCACTAACTACATTCACCTTTTAAAAACACTTTTGGATTGAAATGCATTGGACATACAGAAAAGAGCAGTCATCATAACACAGCTTACAAACTGACCATCCCCATGCAGCCAGCACCCAGCTAAAGAAACATTTTCTGTACCCCAGAAACCCCCATCAGGCCTCTGACTCCCATACCAAGGGCCACCACTATGATTTCTAATAACATAAAAGTTTCACCCGTTCTATATTTACTTTCTCAAATAAATTTAGCATTGTTTTAAGGATTAATCTATGCAAGCACTCCTTTGTTCTAGATCTTTTCTACACACATACATACATGCATCCTATTGAAATTTAAAATGTCTTTGCATACGTCACCTATGAACATTCTAGAAGCTGTCTTCTGAATGATCTACACACCAATGATCTACACAACCAAATTTAGTGACATGCTGGACCACATGTTCTCCAAGTTCCCTCCAAATGTGAAATTATATGGCTAGTTTTCAAGGAACTGACTTCTTAAGTGAGCAGCCAGACTCTAACGTGAAGTCTCTCACAGTTGGGGCCAAGTTGTAATGATGAAGACCGTCTTGATTGAATGACTCTTCAACTAAGCATTTATTATTTATCAGGCACTAAGAACTCAGGAGTGAACAAGGCATGATCTCAGCCCTGGAGCATACAGTCTAGTGGAGAGGAATGGCATGGAAAATGCTGTGTCATCATGCATAATCATAAAGATAGATGGGCACAAGATGCTCTGGAGAATGTTAGAGGGACTTAACTTCTGAGTGCGTGGAGTTTAATTTGCATTCCTGCTATGACACATACTCCATTCTATTTTAACTAACTTGTAAACATTAATTTTTCCTGCTCGATATTTGAGGGTTAGGAATACGTTTTGTTCATTATTATATCGGCCAGAGTCCTTTGGCACAGCTCCTTACGGATGGTTGAGACTCAGTAAATGTAGCCGTAGAGTCCACGTGGCAAAGGGTAATTTTTTGTGAGGAATTTTGGAAAAACCGATGTTACTAACATTGACCAGTGTCATGGGCAAGCAGTTTCAGGCTTCCAAACTCCGTGACATTTCACCACATAATTGCCTTGGCTTCTTACCCGGCACACAAAGCAGAACATAAGACAAGTCATACAACAAATGAGATAACAGAGGGTGTGGGGAAGTTAACAAACCAAACATGAAGTCAGTCTGTGGCACACAGTTAGGATAAGGCCTCAGTCTGGTGCAGGTCAGCTCTCAGCACTTCCTGCTTATGTTCAAGTGGTGAAGGATCTCAGCTCTGTTCCGAGATGTGTCGGGCAGAGCCTTTAGCGACAGCTGCCTTTTTAATATTTTTAAAATATTTTTTGGGGAGGAGAGAGAGACGGGGTGCGAGTAGGGGAGGGGCAGAGAGCGAGGAAGACACAGAGTCTGAAGCAGGCTCCAGGCTCTGAGCTGTCAGCACCAAGCTCGACCCGGCTTGCACTCACAAACTGGGAGATCATGACCTGAGTTGAAGTTGGACGTTTAACCGACTGAGTCACCCAGGCGCCCCGGCAGCTGCCTTTTTAAAGTGGTCAGCTATAGAGGGGTCAGTGTCTGAGGAGTTTGACAGTTTGCTGCAAAAAATCCTCCCTTTTTCGGCCCCTGCAGACCTCTTCTGCTTCTGCCTGTTATCAGTTGTGGTGAGTCAGCTGATGCTGGTCTCGGCGATACCTTGTAGCTGCAGTACCCTTAACCTCTTGCGTCATTGCTAGTCACAGGCCCCTGCTTGACACGAGTGACTCCATCTTGTTCTCTGCAACCAGCTCTCTGATAAGGCAAGGAGACCGTGTTTGTCAAAGTGTGTCCTAAGACCACCTGCAAGAGAATTGATCACATAAAGGGTGGGGACGTGCAAGGTAAAAACTCCGTCTTCCTGGCCTCTATCCCAGACCTACTAAATCAAGTCTCAGGGTATTATTGGGCTAGGAATCGCCATGTCTGGTGCCTCAGGTGATTCTGTTTGACCCAAAGTCTGATAACATGGGAGTGAGGTGTTTGAGCCGGAGTGAACCCACCTTTTCCTGGGGAGAGGCTCTTGTCCTCAGCGGTGGGGTTGAGGCTCGGGTGGAAGATGTAACGACAGGGAATCGAAAGCCGTGGTGTAGAAATTAAGATCATCCTGACTGACATGCTAGGAATCTGCAGTCAGACGTTAATATTGCATCATTTACTAGGTAATTTGAGAGAAAACTTGATCTTAGCGCACATTAGCTAGGTAATTTAAATTTTTTTTTTTAACATTTATTTATTTTTGAGACAGAGAGAGACAGAGCATGTACAGGGGAGGGTCAGAGAGAGAGAGGGAGACACAGAATCTGAAACAGGCTCCAGGCTCTGAGCTGTCAGCACAGAGCCCGACGCGGGGCTTGAACTCACGGACCGCGAGATCATGACCTGAGCGGAACTCACGGACTGCGAGATCATGACCTGAGCCGAAGTCGGCCACCTAACCGACTGAGCCACCCAGGTGCCCCTAGCTAGGTAATTTAAAATTAAAATCTCTGTCCATTGTTTGGAGCTTCACACTAGAATGTTCACCTCTTTCTACTCATGTTTTCTCAGTAGTTAAAGCTTTTAAATTTGTCTTTTTAAAAAAGTATATTTTGGATTTACAGTTGGATTAAACCCTTGAAAGAAGGGATTACTCTGTTAGTGTTTTTAACCTTCATACATCATTGACTATTTCATGAATGTTCCTTATCTCCTGTTTCTAAGCTCTGAGCTTTACTGTGCTGGCACAAACTAGTCCACATGTGTACAGCTGTAAATCACCATCACAAATCTATTTGGTTGAAGAACAATTTGTTGCCTATTGGCTTAAATTGGACAGTGCAATGGTTTTCAGCTTTCAACTGTCAGATGTGTTAAGAATGCCTTAAATATGTGCTACCAAGTTTTGATCAATATTTAAAAGTTATTTTATGTCACCATTGAATGTGTGTGTGTATAAGGTATGTATACACACACAGACACACATACATCAGATGCCGGTGTCTGTTAGATGAAAAATTGAGCTGAGCAGGTGGTGGAAAGTGGGAGAGATTGAGAAACAGCTTGTTATGAGAAGAATTAAGAGGCCATAGTTGAGGGATTAAAACTTAAATTAACTGCAAGGACAGGCAGGTGACAGTGGCGGTGGAGACTGGGATGAACGAGGGACGGAATGCTCTAAAAGGGACTCAGCTGTCCTTTCTTGGGTGGGAAGATGACTCTATTGTTGCCAGACCTTCTGATTTTTTTCAAGAGAAACTAGAAATCTGTGTTTATTGTTGTTGTGACTGCTTCCAGTTTGGAAATGTCAGCAATAATTCAATTAAATAAACCACTTAAGGCCAAGCAAGGTACGATCAGGCCATTGACAGGCCATTTTGGCTTGTCAATGTGTTAGCGTCAAGCTGGTGCACATTAAGAAAGAAAAGATGGTGCCTTTTGAGAAGTGGCCGGGGCAGAAGACAGTTTTTCGTAGATAGCAACACAATGCAGAGAAATGGCTGAATGAACAATACAATGACTAAAGTATGGCTTTCAAAAAGTTAAAAACATGATGCTTGTACAAAAATAAGATGAACATGTATAAAAGTTTATTAAATTCAACGTATAAAGGAATCACTAGGTGCTAAAGTTGCTGATTTGAAGGAGAATCCAAGGAGTAGAGCCTTAATCAGTCAAAGGATTGCAGAATTGAATTTGTTAGTAGTTACAAAACTGGTTAATGTCCTCCAGCACAATAAACTGTAACCTTTGTTATTACTGGACAAACACGCACAAGTTAGCATAAAACTTCAACGTCTCGTGGGCGCCTCGCTGGCTTGGTGGAGCATGTGACTCTTGCTTTTGGGGTTGTGAGTTCAAGCCCCACTTTGGGTGTAGAGATTACTTAAAATCTTAAAAAAAATACAACAAAACTTCGTGTCTGGACGCTGATAAAATATTACATAACGGAGTCAAGAACAGGTACATTCCCGAGAGGACTGAATGATCCTTCAATGGGCTTGTTAAACACTGCCCCAGTATGGCGCTGAAATGGCATCGTTACCCTCTTACTTTAATTTCAAGTTTTGGATACTTTTTCTTAAGATCGTGGCCATTATACCACAGTTATGATTACCTTGGAGTTAGTGCTCACTTATTTAGGGGTATTTTAAGCTGTCTATTCCTCCCTCCCCAATGTGCTGCCCAAATTTGACTACTTTTTTCAGTTATGTGCAGCAGCCTGCAAAAGGTTTAAAACCACTCTGACCATTTTGAAGACTTGCTCCCCTCTACGTCCAGTTAATGATTGTTTCACTGAATGCTTTATCACGAAGATTTATTTTGAAGTGGATACAGTGCTCTTAGCCGTCATGTTTGTTTTAGGTTTCTGCAAGTAATTGTGCGTATTTGAGCAACAGCTAGTTGTTTTTTTCTTTATCGTATGCAGTGAGATCAAAGAAGAGGTGGGTGGAGTAGAAGGAACTGGAACTTGGTAAGCAGCTCTCCACCCCCATCAGTTTTTGTCAGAAATGTAATACCGAGGCAAACAATCTTTATGTTGGGAGAGCAGGAAGTAAGGTTTCCTTGTACCTGTTTGCAGTAGGATTCCATGATATCTCTCTGGCTGTGATTGATCAGCTAGGCTGGTAATACAACCCTCAGGGTTTGGTTGGGCTGATCTGGCTGAGCAAGAGGGATTGTCCGGGCCACAGTAGAATGAAAAGAAAGCTGAACTGGGACTTGGTCCTCAGTCAAGCACAGGGAATAGTGGCAACAGCTCTCTGGTATCACTAACAAGCAGCTGGGGGTAGGGATTGGCAAGGAGGGAGGCGAAAACCACGAGCAAGCGTATATCTGGCAGCTTGTTTTAGGGCACAACAGCCAGAACAGACTTGCTAAGGAGTGCTAGTTGTATTTATTAAAACAATACAACAAAACAAAGTCAAATCAACATCTTTGGCTCCAGATGTGGGCAGAGTAGTATGGGAAAGGGAGGGGGTAGATTTTATAGAGAACTGTATGTCAGATCATTTCTTTTTGCTTAGGCACTGATTAATAAACATTCATATGAGATTAGATCGATGCTGGAAGTCATAGTGAAGTTTCCTTTAAGAACAAAGAAATTTTGACAGGTTTAGGCCTCTTTTTGAGCTCTTCTCTCTCGCATTTGGCACACTTTTATTTATTTTTTCTCCTGTTCCCTAACCCTGCCAACCTCCCTTCACTCATCTATTCTTGAATGTTTGTTTGTTTGTTTTCTGCCTGGAATACTCTTCCTTCTCCTCTTTGCTGTTCAGACTCTCCTTACTCATAAAGACCCATTCCAAATGACAGTTTTGTGATTCCCCAAATAGAGTTAGTATTGCCCTTTGGGGACAACGATGGCCCTTTCCATTTCTGCTATAGACATAGAGTGCATTGGGTAGTGTGCCCTACTAGGCTGACTTCCCAGGGCAAGGATGTCTTGCTCAGAGTTGAATTTCCTGTTTGGGATGGTGTACTGCAGCCCATGGTAGATGCTTAATAAATGCTTGAATGAAGCGAGTCAAGTTACTCCCTTCTGTCTGATTTTTCTGTCCCAGTGACAGTCAACCCAGGAAACTTTGCCAAGGGAAACGTTTGGAAACGTCTTCTTTTATCTAATTCTCTTTCCCCAACTCTTTGGAATCCTACAAATGGGACATCACAGGCAGGTAGAGCTGCCCTTGTCCTGAGGGCGAGGGAATGGTATTTCCAACACCACATATGGAATGTTGTAGTTCCCAGTAAAATAGTTTCTTGAAGACAGGGTAACTCCGAAGGCAGTCTTGTAAATTAGGCTGCATTTACTCATTCAACCCTTAAACTAACCGTCTTATAGATGCTATTCATGGTTGTACATGCTGGGGGTATGGGTGAACATGTCTTTCTGGGGTTGTTCTCAAGAGTAATGTATAACTTTTGAGACTTAATGAAAAATTGTAATATTTATTGAATGCTCATTGCGATCCAGGTATTGTGCCTACATGTATTAACCCATTTAACCAATGGAACAACCAGATGCGGCAAATGAGGCACAGAGAAGTCAAGGGCATATAACTAGTCAGGAGTGGAGCCTGAATCCTGACCCAGGAACTAATGCTCTTAATTCCCGTGCCACACTGACTCACTTAATCCCTGACTCAATAGACTGATTAGCCATTTCTAATGTAATGAGAACCTGCAGCCTTCTGTCCCCTCGGAAGACTCAGAGATAAAATGTTGTGTCATCACGAGAACCAGCAGTTGAATTAAAATACAACTTTTTGGAGGATTGCCGGTACCTGGAAATAGTGGGAAAAGAAGCATATTCCAGACAGTTTAACTTTATATTTAGGGACAAGTAGAATAAAAATTACTCATAGAAATCCTGAATAGCCCAAAATGTTCAGTTTAGGTGGTGAACGCTTAATGTTGTGGGCTCGCTGACCTGTCTGCAAAGCAGAGTAGAATCTCCTTTATCACTTCATGTCCACAAGATCAGTTGTGTCCCTGGAAAATAGCCTTACACTGACTGGAAGAACTTGACATATAAGAACTCAGCTTCCCAGGTAGGTCCCCAATGTGGTCCCCGACATTACAGACAGCTCCTTATTGAGAGCATGACTCCACAGGTCACTTGAGGGGCAAGGGCCAAAGAATTAGAGTTAAGAAAACAAGTTCTAGTTCTTGCTGTACCATCCATTAGCTCTCTGATCTTGGACAAGTTCCATAGCACTTTTGGGCCTTGGTTTCCTTGGCAAAATAAAGTGAACAGATAAACATTAAATCCTTTCCGGCTCTAAAATTCTGTGGATCTGTCTCCTAGAAAAATTAAACCTCGAGTCCCCAGTGCGTAGGAAATGTAATAATTCCAAATAAAAATACCTAGCATTTTATAGGATTCCATCAGACACAAGATAATTTCACTTGTATTGTCTAAGACATGTCTTTTTTCCAGTCTTGGCTACTGAAATGCGTGCCTGAATAACTACTGAGGTTTTAACTCATTCATTTCATTTTATGTGGACAAGTCAGTAACTTCTGACATAGCAAGAAAGAACTTGCTTTAAAGTAATAAATAGAAAGATCCAAACAATGTCTTGCATTTGAAAAAGATTTGAGTAGAGGAGTGTGCATAAATTCAAGTGTATTTCTGGAACACATTCTCTGAAAGGAATGATCCTTAAATGCACGTCCCGCTTCTCCGTATAAGATCTCTTTTGCAGTCTTGTTTTATATTTTATAACAACTGCATGGGAAATGAGTATATCTTTTTAAATTTCATTTTTTAATTTAACATATAAGTAAAATTGACATTTTTGGTGTTAGTTTTAACACATGTGTGCAGAATCAGGATGCATAACAGCCCCATAGCCCTCAAAAAAACTCCCTCATGCTGTCCTTTTGTGGACCCAACCAACCCCCACTTCTAACTTCTGGGAACCACTATTCTCCATCAATATAGTTGTTAATTTTCAGGATTGTCATATAACCTTTTGAGACTGGTTTCTTTCACACAGTATAATGCCTTAGAGGTTCATCCAATTTTCTGTGTATAACTATAGTTTATTCTATTTTATGACATATGTGAATGTACCATAATGTATCTACCTTTCATTCACTGAATGATATTTGGATTTATTATTATTATTATAAATAGAGCTGCTATAAACACTTGTTTAGGGGTTTTAAAAAATTGAGATATAACTAACATACCATAACAATTACCATCTACAAGTGCCTAGTTTAGTGTGCCACCATCACCACCATGGAATTTTAGAAACTTTCATTACCCTTAAAAGAAACCTTGGACCCATTAGCAGTAAATACTACCCGCCCCACACTCTGTCAACCACCAGTCTGCTTTCTGTCTCTATAGATTTACCTATTCTGGACATTTCATAGAAATGGAATCATAAATTATCTGTTCTTTTGTGACTGGCTTTTTTCACTTAGTATGTTTTCAAGGTTCATACATGCTGTTGATGAATCAATGCTTCATTTTCTTTTATTGCTGAATAATGTTCCATTGTATAGATGTAGCACATTTTATTTATTCATCTATTGATGGACATTTGGGTTGTTCCTACTTTTTCGCTCTTATGTATAATGCTGCTGTGAACATTAGTGTGCAGCTCTGGTGGGGGCACATTTTCCTTTTGCTTGGGTGTATACTTGAAGTTGAATTGCTGGATCATATGATAATAGCGTTTAACGTTTTGAGGAATTGCTGAACTGTTTTCCAAAGGGTCCACACCATTTTACATTCCCACCAGCACTGTATGGAGTTCCAATTTCTACACATCCTTGCCAACACTTGTTATTGTCTATCTTTTTTATTTTAGCCACCTAGTGGTTGTCAAGTGGCATCTCATTGTGGTTGTGATCTGAATTTCCCTAATGACTAATGATGTTGAGCATCTTTTCATGTACTTATTATTTATATATCTTTTTTTGTCTCTCTCTCTATATATACACATATAGATATATATTTATTTATTTAATTTTTAAATTTACATCCAAGTTAGCATATAGTGCAACAATGATTTCAGGAGTAGATTCCTTAAATTATTTACATATCTTCTTTGGAAAAACATCTGTTTGTTCTCCATATTTAAGAGTCTCTTATGTTTTGATCCCTTCCCTGTTTTTATATTATTTTTGCTTCCCTTCCCTTATGCTCATCTGTTTTGTGTCTTAAACTCCTCATATGAGTGAAGTCCTATGATATTTGTCTTTCTCTGACTGACTAATTTCACTTAGCATAATGTCCTCCTGTTCTATCCACGTAGTTGCAAATGGCAAGATTTCATTCTTTTTGATTGCCGAGTAATACTCCATTGTATATATACCACATCTTCTTTATCCATTCATCCATCGATGGACATTTGGTCTCTTTCCATACTTTGGCTATTGTTGATAGTGCTGCTATAAACATTGGGGTGCATGTGCCCCTTTGACACAGCATACCTGTATCCTTTGGATAAACACCTAGTAGTGCAATTGCTGGGTTTTCCAGAGTGGCTGCACCAGCTTCATTCCCACCAACAATGCAAAAGAGATCCTCTTTCTCTGCATCCTCGCCAACATCTGTTGTTGTCTGAGTTGTTAATGTTAGTCGTCTGACAGGTGTGAGGTGGTATCTCATTTGCATCCAAGTTAGTTAGCATATAGTGCAACAATGATTTCAGGAGTAGATTCCTTAAATTATTTATATATCTTCTTTGGAAAAACATCCGTTCAAACCCTTTTCCCATTTTGTGATTGGGCTATTTGTCTTTTTATTGCTGAATTAAAAGAGTTTTTAAAAATATGTTCTAGATACAAGTCCCTTATCAGATATATGATTTGTAAATATTTTCTATCATTCTATGCATTGTTTTTAAACTTCACTCATGGTGTCTTTTGAAGCATGAAACTTTAAAAATTTTTATGAATTCAATGTATTGTTTTCTTTTGTTGCTTGAGCTTTTGATATTGTATCTAAAACTATCCAAGGCCACAAAGATTTACTACTATTTTTTTTCTAAGAATTTTATAGTTTTAATTCTTATATGTAGGTGTATGATGTATCTTGAGTTAATTCTTATGTATGGTGTGAGGAAAGGGTCCAATTTCATTCTTTTGCATGTGGCTATCCCATTATGTCAGCACCATTTGTTAAAAGACATTTCTTTTCTCATTGAATTGTCTTGACACTTTGTCAAAGATCAACATAACAGTTTATTTCTGGAGTCTCAATTCTATTGCATCGATCTGTATGTCTGTCCATATGCTAGTACTACACTATCTTGATAACTATTAATTTGGAGTGAGTCTTAAAATTAGGAAGTGTGAGTACTCCTACTTTGTTCCTCTTGTTCAAGGTTGTTTTGGCATTTCTGGGTCCCTTGTCTTTTCACATGAATTTTATGATCAGCTTGTCAGTTTCTGCAAAAAAGACAACTGGGATTTTGGTAGAACTGCACTGAATCTGTGGATTAATTTGGGAGAATATTGCCATCTCAACAATATTAAGTCTTACAGTCAGTGAACTTGAGTTGTATTTCTGTTTATTTGATTCTTTAATTTCTTTCAGTGATGTTTTGTAGTTTTCAATGTGTAGGTCTGTACTCCTGTTAAACTTTTTCCCAAGTAGTTTATCCTTTTTGAGGTTATTGTAAGTGGAAATGCTTGCCTAATTTCATTTTCAGATTGTTCATATATAGAGATATAATTGATTTTTCTATTTTAATCTTGTATCTTACAACCTTGCTGAACTTGCTTATTCATTCTAAAAGGTGTGTGTGTGTGTGTGTGTGTGTGTGTGTGTGTGTGTTTTCCTGAGAACTTTCTACACAGAAGATCATGTTATCTATGAATATAGTTTTATTCTTTCTTTTCAACTTGGATACCTTTTAATTCTTTGTCTAATTTCTCTGGCTATAACTTCCAGTACAGTGTTGAATAGAAGTGGCAAGAGCAGACATCTTTATCTTGTTCCTGATCTTAGGAGGGAAGTAGTCCATCTTTCACCATTAAGTATGATGTTAGCTATAGTTTTTCATAGATGGCCTTTATCAGGTTGAAGAAGTTTCCTTCCATTCCTAGTTTGTTGAGTGTTTTTTTTTTTTTTTATCATGAAAGGGTATTAGATTTTGTCAAATGTTTTTTCTGTAGCTATTGAGATGATCACATGGTTTTTGTTTTTCATTCTATTATTATAAGATTACATCAATTGATTTTTTTCATATGTTAAGTCAACCTATGCAAAGTTAATCCTGGGATAAATTCCACCTGGATATTGATATATAATTATTTCTGTATGTTGCTGGATTTTATGGAGGATTTTTATGTCTATAGGGAATATTTTTCTGTGTTTTTCTTTAAATATAATGTTCTCGGGGCACCTGGGTGGCTCAGTCGGTTAAGCATCCGACTTTGGCTCAGGTCATGATCTCGCGGTTTGTGAGTTCGAGCCCCACATCGGGCATTGTGCTGACAGCTTGGAGCCTGAAGCCTGCTTCAGATCCTGTGTCTCACTCTCTCTCTGCCTCTGCTCATGCTCTGTCTCCTCTCTCTCTCTCTCTCTCAAAAATAAATAAACATTAAAAAAAATTAAAAAAAATATAATGTTCTCATCTGGTTTTCAGGGTAATAGTGGTCTCATAAATTGAGTTGGGAAATATTCCCTCCTTTTCTGTTTTTTGGAAGTGTTTGTGAAGAATTGGTGTTAACTCTGCATTAGATGATTGGTAGAATTCACTAATGAAGGCCTCTGAGCCTGGGCTTTTTTTCTTTGTGGGAAGTTTTTTTGATTACTAATTCAACTCTTCATTTGTTATAGATCCATTTAGATTTTTATATCTTCTTGAGTCAGTTTGGGTAGCATACCTTTCTAGGAATTTGTCCATTTGGTGTAGGGTGTCTAATATGTTGGGATACTGTTGATTTTTTTTAGACTGTTAATATGGTAGATTATATTGATTGAATTTTGAATATTGAACCAGCCTTATGTCCCCAGGATTAACACCATTAGCTCATGGTATATTACTTTTTTATACATTGCTAGACTTTTTTTTTTAAAGTTTATTTATTTTGAGAGAGAGAGTGGAGGAGAGAAGGAGAGAGAGAATCCCAGGAAGGCTCCACGCTGTCAGCGTGGAGCCTGATGCAGGGATCGAACTTGCAAACCATGAGGTTATGACCTGAGCCGAAACCAAGAGTCAGATGCTTAACCGACTGAGCCCCCCAAGAGTCCCTATATATTGCTGGACTTAGTTTGCCATTACTCTGCTGAGGAATTTTATATCTTTGTTTATGAGAAACGCTGGTCAATATTTTTCTTACCTTGTAATATCTTTGTCTAGTTTGGGTGTCACAGTAATGTTGGCCTCATAAAATGAGTTGGAAGATAATTCCTCCTCTTGTATTTTCTAGGCAAGATTATGTAGATTGGTAGAGGGTTTTTTTGTTTGTTTGTGCTTTTGCTTTTTGAAGTAGGCTTTATGTTCAGTACGCAGGGCTTGAACTCAGGACCCTGAGATCAAGACCTGAGCTGAGATCAAGAGTCAGATGCCTAACTGACTGAGCCACCCAGGAACCTCAGTAGAGTATTTTTTATTAAGTTTTTTTTTCCTTCTGGTATTCTGTGTGTGTGTGTGTGTGTGTGTGTGTGTGTGTGTGTGTGAAAATTTTGCTGAATCAGAGGGACTTCTAAATGTACCTGGTTTCTCTAGTTTTGTCTTAAGCCCTGGGGTTAAAGAAAAAATCTGTTCCAATAGAATGCAACGTTATATTTTGTTTCTTTTAAGAGGGAATTGGAAAGATTGAAACAGTTTATTTAAAATTTTTTTAACTGTTTATTTACTTTTGAGAGAGAGAGAGAATAGGAGCCGGTGGGTGGAGGCACAGAGAGAGGGTGAGAGAGAATCCCAAGCAGGCTCTGTGCTCTCAGCACAGAGCCTGAAGTGGGGCTCAGAATCACCAACTGTGAGATCATGACCTGAACTGAAATCAAGAGTCAGATGCTTAACCCACTGAGCCACCCAGGTGCCCTGAGACTGTTTAAAACCCTAACGTTGGTCACATTGTCTAGATGTTTAGCATACTATGATTACTCTACTCATTGGCTATTCTTGACACTCATTAGGTAACATAAAGAATATGAAAAATGCAAAATATTTTCTGTATATATGTTTGAAGTATGCTTATTGAAATTATGAGAATTAATGGTCTAGTGTAGGCAAGAGTTTTTAGTTAGCTCTTTAATGGTATTTAGTACATGTGTGTGTGTGTGCCCATGTGCATGTGTGTGAGGGATCGGTTCAGTCATTTTCCACAGATTCTTACTGTATTTTAATGACTGTATTCAGGTTTTATAGTGGCTATGTTATACAATCAAAGGTAGCATCTACATTTTCTTCTATGTATATACTTTATGTTCACAAAGGGCATATTTGCATAAGTTTTGCATGTATCTGGACCAACTCATATCACAGATGAAGAATTGAAGTCCAGAAGGCATTTAAACAATTTTTTTAATGTTCATTTATTTTTGAGAGACTAGAAAGAGACAGAGCACAAGCGGGGGAGGGGCAGAGAAAGAGGGAGACAGAATCCAAAGCAGGGTCCAAGTTCTGAGCTGTCAGCACAGAGCCTTATGTGGGGCTCGAACCCACAAACCATGAGATCATGGCCTGAGCTGTAGTCGGACACTTAACCGGCTGAGCCACCCAGGTGCCCTGAGAAGGCATTATTAAATCAAAGATACATCTCTCAAGTCATTGAAAGTCATTTTTTTTTTTTAAGTTTATTTTTTAAGTTGACTTTGAAAGAGGGTATAAGTGAGGAAGGGGCAGAGAGAGAGGGAGAGTGAATCCCAAGCAGGCTCCATGCTGACAGCATGGAGCCTGCTGTGGGCCAGCATGGAGCCTGCTGCGGGGCTCAATCCCACAAACCATGAGGTCATGATCTGAGCTAAAATCAAGAGTCGGAAGCTTAGTTGACTGAGCCACCCAGGTGCCCCGAAAGCCATTTTTAAAGATGACGTACTATGGAAAACTTTTCAATTTAATTCTTTCATGTAACATCTTCTATGTTTTTACACTTCTGATCTTAAGAAGTTCTATGGGACACCTGGGTGGCCCAGTCAGTTAAGTGTCAGACTTCAGCTCAGGTCATGATCTCGCAGTTCGTGGGTTCAAGCCCCACATTGGGATCTGTGCTGACAGCTCAGAGCCTGGAGCCTGCTTCAGATTCTGTGTCTCCCTCTCTCTCTGCCCCTCCCCTGCTGTGCTCTGTGTCTCTGTCTCTCTGTCAAGAATAAATAAACATTAAAAAAAAGTTCTATAGTATTTCTTTTAAAATGATTTTCGTACTAACAGCATCAATACAAGAAGAGCTCTGCCCAGGACATTGTAGGCCTGTTGGTAGCAGCTTGCCTGGAACACAGTAAGCGCTTTATGTGACAGGTTCTTTGTAAGAACTAAAAATCCCTTTGAGGTTAAAAAAAAAAAAAGTGTCCTAGAGTTTTCTTTTTAATTTGTCAAATAAATGGCGCTAAAAACTAAGATACGTTTATTATGTTTCGCGTCAGAGAAGTCATCATCACGTCCTATTAAGAAGTCTTTAGTCTTCCTTCTTATGTTCTTATGTTTTCTTTTTCTAGCGTGTCTCATACCCTATAGACTTCAAAAAGCAGGCATAATTATCTGGTCTTCTTCACTTTATAGATCATGTCATGCTTCCCCATTAAAGCTTCCCCACTCTTAGTTTTTTTATGGAATAACTCGTTATTTCACAGAGTCTTGTTAGACCCGTGTGTGATAATATTCTGTGTGTCTTTTTTTTTTATTTTATTTTTTACATTTATTTATTTTTTGAGAGACAGAGACAGAGAATAAGCAAGAGATGGGCAGAGAGAAGGAGACACAGAATCCGAAGCAGACTCCAGGGTCTGAGATGTCCGCACAGAGCCCAACGCGGGGCTTGAACTCACAAACCGTGAGATCGACCGGAGCGGAGGTTGGATGCTTAACTGAGCCACCCAGGCGCCCCAATATTCTGTGTGTCATGTGGATTGAATAAAACATTATTCAAATTATTAATTTGCTAAAAGAGATCTGGGAGCAGTGGTATGTTTGGAAAACTCTTGAGCTGAATTAAAAAAAAAAAATGTGTTTAAGAGCTATAGGATTTGCAGGAGTCCTTGATTTCTTCTGCCATTTTACAGTCCAGATGTTTTAACCGCAGGCAACAGGGTAAAAACATGCATGTGACAAGCCTCCAAACGAGAAAGTGATGGCAACAGGCAGAGTGGAGTGCTATAAAATTTTCATCATCACATTTGAAGTGATCCTGCTGCTTATTAATGGCAGAAATTCAAGTTCTAACAAGTGCCAGTTTTAGGCTGTGTTTAACTTTGTTATTTTGCTTTCTTTTGTTGGGTGCCTCTTTGCTTTCCCCCTTGTTTCCCTGCTCTGAAATTTACCAGTTACTTCTCTAATCTTTTGACTTGGTGCTCTCAGAAGTCTGATCAGTCAACTCTAATAATGATCTGCTGCTGGCTTTTTGTCCTCATGACCCACCGCAGCATAGAAACGCAGGCCTTTGTAGCTTCATGTGATGTGTTAAGGATCAAGAAAAGAGGAAATGTTGGTGAATCGATTTTTTAGTTGGAATCAAGCTGTTTCTTCTCCCCCCTTCCCCTCCCTCTCCCCCTCTTCCCCCTCCTTCTGTTGCTACATTTTGTTTTAAATGGCACAGAATTAGAATTCACAACAACAACAGAAGCAATTTTTTTTTTTTTTTAATTTGTAAAGAGAGGTCTAGATTGAAGGACTGCCCCATTCTAACTAGTTTTGGGGACTTTGGAAGAGAAGCCAAGTTGTGTTCACTTTACTTAGGGTTTTTTTTTTTTTTTTTTCTTTTTAAGCAGGCCTCACACCCAACACAGAGCCCAACGTGGGGCTTGAACTCATGACCCCAAGATCAAGACCTTAGCTGAGTTCAAGAGTTGGATGCTTAATCAACTGAGCCACCCAGATGCCCCTCACTTAACTTAGTTTTAAGAGAAGAACTTTTTTCAATCCTAGTTAAAAAAAAATTTAGCTCCTATGGAAACAGTACTTGCCATGTTTTCTTTCTCTCAAATTTTTAAAAATATCAAGGTTGTTGTTTTTCAAACTTTTGGTCTTAGTACCCCTTGACTCTGCAACATTGATAAGGACCCCGACAGTGAAAGAGGCAAATACATCTTATTATTACGAAAATAGTTTTGACCTCAGGGATCTCCAGAGTCATGCCTACCACACCTTGATGGTCACTAGCGTAGGAGATGTCTCCTGAAGAAAGGAAATCAAGTAATCAGTTCTAGAGATTCCTTACTAGTACAGATTGATTGACCCAAAGTGGGCTGACTTACAGCTTCCTGAGTTTTTCAAACTCCAACCAGCCATATGCAGAGAAATGACTGAAGGTGATAGAGTCAAGATGAATAAGCCAGACTTTTACCACAAATGTCAACAGGGGTATACTCTTATGGGCTCTATCGAAAAACTTTGAAGGCCATTATCCCAGCAATTCTAGCAATTCCCCCAGTCAACAGAAAGATTGAAAGGCTAATATAATGAGTACCCATATTCCCTTCTAAGATTCCCATTTTGATACAGTTGTTTCATGTGCAGGAGGTAGGGATGGAGAGTGTTGTCAGGTCAGTGGTTTATTTTGTTCTGTCGGAGTTTACAGGAGGTTAACATGATTACTCCTAAAGCTATAGCGCTCAGATCGAAACCTGAGAAATTTTCCCGTTAACTAGGTGGTGCTAATTATATTAATAGAAATTACTAAAAGGTTTTCCTGTGAGAAGACTAGGAGGCGACGGTCATTTTTATGAATGTTATGTCTTTGTTAGTTTAAATTTTTAAAAAGTTTTAAAGGTAAATTCCTATAAGTAAAAATGCTCGGTTAAAAGGTATGGCTATTTCAGTGGTTTTTGGTCCATACTGTCAAATTGCTTTCCAAAAGAATAGTAACAGCTTATATTATATACCCCCTTATGTCCATGGACTCACTTCAGTATACATTTACCAGCACTGGGAGTTTCCATTTTTAACATAGAAGAAATGATACTCCATTCCTTTAATTTGCATTTCTGATTTTGAAAGAAAAGTAAAACAAATAGACTTTTTATTCTAGGTTTGCTCTTTTCTTTCTAATAAATTGGTTGTTCCTGTTCTTTATTCACTTTATCATTTGTGGTCTTGCTGTTCCTTCACCAATTTGCTTGAGTTCTTTTTGTTCTTTTGTTTTTTCTTTATGTAAGTATTTTCCCTATGCTGCCCTTTTGCCTAAAAAAATTAATATTATTTTGCAATACAGTCTGTTGCTCTTTCCCTTTGTTCTTCTTCTTTTTTTTTTTTTTTTTACAATTTTTAATGTTTATTTGTTTTTGAGAGAGACAGAGACAGAATGTGAG
>NC_064809.1:121046091-121115440 GCF_023721935.1 Panthera uncia
AGTGGGGGAGGGGCAGAGAGAAAGGGAGACACAGAATCTGAAGCAGGCTCCAGGCTCTGAGTTGTCAGCACAGAGCCCAACACGGGGTTCGAACTCACAAACTTTGGGATCACGACCTGAGCTGAAGTTGGATGCTTAACCGACTGAGCCACCTGGGCGCCCCTGTTCTCTCTCTCTTTTTTAATGTTTATTTATTTTTGAGGGGGGGCAAAAAGAGATAGGGCCCGAGGGTTTGAAGAGGGCTCTCCACTGTCAATGGGACACAGGGCTTGAACCCATAAACGAGATCACAACCTGAGCTAAAGTTGGATGCTCAACCAACTGAGCCATCTAGGCACCTCTCTTTGTGTTTACTTCTAAGTTTAGGAAGTTATCATTAGAGATCCGGTAAATATTCCATTTAAAATGCTTTGTTACATAATAAATAAGTAGGGGCACCTGATTGGCTCAGTTGGCTAAGTGTCCCACTTTAGCTCAGGTCATGATCTCACGGTTCGTGAGTTTGAGCCCTGAATCCGGCTCTGTACTGACAGCTCAGAGCCTGGAGCCTGTTTCAAATTCTGTGTCTCCCTCTCTCTCTGCCCCTCCCCTGCTTGCACTCTCTCTCCCTCTCAAAAATAAATAAACATTAAAAAACATTTATAATAGATAAGTGAAAAAACTTTTTTCTAAATTATCAAGCCATCGTTACCATACTATTTTTAAAAATACATTTTTCTTTGGGGCGCCTGGGTGGCTCAGTCGGTTGGGCGTCCGACTTCAGCTCAGGTCACCATCTCACGGTCTGTTGAGTTCGAGCCCTGCTTCGGGCTCTGTGCTGACAGCTCAGAGCCTGGAGCCCGTTTCAGATTCTGTGTCTCCCTCTCTCTCTGCCCCTCCCCTGTTCATGCTCTGTCTCTCTCTGTCTCAAAAATAAACATTAAAAAAATTTTTTTTTTAAAATACATTTTTCTTTATTGTCTTGTGATATCTTTTTAACATAAGTTGTTCTATATTTGTCTATTATTGAGCTATCTGATCTTTTTTATTGACATACATAATTTTTGTAAATTATGTAAATGGAGCACTTTTATTATTATCTTTTGTTTGAGTTTTTACAAACAGGACAGTAAGTACTTCATGGATCCAGATATTAGGAACTGATCTTAGGCAGAAGAGTTGAGGTGAAATAAGAAACTCATAATTACAATTTTATCTGAGTTTTTCTGGTCACATGGTTCTGTGCTGTTCTTGCTGCATTTACTTAATATATTTCTTTGAGTGCTGCTTCAAGTTTTATTTCAAAACAAGGGAAAATATTTAAAAACAAAATTTGCCTTTTTGTTAGAGGCAGAATTGAAGGAAAAATTCTAATGATTTTGATTAGTTGGCAATCTCTATCTATCTATTTATCTATTCATTTGTTTGTTTTATGTTTATTTTGGGTGAAGTCTTTACCCAGTAAGGTTGCAGCTTTTTTGGTTACAGAAGATATCCCTTTCCTTGTGCTGGCCCTGATTTCTGTGTTCTGCGTATTGGCAAGTATCTGAGCTTCATAGGTGGGTGGTGACCTTAGCATAGATGTTATGTAAGGAATTGTCACCTTCTTTTAGAGTCAGTCATGCCATAAAGTCAGAGGAGTCAGTAAGGCATAATGAAATCAAAAGGCTTGTGTGGCAGCCGTGACTCTGACACCAATTAATTACCTGTCTGGACCTCAGTTTCCTCATTAGTAGAACGAATAGGTTGGCCTATGACCTCCAGTGTCTTTCCCATGCTGACATTTTGTGATTTTCTTTCCATGAGATGTTACCACTAAGAATCCTTATTTCCATGTTGCCTTCCAAAAAAAAGCAACATGGGAAAGAGAATATGAAAACCAGAGTTTAATATAAAAATTGTGAAGTGTCATTGGTGAGGCTGGAGGGCATTGGTGGAGCTTATAGGTGGTAGATACTAAAGGTCTGGTCTGGTCTGGAATATTCTGCAACAAGTACAAAGCCCCATTGCTCTTTTGGGATCCTATAATTAATTGGCATAGATTCTAGTTTTTCTTTAGGAAGCACACATTCCTCATATTAGATATGGGGATTTCTATATCCTTTTTTATTTTTATCTCTATATTTCAGGTATTAGTAATATTTGAATGTTTGGTATATAAAAAAGCTGTCACTTAGTTTTTGACCCTGTCTTGACAGTGTATAGTAGGGGTTATTTTTAAAATTTATAACTAGCTTTCAAAAAACTTTTTATGAGAATAATACATATTTATGGTTTAAAAACACATACTACAAAAGATTATATGATGAAAAGTGAAATTCAAGCTTAGTAGAGATAACCACTGTCAACTTTCTTGGGATTAGCACATTTTGTTAACACTTTGTTTAAATATCAGTTTGGGTGCTGTGACAGCATACTGGTTAAAAGCAAGGGCTCTACCCTTACATTCATGGTCAATTTATTTTTGACAGAGTTGCTAAGACATTTCAATGGGAAAAGAATAATATTTTCAACAAATGGTGCTGGGACAACTGGATATCTCAGTGCAAAAGAATGAAGGTGGACTCCTTCCTCACACCATACACAAAGATTAACCTAAAATGGATCATAGAACTAAATGTAAGAGCTAAAAGTATAAAACTCTTAGAAGAAAATCATAGGAGTGAATCTTTATGATTTTGGATTAGACAACAATTTCTTAGATATGATATCCACAGCTTAAGAAAAAAGAAAAAAATCAAGAAATCAGACTTTATCAAAATTAAAAAATGTCTGTGCTTCAAAGGACACCAAAAAAAAAGTAAAAAAAAAAAAACAAAAAACCAACCCATAGAATGGGAGAAAATACTCACAAATCATATATCTGATAAGGGATTTGTATCCAGAATATATAAAGAATTCTTACAACTTAGGAGTGCCTGGCTGGCTCAACCAGTAGAGCATGTGACTCTTGATCTCAGGGTTATGAGTTCAAGTCCCACTATGGGTGTGGAGCCTACTTAAAATTAAAAAAAAAAAAAAACAATAAAAAACCTCTTACAACTTAGCAATAAAGAGACGAATAGGCTAATTAGAAAATGGGAAAAGGATTTGAACAGACATTTTTCCAAAGAAGATGTATATGCAAATAATCAATAAGGACATGAAAAGTTGCTCAGCAGTATTAGCCATCATTTAACACCCACTAGAATGGCTAGAATCAGAAAGCAGATAATAAGCATTGGCAAGGGTACGGAGAAATAGGGGCCTTCATATGTTGCTGGTGGGAATGTAAAATAGAATTGCTGCTCTGGAAAACAGTTTGGTGGTTCCTCAGAAGATTTAACATTACCCAATTCTACTACAAGGTATTTACTCAAAAGAGTTGAAAAATGGAATTCAAAGCAAAAACCTGTGCGTGAATGTTCATAGCAGCTCTATTCACAATAGCCAAAACAATCCAGATGTCCACCAACTGATGAATAGATTAAAAATAGGGTATATTCATACAATGAAATACTATTTGTCAGCATAGGTGAACCTTAAACAACATTATGCTAAGTGAAAGAAGTCAGTTACAAAAGACTACATATTGTATAACTCCACAGAGTAGGGTAGTGGTTGCCTAAAGGTGGGGACAGGGGGAGGGCTGGCTGGGGGAAAATGGGGAGCAACTTCTAATAGGTACAGGGCTTCTTTTTTGGGGTGATGAAAATGTTTCAAAATTGGTTCTCATGATGGTTACACAGCTCTGACCAAAAATCATCTAATTGTATACTTTCAGTTGGTGAATTCTATGGTATATGAATTATATGTCAATAAAGCTGTTTTTAAAAGATGCATGGGTTCTAGAGAATTATAACGTACATTTGAGTCTCAGCTCCATCACTTATTGTAAGCTGTGCAAACTTGGGGAATTTGCTTAGCGTCTCTGGGTCTGTTTCCTTATTTGCAAAGTAGGGATGATGGTAGGAATGCCTATCTAATGATATCCCTGTAAAGATTAAATTAGGTGATGCATACAACTATTAACCCCCTGTCTAGTTCTGGGTAAACATTAATATCAACTATGAAGATGATGAGGAGAGTGAAGAAGAATGGTTAGGTCTTAGATAAGCGGAAATGAGAGGAAATAACTTGCAGAGCAGGTCATAAGGGTAGGATTGAGCTTGGTTTGTTTGTGGGCCCTGGAGAAGATAGCTAGTTTAAAATATTTACAAGCCAGAGGTAGCAATCTCTCCGTGGTTTTGGCCGGTGGCGATGCCCAGGATGACAGTGGTGTCACGTGGGGTAACATACCACTAAGCTGGGTCATGTTTGTCATGGTGTCCGATTGGACTGCAGCAAAATCCTGGGCAGGAAAGCAAAGAATCTGAAGAAAGTACGTTTTTTTTTTTGTTTTTGTTTTTGTTTTTTTTTTAATCTTGCTGTGCCTGTGGCCTGAAGATCCTGTGTCTGCTTGTCCAGGCGTTAGCTGGAGAAAAAGGAGTAAGTCTTGGTTTGAGTTGCCTAATCCTGTGCCTCTGAGCAGGGTTATGTGAGAAAGGGCCACAATCTCTGATCTTTGGCCTCCTTGCCTTTAAACCAGTGGGTAGGGTGGGGGTGGGGTAATAAGTGGCCCTCAGTGTCTAGAACCTGTTACTTACTCTCTTACCTCGGGGAGGTTCCAGACTCTTGCTGTCTTTTGTCAGGGTCCCCTGAGAACTAATCTCGAGTGTGGCAAACCAAATTGGAAATCTTGGGTGAGTTGCCAGAAGGCTCCAGTCAGGTGACAGGACTTGACGTGTAATCCATTTTAGAGTCCTTCCTCAGACTCCTTCTTTTGGTGGTTGGGGCTAAAATTGTAAGGCTTTGAGATTGAACCTAATATTAGGAAATGCATCATCATGTTTTCCTTTCTGATAATTACCATCTTTGCTTCCATTACTTCTAGCTAAGGTTCATCCCCCCAGTCCACCTTTGCCAGAACACCCAGCCACTGGTGCGAGTGGCCCCTCAGGGTCCACCAGCACGAGGGTCTTGGACCCCAGAGCCCAGCTTAGGGCCTGTATAGACAGCCACCCTGTCGTCATCCTCAGCAAGTCCACATGCGAGCGCTGTGCTGAGGTAAGGCTTCAACTTCTAGGAGGGGCCACAAACTGTTGCCTTCTAGAAATTTGACAGACTTTTGGGCTCAGCTGTAAACAATTGGATTTCACCTTAGGAAGTGGTTTGTGTAGATGTTTCTTCAGAGTCCCTGGAGAGTGAAGATTCGAGAACAAAAAGTTGCTTGAGTCATCTCTTTTCCTGAGCTTTTGCAAAATACTGGATGTCTTCAGGTACTCAAAGTCAGGGAGAGTTGGGGTGGGGGAGTTCCCAAACCAGGTGATTTGCTCCTCATTAGGCTTGTCTATAGAGAATATTTCCTAAGATGCTGTTACTTAAGGTACTTCCAAATTTTAAGTATCTCTTCATGCTCATTATGGGGGAAAATGACTTCCCAAAGAATAAACTGTGCTTCCTACTTGGTTCTTAACCTTAGGTTATCTGAGAGAAAAGGTCAGCAATCGCAGCCATAGGGAGCATTGGTTTAATCCGGCCTGATTTAACCACAGAATGATGTCGAGAATTGAAAGACCCGATCGGGTGCTTTATAGGAAGGTTGAGGACATTCAAAGGTCACTGAAGCTTAGCTTTAAATTATCCTCTGGATAGTTCCAGGACTAGACACAGTGGATTCTTAAGTGAACATAGCTGGCCTTCTGTCCAGGTTCACTTGTAATTTATAAAGTTCAATTTTTCTCTCAGCTTGTCTATCTCTTGACTTATTACTTATTACTTATTACTTATTACTTATTACTTATTACTCATTACTCTGTGTGTGTGTGTGTGTGTGTGTGTGTGTGTGTGTGCTCTTGTTCTAAATAAGGAAGAAGGGAAGGTGGGCAAGCAGTGGAAACACTGAAAGTAGGCAGAACCTTTCTTCTCGGTTTCTTACCGATACATAGTCTGCTTCATTGTCACCTGAAGCTTCATCCCTATTAATGCCATCGTGGAGCGTTTTGTGTAGGACATCATATTGGGAACAGGGTTGCAAAGACATAGGAGGCACAAGTTCCCTCCCGAGGGGGTTTAGTCAAACTGAGAAGGCAGATCCTAGGCTTAAAGAGGAAAATGATCTAAGGTATCCCAGGATCTAAGGTAATTCTAAATGATTAGCATAGGCGGTAAACAGAGAATTTGGTAGAGGGCTGGGTATTAGAAATCTGCCGCATAATTCTCGGCCTCTGGGAGCTTCCTCATCTACCACTGGTGGTCTTTTTAGGCTCATCTTCGTTGTTTGTGTAATCTGTGAAATGAAGGGCTTGGATTAGCTGACAATTGAGATTCCTTTTAGTTCTGAACTTATGTGGTTGTATAATCTTTTCTGTTTCCAAATAATGATGAAGAGCCTGAACTCTAAAGTCAGAATTTGGATCTTGGCTCTGTGACTTACTAGCCATGTGACCTTGGCTTTTTTTTCCCCCTACCTGTTGTGCCTCAGATTCCTCATCTGTAAAATGTGGGTAATAGTAGTACCTATCTCGTAAGTTTGTCATGAGGATCAAATTGGCTAATATTTATAGAAGCCATAGAACATGCCTGGCACATAATAAATGCCCAAATAATGGTTTTTATTTTTATTTTTATTTTAAAAAAACAGCCAACCTTAATGTTTATTTAGTTTTTAGAGAGAAAGAGAGACAGAGTGTGAGCAGGAGAGGGGCAGAGAGAGAGGGAGACACAGAATCCCAGGCACGCTCCAGGCTCTGAGCCGTTGGTGCGGAGCCTGACATGGGGCTCGAACTCATAAACCGCGAGATCATGACCTGAGCTGAAGTTGGATGCTTAACTGACTGAGCCACCCAGGTGTCCCTATATAATGTTTTTAAGAACTATTTTCCCTCCTGTTTTTCTATCAAGACTTCAAATCTTGGATGGTGATCTTCCTTCACCAATATTGAGGCTCAGTTAAGTGGAAATCAACAAATATCTAACTTTGTTCCAAGTACAGTTACTCCTATTATAAAGTGGTTGTTTTTTCTAAACTAACCTCTCCCTCCAAAACTCTATGCACATGGTGGTGTAGTTGAAGGAACACTGTAGTTGAAAGATATCAGTTCTCATTCTGTAAATCAGTTTCCTCAACAATAAGGTTGACAAGGCCACCTTATCTACTATACTTGTTAAATACACAGCTTTATTCTGAGGACCAAATAATTTCAAATCTATGTGAAAGCACTTGAAAGCCTATAGCATACACTTAGTATTAGTAGTCACCATTGAATGCCGACAGTATTTTGTCATTGAATGCCAGGCAGGATTTTGTCACTCTACTTATATTTTAAAACACTAGTAAGGAATTGGAAAATTGCAGTCTTGACTCTGCTCTAGTTCTGCATTGAGGATACAGGATTGCTAGTAATGATGGGCAGTTTCTTTCCGTGTTCCCTGACATCTCAGAGCTCTTTGATCTATAATTACACTTATTTCTACTATCTCTTCCCTGAATTCTACTAACTTCTTCATCTCCTAGCTCTCCTCCTTGACTCTGAAAAGGCAAAGTCTTCTCTTTTTTTCAGTTTTACTCAATTAAATGTACTCTGGGAATGATGGACATTTCCCAAATAAAAGTTGGGAAATAAATAAAATAAAATTTGGGAATAAATCTCACAAATAAAATTTGTGGCAGATATTTGCATATTTATTTATTTATTTGGGAAATAAACAAAATTTGGGAATAAATTTCCCAAATAAAATTTGTGGCAGATATTTGCATATTTATTGTATTAAAATATATAGTAATTCTTACAACTTTATTTAATGCCATTATCTGAATCATTCCTGGATATGCCAGCTCTTTTGGACAAATAATCCTCTGGTTTTACCTTAACCAGTACTAGTTCCTTAGTTTTTCTGAATGCATCATAGGTAAGCTATTTTCAGATTTGTGCCAATTAATATGGAAATTAATTTTCAATGTCTTTGGTTGTGAAGGATGGTTAGGTGTCTCTTCTAGTAAAAATAGTGATTTTCTTCTGTGAGGATACAACTTATGTACTGACTGTTGGCATGCCTTTTTAATTTTTGTTTTATTTTAATTTTTTATTATATTATTTTAAAAAATTACCTTGACACAGAATTTGCCCAGGTTATTTTCTTTCAGTTTTGATTTTATCATCTAGCAGTTGTGATGTGAGTAAATCAGAATGGGAGAAACTGCATTTTTAAATCGGTACTTGACCTGATGAATTTATATTTCTCTCCGGGATGAGTAACGCAATTTGCATTAATTCAAGTTGGGAAATGCCCACAGAGAAATGAAATTCTACATTAGTTAGTTTCCTGCTTGTTGCATAACACATCACTGTGTGTGCTTTGCATACATCCTACTGCGAAGACTGGGCTTTATAGTGCAGAGATAACTCTCTCCTTTTTCAGAAAATGTGGTATCTGTTTCTTATGCATATTTCAGTGGCAGATTAAAAGTATGAAGTCGGAATTAGCAAATGAGGTCTCATTACAGCTCATCCATTGCTTGACACCCAGATCCACTGCCGTTTCTCCAGAGTGTGTCTATTTTACAGGCAAAGTTGACCATCCCCTACTTTTATCAAATAGAATATCCTGGAAACCGGTGCTAATGGTATTCAATACAGACCTTTAATCTTACCCTGTGAATCAATGCTAAAGTTTAGTCAGAGTTAAAGTAACTGACCTAATGGTTTCTTGAAGTAGGGTCATGTGTACCCCAGAACCGAGAGCATATATTGTCTACATTTCACGTACTGTCAAATTTTGATACTTTTAGGAGCCGCTTTTAGGACTACTCTGTAAATATGGAAAACTTGTTTCTTGTAACAAACTGCAAATGGTTTATTTCTAAAATTAAGTCGCTAAGGAAGTCTGAAGAATCCATGATTTTGTGTGTGTGTGAACTTTTTATTTTTAGTCTTAGAAAATGAGCACTGGAATATGAATTGACTTTTGTCCAGATGGTCTCCCAGCTGTAGCTTTCCTTGCTCTTTCCTTAAAGTTCTTCTTTTCTCACCCCATCACTCTTCTAAAGGATTCTTCTGTTTGTAACTGTACATTCAGCTCCCAGGGGGAGCTCAATCCATACTGGGGCACAGAGGCTGTCCAGAGGAGTTTAGGAGGAAGGCCACTGAGGCTGTGTGAATGAACTCGTTTTCTCATTTTTATCAAAATGTTGTATTGGGTCCTACAAAAATGATAGAAATATTTCAGCCTACTGTTTTTGTAGTTAAATTAGAATGAGACAAGAGTACCTTCTCTCTAGTGGTCATTTCTATAAACTCCAGGCCATAGTACTGGCCTTTGCCATTTGATTGTAGAAGCTGGAGGAAATGTAGTTCTTTCCTAAAGCATTAATGATAGGCTATTGTGTCTTAAATATAAATGTCATTTTAAAGTCTCTTTCCTCAGTAATTTAAATGTCATTTAGTGGAGCAGATTTGGCAAAACTAACTCTTACCCTTCCAGTAAAATTTTTTTACCATTACAATTTGTGTAATCTTGAGCATGTGACTTTTGTAATTGATTTGTTGGTTGAGGTTTACTTGGCCAAAAAATAAATAATACTTTGACTATTGTAGGATGTGTTTTTTTTTTCTTCAGGGTTGCATGTATGTTTTGGAAATATGTTTTTTTTAATGTTTATTTATTTTGAGAGAGAGGGATAAAGAGTTCGTGAGCATGCACAAGCCGGGTGACGGGCAGAGAGGAGAGAGAGAATCCCAAGCAGGGGTTTAATCCCATGGAAATGTGAGGTCATGACCTGAGCTGAAATCAAGAGTCCATGCTTAACCCACTGAGCCCCTCAGACACCCCTGTTTTGGAAATATTTAGTATTCCAGTGTATTTTTAAACATGGTTAGTATTAAACCCATTTTATAATGGGGTAGACGGAGTCACTCCACATGTAAAATGTATTTTATGAAGCCATACAGGTGAATCATTGAGCATAGAGTAGAGTCAACAGACTTCAAATACCCATTAAGTATCGTTACTGTCAACAGGGAGAATCTTGTGGGTTGCATAAAAATGGGCTGGTAAATTTGCAAAGGAGAGGGCTGATTAAGAGGAAAGTAAAAAGCTGGATAAAAGCCTTTTTTTTTCTTTTGCCTTATTCTCCCTCTTGTTTTTCCAGGTAAAGAAGTTATTTAAGTCCATGTGTGTTCCTTATTTTTTGCTCGAACTTGATCAAGCAGGTAAGATTCTGCTTAACATGGAAATTATATCTGCTGTCTGTATATTTTATTTAATCTGTTTTGTCTGGCTTTTATTTTTCTCCTTTGAGGTTTGTATTGTTTAGTGAGCTCTCACCTGTTGATTCCTCTTTTTGACCATTTAGCCAAGCCACTCCCTGGGACTACTCGTATTTGCCTGTAGTCTACCTAGGTTGTAACCTTGGTATGAGTTTCCTGTTGTTGAAATCATTCTTCCTATTAACCTTGAGTTTAGTTACAGGTACAGTATGTACTGGTTTCATGGTAACTTTATTATTTTTACAAATTTTCCACCTTTCAAATACCAAATAGTATTTGAAAATAAAAGAGACTCCGCTAGAGAGAGAGACATGGTAATTGAGATAGAAAGCTCATTTCTGGGTCGGGAGGAAGGAGGTAGTTGTGGGGCAGGAAACTATTCTTTGATCCTTCTAAAGACAGATTCCCCGACACAGAGAGCGTCCCACCCACTGAGTGCCTGTGCTTCATGGGGACTATTCTGGGCTTGTATTAAAATTCATTAATCCTCACAAGAACTCTACAAGGAACATATCCACATTTTACAGATGAGGAAATTGAGTTCCAGGGAAGTTAAACAACTTCCCTAAAGTCATATAAGTAGTGGAGCTATGATTTGGACACAGCCTTGTTTAGTTTCAAAGTCTGTGTTCTTCCCATAATACCGTGTTGTCTGTCTCCCCTCATATGATAGCATTTCTGTTCCAGAAGAACAAGGAAAGTTCTTGCCCCTAATACTCCATAGTCTATAGAAGGAAACCCCAATAATTAAAATTTCATCTGGGTCAAAAAGTAGCCTTTTAAAAATGTAAGTTTTCCTGGGAGAGTTAAGTCAACTTGCAACTTGGTGTGAATCAGGAAACCTACAACAAACTAACTAAACTAACAAGATAAAACAAATGAACATGTCTGTTAAGGATGGGGAAAGTACGGGAGGTAACAGTGGAGGAGGATGGGTATGACAGAGGTACCAGGTGCCCCAAAGGGGGGCATGAGTCGGACGGCACAGAGTATGACAAAGGTGCCACGGGTGGATGGCAAGTTAGTAAAGGCATTTTAATTCTGGCAACACTAATCAGACAGGAAGCTCTTTCCCCTTACCGAGGAAGTGTCCGTGGATCTACGGATCACAGCTGGGCGCTCCCACTCACCCCTCGGTAAAGTCCCACCTTAAGAAAACCTGAAGTATATGAGTCGGGACAGGTTTGGCCTGAACCAGCTTCTGTAGTCGAAGGACGGGAGCCTGAAGCAGCTTCTGTAGTCGAAGGACGGGAGCCTCGTGCTGGGTGAGGGAATTGGTGATCTCTGGGTTTTCGCTTACCGCTTCATCACACATAAGAAGCTGTCTTCCTTTTCGTGCTGACTTACTGGCTGCGCAGCTTGCGGGAACAGATCAGGATTTATGGAGCCAGGCAGCGTTTCTCAAAATGTCTGCACACCCCTGGGGATGCCTGTGATCTTTTGGAGGTCCTCAAGGTCAAAACTGTTTTCTAATAACGTTTAAGATGTTATTTACTGTTCTACCGTTTTGACAGTTTCGTTGACGGTGCAAAAGCAGTTGTGGGTAAAACTGCTGAAGTTTAGCATGAACCAAACTTCACAAGTACCACCAGATGGTACTAGTTTCCATTATAGTCTTTGCCACCATACTCATAATAAAAGAAAATGGCCATTTTACCTAAGATTGTTCTCGATGAGGTAGGGAAAATCATTGCCTTTGTTGAATCTCAACCGTTTGAGCAGACATCTTTTCATATTCTGTGTGACGAGGAAAGTACGCATAAAGTGATTTTGCTGCCATGAAGCATGATGGTTGTCTCCAGGAGAAGCACTTGTGCACCTCGTAGTTTGCACTGCAAACTGAACTGGCTGCTTTTCTCAGGGAACACCAGGTGTACCTTAAAGACTGACTGACAATCAAATTATTCAAATTATTTGGATTATTCATACCAGGGCATTTAGGAAACATCTCTCCCCAAATGAACAAGGCAAGGCAGTCACTTCAGGGAGAACTACTGATCGTATTTGTTGCCCATGATACAATTTGGGCTTTCAGATGAAAATCAGAATCTTAGAAGTTGTACCTGGCATGTGAGCTCAGTAGCTTTTTGGGACTTAAAGATTTTTCTGATGAAGTTCGATGTAACAATCATGAATCTAATTATTTTGATATTGTGTATTGAAATATGTCAGCATTTAGAAAATCTGTATACATTAGTGAATGACTGTTTTCTGAATGATCAATGTTTGATCTTACAAAGTTGTTCATGGGTAAAAGAGCCATTCAGAGTTCAAGATACTCCAATGGTTTTTAATGTGACAGAGTATGAAACCTCATGCATCTGCTTTCGGATTCCACGTTGCAACTTACCTTTAATCAACTATTACTTGTTGAGTTTTGGTGTAGTATCAAGGAATATCTGCAATTATCTGAAAAATCTATTAAATATTTCTCCTTTTTTCCAACTCGTTGTCTTTGCGAGAGTGGTTTTTTTTTTCGTATGCTTCTACTGAAACAATATATTGCAATATATTGAATGCAGAAGCAGATAGGAGACTATAGCTGTCTTCAATTAAACCAGATAGACAAAAGTTTGCAAAAATGTAAAATAATGCCAACCTTCTCAATATTTTTTTGTTTTGGAAAATATAGTTATTTTAAAAGTATGTTATTTAAGTTAACATGTAATGGGTTTATGAATATTTTAAGAGAATAAATAAATACTTTTAAAATATGTCAGTTTTCATTTCTAATGTGGTAAGTATTGATAGCTATAACCCATATAAACAGAAATTCTTTGGAGTCCTCAATAATTATTTAAGAGTATAAAGGGCAGGGCGCCCAGCCGGCTTAGTCTGTAGAGCATGGGACTCTTGGTCTTGCAGTTATGAGTGTGAGCCCCGCGTTGGGTGTGGAGCCTACTTTAAAAAAAAAAAAAAAAAAAGAACTTATATTAAAAAAAAGAGTATAAAGGCATACTGACACCAAAAGTTTGACATCTTGAGTACTAAGGCAAGTAGGACGTAAGAGTGTTAATCTAAGAACTTTGGATTCTATGTGATTTACTTGTCCTTGGCATAGGAAGAACACTGCTCAGCACGTGCTGGGCCTCAGACCCAGCCACACAGGAGAGATACGTGGTCAGGTCCGTGTCTTTAAGAAGCTGGGGATTGCAAAGCTGGACTGGGCTCGTGTGGTCTCTAAGTGCTGGTTTTGTGAAGGAATCGCTTCCATGAGGAACCCTCCACAGGCATTATTTTCTCACCTGTGTTGGCTACCTAATCACAGTGCCTGGAGCACAGCAGGTTCTCAAAGAGCCAGGGGGTCATTGGTGGGCAGGGGTATTCAGTATAGAATCAGGCGGGTGCTTTTCTTCATCCAGCGTGTTTATTGAGGACTTGCTGTGTACTCAGCGCTGGAAGTGGAGTAGGGAACTGTGCTCTTGCAAAGTTAGACTTGCTTTGTGTGCCCCCCCCCCCCCCCCAGCAAGCCTCCTCCGCTGCTTGTAGAGTTGATGTCTGTGGCAGCCGGCGCAGGGTGCCGCCTAACCGGACTGGCACTGGAGCGGCTCTTCGGAGGTCCTGATGGCAGTGGTATCATCTGTCAAGGAAAATCGGGAAGGAAAGCTGTGCTGCCAGGAGCCTGCCCTGCCACCCTGACAGTTCCTTCTTCCCTCTTCTGGGGTGGCTTTCGGACCAGTCTGTACAAATTAAGGTTATTATTTGAGAACAGCTGTCCAGATCCACTCAGATCTCCCAAGATGGGTGTTGGAGAGAGAAGAGCTCAGCACCCTGGAGGCACGTGTTAGTATTTGTGTGTGGGCGGTGGTAATGGTCATAGATGCCATCCTCCCTGTGCCAGAGGCTTATGCGTGTCCTCCTACTTAATCTTCCAAATGCCGTCCGTGAGGTCCTGAGTGATATCACCTTCTTATGATGAGGAAACGAGGCTTGGAAAAGTACTCACATAGAGGAGAGTTGGCTTGCTGGTGAACCCACTGGTAATTCCTGGTGCCTCCCTTCGGTTTCCTCTGACTGCCTCCTCAGAGCCCTTCATGACTCACCCTCCCTCCTTATGTATGATGTTCGTGGTATTGATACTATGATCCGTGTTCCTGGATGTGACGGTGGCTGGTTTAACCGGAGGTTGTGCAAGCTGCCCCCGTGACGGTTGCGCCTCAGCTGCCCCTGTGGACGAGCTGCCACTCACAGGGCTTGGTGCTCTATGAAGCCTTGTATCGTGGCTTGGGTATCTGCCCAGGGGCTTTGATCCGAGGAACAGACATCGGTGTCATCATCTTCACGTGGTCTGGTAGCTGCTGCCATATTCTTCACCCGTCGGCGTGGGAAACAGATAGAAGGTTTGAGAGGACTTGTGTGACAGTCTGCCAGAAGTGAGTATCGGGATGCCATATGTCACTCACTGGCTCAGAGGTTCCGATGTGTATCATCCTTGCCCCCGGCTGCCTATAGAGGGCACGGCTTTAATGCCTTTGCCGAGAGGGAAAGGAACAAACATTCGAGTTATATTGATGAACTTTTTAAAATTTTTTATCTTTTTATTTTTTTTTATTTTTCTTGATGAACTTTTTTTTTAATGCCTGTGTTTCACATCTCTTACTTAATCCTCACAGTGACCTTGTGAGGTTGCTGGATTTAACTCTGCTTTATGAGTGAGGAAGCAGATACTCAGCATTTTAGTAACTTGCTCAGTGTTGCTGCGTCAAGCCCAGGCCTGTCTGATTCCCCAGCTGCCTCTCCAGGGGTTGCTGTTTTTAAACAAATAAGAACCCCTTCAGAGGTACCATAAGGAACATGGTACCCTAGACTAGCTCAGACCATAGGGAACCCCATCAGGGGTACCCCAGGCTAGCTCAGACCTTACCACTTGGGTATTGATGTTTATTCATTCAACAGATGTGTTTGGGCACCTATGTATGTACTAAGCACCGATGGAGAAAAAAGATGAGGAAGGCACAGTCTCATTTTTTAAGGTCATTCTATTTGTTCCCATCTGCCTCCCCTCTAATTTCAGTGTGATCCAGTGTCTGGAAAGGCTGCAGGATCACAGAGTGCTTGTGACAGCATGTTGGACAGGTGTTTTCCTGGTGGGAAAAAAGGGGCGAGTGAGGAATTCATAGCTGTAGACAAAACAAATGAGAAAACATCATGGCTTGTTTATTTAGATTGAATCTAGTAAGGAGTGCCTGGCAGAGAGAATGATGAGAGATAAAAGTGGAAAAGTAAAGAGGCTTTGTGCTGTAGGGAGTGGGGATCCATAGAAGGTTGTTCTGTTTATTTTATGGATGCGGCTTAAAATGTTCTTTAGGCATTTTGATTTTGCCTGTAAAAATGTTCATTTTAGAGAATTTGCAGAATGCAGTAAAATGAAACACAAAGGGCACATGTAGTTATATCCAGAGAGAACCACTGTTATTGTATATGTTTTATGTATCCTATGTTCTGTTTTATTATTTAAAAATATTTTTGCATGTTATTAAAAGTTATTAATGATTTTCTCAGTTGATATAAAATATTCCATACAATACTTTTATTTAGCCATTCCACTATGGTTGGATAAATAGTCTGTTGCCAGTCTTATTTGCTATTATGGAATAATAGGTTAGAAATATTTTTCTCTGTACCTAAAGTTTTTGTTGTATTTAGAATTCTTTTCATAAGACAGATTACCAGAATGGATATCTGAATCAGAGTATTAACATTTCTAAATTTCTAGAGCCTTTTAAATGATGTGTGCTAATTGATAATTGCACGAATTCAATCAGTTTTCCCCATAGTTAGTGGGTGTTAAGAAATGATAAGAACTTTTTTTTTAATATTCTTTTTTAAAAAAGTTATTTATTTATTTTGAGACGGAGAGAAAGAGAGAATGCTGGAGAGGCAGAGAGAGAGGAAGAGAGAGAGAATTACAAGCAGGCTCCACACCATCAGCATGGAGCCCCATGCAAGAGCTCGAACTCCTAGACCTGGGAGGAAATCGAGAGTTGGATGCTTAGCTGACTGAGCCACCCCAGTGCCACATGATAAGAGCTTTTTCAAACTTATTGTTTGCCAATTTGAGAGGTAAAAAAAAATGTGGCTTTATTTTAATTTGTATTTCTTTGATATTAATGAGGCAGTTTTTAAAAGATCTGAATTATATTTCCTTTATTGTACTCAGTTATCTGAATTGTCTGTTCATGTTCCTTATGGAATAATAATAATAATAGCAAGAAACCCTTTTATGGTAATATCGATGAGCCACTGCCCTAAGCACTTCAAATGTTAACTATTTTAATCACAGAGTTCTGTGAAGCAGATATTGCTATCTCCATTTCACAGATGAGGAAACGAAGGCACAAAGAGACCAGGTAACTTGCTCATGGTCATACAAGCAGTAAGTGATACAGCTGGAACTTGAAATCCAGGGAATCCAGCTCCAAAGGCTAGGCTCTTAATGCTGAACCGTGCTTTGATCTAAACTGTGCTTATGATCTTGTAGGTCACGGTGTTCCTCACTAACTTCTGTACATACACCCCCCGCCTCCGACCAGACTGCTTTTTACACCTGTTTTAGTGCTATTTGTGGAAATAACCACTGTGCTGATTGAACCAATTGTGTATGCTTTGCCCTTATGTGATGGATCAAGAGGATGGAGACCAGTGGTTATGTAGCATTCACATAAGAATCTGTACACATACACCTCTATTCAAGTAAATTGCTGTTTTGGAATGAATGCAAGGTAGGTAGGGGAAGCTGAGTATCTATTCAAGAAAACAACTCACACATGTTATGAAAGGATTTCTCTTAAATTTTTTTTTTTACATTTATTCATTTTTGAGAGACAGAGAGAGACAGAGCACAAGTGGGGAGACACAGAGAGGGAGACACAGAATCTGAAACAGGCTCCAGGCCCTGAGCTGTCAGCACAGAGCCCGGCGTGGGGCTCGAACTCACAAAACCGTAAGATCATGACCTGAGCCGAAGTAGGACGCTTAACCGACTGAGCCACCCAGGCGCCCGTGAAAGGACTCCTCTTAAATAAAGAAGTAGAAAATATATTTTTGTGTCACACAGACCTGGGTTCAAATCTGCACCAGGTAGGATGGGATAGTGTTGTTACTCTGTTTGCATTGTAAGGATTAAATAGGATAATGTTGAGATGCCCAGGTGGCTCAGTCAGTTAAGTGTCCGACTGTGGCTCAGGTCATGATTTCATGGTTCTGTTTGTGAGTTTGAGTCCCGCATCAGGCTCTCTGTGGTCAGCACAGAGCCCACTTTGGATCCTCTGTCCCCCTCTCTCTCTGCCCCTACCCAGCTCATTCTCTCTCTTCTCTCTGAAAATAAGTAAATAAACTTAAACAAAAAAATTGGATAATGTTTGACTCTTGAGTACAGAGAGCAAACTGGTAGTTGCCATAGAAGAGGGAAGGAGGTATGGGGATGGGTGAAATAGATAAAGGGGATTAAAACTATATTGGGCAATGTACAGCATTGTTGAATAATTATATGGTACACTTGAAATGAATATAACACCATATATTAATTATAATTCAATAAAAAATAAAAATAAAAAAATAGGATAATGTTTATAATGCATCTAACATCCTGTTTAATTAATGTCTTCCCAGTATACTCAGATATGAAAAAGTTAGATTTAGATTAAGCTTTTTATTTATTTATTATTTTTTAATGTTTATTCTTGAGAGAGAGAGAGACAGAGACAGAACATGAGTGGAAGAGGGGCAGAGAGAGAGGGAGACCCAGAATCTGAAGCAGGATCCAGGCTCTGAGCTGTCAGCACAGAGCCCGACATGGGCTTGAACCCTCAAACTGCGAGATCATGACCTGAGCCGAAGTCAGATGCTTAACTAGCTGAGCCACCCAGGCGCCCCTAGATTAAGCTTTTTATAAAGCAAGATAAAACTCTCTTTAATTGCCAGATATACATTCTAGTCAAGTGTTGATTCTTTTCATTCTTTGAACAATATTTGAGGGCCTGCTCTCACACATAAATGACATGAGTTCTGTCTTTCATGGGCCCATTATCTATTGTGCATCATTAGTCATAGTCACCACAAGTAGAGGGCTCTTTGCTCCTCTGGGCCTTTGTTTCCTTATCTGTAAAGTGGGGATTCAATGAGAATGTATGTAAAATGCCTAGCACTGTTCTTGATATACAGTCAGTGCTTAGGGCAAGCTGCTAACTCATGTAATATTATGCAGCCATTAAAAAAATGACTCACATAGAGTTTTTAATAGCATGGGGGAATTTTCTGTACCATAATGTTTAATGAAAAAAGCCAAGAGTTTAAAATCGATTTTACAGAATAGTTCTGTCTTGCTTTTAACAGTATAGGAAAAGGACTAGAAAGAAATACACAAAATATGAATAATCCCTCAAATGTTTTTGTGCATCTATCTTGCCAGTGTAATAGACACTGAAGAAATACAGGCTAATAAAATCTGGTTCTTCGTCAGGGAAAAGTTTTGATAAGGGAGACATTCACAACCCAGTGTGGGATGAAGTGGAGGAAGAAGTCAAACCCGCCGCTTTGATTTCTGCAATGAAGATTGGAGGACGGTGGTAGCATTCGTTAAGAGAAGAGACAGGATTTAGACCAGGGAAGATGGTGAATTTGGTGTTGGACATGTGATGATTGTCCAATATGGATAGTAGGTATGTAGGTCTGGGCGAGCGGAAGGTATAGATTTGGGAGCGTTTGAACCACAGGTGAGGTGAAGAAGAACACTCAGGGAAAGTCTGTGGAGTGAAACGGGAGCCTTAGATCTTGACTGCATCTGGATGGTGAGATTTGGAATGGCTTTTCTTCTTCCTTTGCTTTCTTTCTTTCTTTCTTTTTAAAATTTCCTATAGGGACACCTGGGTGGCTCAGTCAGTTAAGCGTCTGACTTTGGCTCAGGTCATGATATTGCGGTTTGTGAGTTCGAGCCCCACATTGGGCTCTATGCTAATAGCTCAGAGCCTGGAGCCTGCTTTGGATTCTGTGTCTCCCTTTCTCTCTGCCCTCCCACTGCTCATGCTCTGTCTCCCTCTCTCTCAAAAATAAATAAACATTAAAAAAAGTTTTAAAAATCCTATAATGTGAATGTGTTTCCTACAATGCAACATAAGTGTCTTATGATTAGTTAGGATTAGGTTTGGCCACATGTGACAGGAGACCCAAAATGACAGTGGCTGATACTAGACATAAGCTCATTTCTCCCTCACTTAAAAGAAGTTGAGATAGAGGCAGTCTGTCCAAGGCTTGCATGGTACTCCACAGTGCTGGATCCAATGTTGAGTCTACCTGTGTTCATGTTCCACAGTCCTCAGCAGTTGTCTTCCATTTTATGTTCCAAGATGGGGGTCCAAATTTTGGCCATCGCTTGAAAGAAGAGCTGAAGGAGGGCATGTCCTTTCCACTCGAGAACATATCCTGAAAGTTGCACTTGATATTTTGCTTATGTTGTATTGGCCAGAATTTGGTCACTTAGTCATATATGTGTGCTGAAAGGAGACGGGGAAATGAAACCTTTATTTTGGGAGTCAAGTGCCCAGTGAAAAGCCAAGAGTCCAGTTAGTGATGCTAATAACATCTTGGGTTTGCCTACAGAATAGCTGAGGTTGGTTCATCTGAAGATAATGATAATAATTTCCATATAAACCATGCATTTGTCTCCTATTTATTTATTTTTTTTATTTTGTAAATGTTTTATTTATTTTTGAGAGAGAGAGTGTGTGGGGGGGAGGGGCAGAGAGCTAGGGGGACAGGATCTGAAGCGGGCTCTGCACTGATAGCAGTGAGCCTGATGCGGGGCTCAAACTCACAAGCTGTGAGATCATGCCCTGAGCTGAAATCAGGCGCTCAACCGACTGAGCCACCCGGGTGCCCCTTTCTCCTAGTTAAATCATAAGTATAGAGGCACCATACTATGGTTATTGTATAATAGTAGTGAGCTGGCAAATACTTTGCTGTCTTAGGAAGACCAGTGACTGAACAGTGACTGAACAATGACTGAACTAGAGGCCTAGTCAACTAACGTAATGGTTAGCATTGAATCATATCAAGGGGAGTAGGAGGTAGTCCAGCCTTACGCATTGCAATACAGCATCAAAAGAGTTTCTGAGATTATTGAAAGATTATTACAGATATTGTGGATCTGTAGATTAGGAAGTTCAGAAACATTTTGGTGGAGAACTACAATGTTCTCATTTATCTTTACAGTGGAAAAGTTGGTCTTAATACATCTACGGTGGTAAATGAGACATAGATCACTCTCAGTTCAAATCAGGGTCTGGAGTGCGGGTTGCCAACCGGGAAGATCCAAGGCCACTTCATGAGGTGACTGTAGCCCTCCACCAATGACTTGTAGTCATCAACTGTCTTGGGATTCTGGAATTTTGGCACTTGGGGAAATTAGAGAGGGATCTTCTTCTTGGTATCAACTACCTAATAGGGTTTAAAATTTAGAAACTAACAGTGGTAATAAACTGTATGGCTGTTCTTTCATAGGATCTAAAAGCTATGGATCACTATTAATGAGTACTCACACAACCCCTTGGCTGGCGGTAAGGGTGGCTGATCTCCAGTTTTTTCAGACGAGACATCCGAGAGTTGATTGCAACTCTTCTTTAGAGCCTGTATCTCCCAAGGTTCTGCTGGCCAGTGGTTTTCGACATTAAAAACATTTTCTTTCCTCTAGAATTGAAATAAGATACCAAGAGACCTAAAACAAGTAGAGCGCGGAAAGAGAATATTTCTGCATGTTCTATTATATGTACATTATGTGTATACGTACATACAATACAAAATGTTTTTTAGAAGTTCTCATGTCCTTTCCATTTCATTTAGCAAGTTGTTTAAGGAAATTACATTTTTCTTCCGGCAGATAAAGCACAAGTTTTGAGTAATGGGGATAGATAAGTACGGAAAAAGGTGTGCTTAGCCACAGACTGCTAATTAAAAGAAAAATGAATAGGTTGCCCCCTTGAATTAAGCTTTTAATGGCATCTAGTGTAACACATTGTTGCCAGTGAATAAGTAATTTGTCAAAGGAGAAAATCCAAACTCTTAGCCGCTCTGTGGTCTTCCTAGATTTACACCATGCATAAGGACATAATGATGATAATAAGTTGGATATTGAGTACATACCACATTCTGAGCCCTTTATATCTACTTACTCATCTGATTTCCACTGCCACCACATGAGGTGTAGTCACTATATTTATCACCATTTATAGCTGAGTGAATTGAGGCAGAGAGATAACAGAGCTCGCCTAAAGGCATGCATCTTGTCTGCAGTCAAGCCAGGCTATGTGACTTCAGAGGAGATTCTCATGACTATTGGGCCATACTGCTTGTCAGTAGAAAGCTGGATGAGGCTGTGGGGTCGGTCAGATGTTTACAAAAGAGTAGACCTGGGCATGTTTGAAGGCAGAAGGGCTTGAATAGTCCTGGATATAAATAAGATAGGGAGAGGATGTTTAAGGGATGTGGGGTCTCCTAACACCACTTGGAATTGGAATAGGTTGTGGGGCTCTGGTAAAGGTGTGCTGTAGCAGAGGTAGAACAATCCTTATCCTTCTGAGGTTGCAGTCAAGTCCAAGAATAGAGAAGTGCAGTGAAGAGGAAATGTAGGAGGGGAAGGAGCTTGTACCTGATGACCTTGAGCTTCAGGGGGTGTGTTGGAGCTGCTGCTACCGGCTCAAGACAGCCGTAGTTAAACATTGAGGAATTTTGCAAGCAGGCTGATAGCTTGAAATCAGCCAAAGCGGGAGTACTTGTATCACAGAAATTGACAAATTCGGACTCCCCCCACCTCTCCTGTGCAAGCTGGTTTACAAGAACACCTTTGACTCTCTTCGCTCGCATTTGAAAGCCTGCTCTAGTGCCAGCCTACCATGGGAAAGGCACTGTGTGAAGAATATTGTAGTGGAGAGAGAAGACTATGAGATGGCAATCCTGTACTAGCTGTCAGACCTGGCTTGGGTCACTCACGTAACCTTGGTTTACTCATCTGCAAATGGAAATGGTAATACATATCCCAGAGCATTACTGCATTGATTAATGAGAGAACATAAAGGTCCTGGCACAGAGGTGCTCAATAAATGAGTGTTCTACGCATGGCAGACATATAAACAGACAGTTGTGATGTAGCTTGATGTGAGAAATAAAGGAGTGACTAGTTCCATGTTTGGTCAAAGAAGGCGTTGCAGAGATCATGGTCCTCCCTGCAGGATTTCGAAGTTTTCAGGGCAGATGTTTCATGGATGAAGTCTACCCTGGTCTTTGTCAGAAAGCCAGTGCGTCTTTTGGTGTGTGTCCCTATAGCATGATGCTTTCGCCTCTTTCTGGCTCCTACCTCACTATATATTATTACTGAATTGTGAGGCAAACAATGGATTTATATCCTTACTCCAACACAGCTCTTTTGTGACCTTTGGCAAGATTCGTAACTTCCTGAAATTTCAGTTTTTCATATGGTGTAACCTTAAGGTGATTTCGGAGGATTAACTGAGAATGTAGGGAAATGAACCAGACACTTAGCTGCATTGTGAACCTAAAGTGAATTCAACATATATTGATAGTTTCATCTCTGCTTATGCTTCTGCATCTCATGCAGAAACCATTTCTTTCCTACAGCTGTGCCTTTATACGTATTGCTCCCTCTGCCTAGAAAAAATTCTGTTCAAGACATAGAACAGCATTGTGGTAATTGCCAAGGACCGGGTGTCAGTCTCAGCTCTGCCGATTGTTAGTTAGGTGGCCATGGACAAGATAATTATCTTTCTATACCTGAGGGGTTTTTCAGCAAGCACAGAAACATTCTCAGGTATTTCTCCCACTCCCATTACTTTTACCTTCACTATTCCTCAGATCACTTGCTTTGTGAGGCCTTCCCCAATTGTCCCACATCATTATTTGTTTTCCCTATTTGAAGTTGATGGCCCACCACATTTGAGCACCTACTATGTTTCAGGCACGCTCCTAGCCATATTACAGATATTATTTCATTCAGGCCACCCAAAGAGTTCTCATTCGTTATCCCCGCTACCCTCTGGGATGGATCAAACTAAAAGGGCAAATTCATCTCTGTAGGAGGGCTGAGAACCCCTGAGAGTTGCCATGTAAAGTCTTTTTTCCTTTCCTCTGAAAAAGATGGGATCCACAAATTAACTAGTATTATCTCCATTTTACAGATTGAGTCTTCCAAGAAATATTTATTGAGCTATTACTATGTGTGGGCACTGTTGTTGTTGTTGTTGTTGTGTGTGTGGACACTGTTTTAAGTACTGAGAACATTGTGGTGAGCATAAGTAATCCTGGACCCTGCCTACATGTGGCTACTTACATTTAAACAGATTAAACCTAAATAAAATAAAAACTTAAGATTTGCAGTTGCACCAGCCACATTTTAAGTGCTCAGTAATCACAGGTGGGTTGGACAGTGCTGATACAGAACATTTCATCATCACAGAAAATTCTGTTGAGCTGTGCTGTTCTAGGGGGAGGCCGACATTGATCAAATAATCGTCTATAAAAATATAACCGCAGTTGTGATAAGTAGCAGGCAGAAAGAATGCATGGTAACACAGGAGCACCTCATTGGGGGATTTGACCCATGTGGTAGTTTCCTCGGGGAAGGCATGCTTGTTCTCAGATCTGATGAACGGCTGGGAGTTAGCAAAGACCTGTGGTTAGGTAATTAAAGAGACTGAAAAAAGGCTAACGGCTGGGCTGTAGAGACGGAGGGCAGGTTTGGGTGAGATAAAGAGGTAGAAGGACCAAAGAGGGTCTTGTAGAAAGAGGATAAGGAAGCTGAGAGGCGGAGTAACTGGACAGTCTGGTCACTGATCGAGCCTGGGTTTGACTGAAGTCGACGCTGTGCAATGGATGCACATTCACAGGACTTTGCTTCTGTAATGACCTCCTCTTGCTCCTTTCCTCTTTGAAAATTGCCAAATTTCGCTCTACTAGATTGGTTTCTCAGCATAAAAACGTGCTATCGTAATTTCCTTCTTAGATAAAACTAAACAAAACACCCTCCTTGATCCTATGTTGCTCTTCAGCTACTTTCCCTCTTTTGTGTTTTTATACCAAAACTCCTTCAAAGAGTTGGCAGTCCTCACTACCTTCATGTCCTTTTTTCTGTTTCTGGTTGAACGTCCTCTAATTAGGCTTTGTTTCCTCCATCGTTTTCATAAAAATCAACAACGACTGACTTCCATGGCTCGGTTTGTATCTTGTCGTTATTTCTCATCTAGTTGGTCTTCCTCCTTCGGGGAGCATTTCTTCACTGGCCTCTGAGACACCACATTCTCTTGGTTTCTCTCCCACCTCCCTCCAGTTTCTTCTCAGGCTCCTTTACTGGCCCCTTCTCCTCCTTTGCACTTTGCGTTCCTGGACCATCTTCATTTCCTTAAATATATTAACTCCCTGGGTAACTTCATCTAGTCCCACCTGTGAAGGTTAATTTTATGGTGCCCCGTCGTTTGACCAAACACCAGTGTAGACAGTTGCTGTGAATGTACTCTCTGATGTGATTAACGCTGAAAACAGTAGACTTTGAGGGAAGCAGATTATCCTTCATAACATGAGTGGGCTTCATCCAATCAGTTGAAGTCCTTCAGAGAAAAGACCGAGGCCTCCTGCAGAGAAAGGAAGTGAGATTGCCTTTGGACTCAACACCGCAACATTAGGACCACTGGCCTTCCCAGCCTGTTGGCCTGTCCAGTAGGTTTAGGACTTGCTAGTCCTCACAATCCTGAGAGCCAGTTTGTTTCTCTCTGTCTCTCTATTTATATATTCTATTGGTCCCGTTTCTCTGGAGAACTAACATATACGGCATTAAATGTCTTTTATATTTGACTCCCAGATTCTTATTTCTTGCTCTGACTTCTCCCGTGAACTCCAGATTTGCATACTGAGCATCTCCATTCAGATGACAACAGGTCTCTCAAACCAGTGTGGGATCTGTCCCCAACTACTGCTTTCCACCTGCCCCACTCCTATCTTTCCTCCCCCTCCCTGGGTGTTCCCCCTTTCCATTCCACAGTGCCCCCATTCACCCAGTTGCGAAGGCTAAAACTCCTTAGTCATCATCGATTGTTCTCCTTCTTTTACCTTCCTTATTCCACCCATCGGCAGCATTTATGAGCTTTACTTTCAAATATCTCTTCTCACCTCCTAATCCAAGCCTTCGTTGTCTCTGGCTCGGACCACAACAGCGACCTCCCAGCGGGTCTGTGTTTCTCCTAAGTCCCTACCCACCCTAGTCGATACCACACACAGCAGAGCAATCCTTCTAAGATACAAACTAGCTGATTTCCATCTCCTTGCTTGTGACACTTTGGCTTCTTATTACATTTACAATGAGATCCAAAGTCCTATGGCCTTTGGGTTCTGACCTCTGGCTACGCCTCTGGCTTCACTACCTGCCATTTTCTTCCTTGTTCACTGAGCTTTAGACACACTGCTTGCTTCACAGTTCTTCAGACAAGTCAAGCAGGCTTCCAGCTTAGGGCTTTAGTACTTCTTGTTTTCTTCTTCCTCTCCTTCCCCTTCTCCTCCTTCTCCTTCTTCTTCTCTTCCTTCTCTTCTTCTTCCTCCCCCTCCTCCTCCTTTTTAAAAGATTCTTATTTTTAAGAACTCTCTACGCCCAACATTGGGGCTTGAATTTACAACCCGAGATTAAGAGTCCCATGCTTCACCCACTGAGCAAACCAGGGCCCCCTAGTACTTCCTGTTCCTTTGCTTAGAAAGATTCCCCCCCCCCGCCCCCCATAAATCTTGCTCCCTCCTTTCATTCTGGTCTCAGCTCAAGTGCCATATTCTTAGATCTTTCTTGACCTCCCTACCCTACTTTCTTCTTCTTCAGGGTACAAAGAATTCTTTCAAAGCTGTTTTTTTCCCCCCTGTGAAGGGGAACAATGAAATGGGGTAGTAACTATGATGGTTGGGTCCAGGGGGTCATGGGAGACTTTTTTTTTAAATGTGAAAACTACCATGTGTATGATGTTGGGAATTATCGGGTAGAGAAGAAGAAACTGATGATGCCAGAGAGGGAGGCTAATTTCAGGAATGAAGTTATTGAAGACTGAGAAGGCAAGAAGAGATGAGAATCTGTACACAGGTGGAGTACGCTTCGTTAAATGAGGGTGAAGGCAGGGAGTATGGCAGCTTGGTGGTTGAGTTCTGACTGATTCTGTTTTCTTAAAGAAGAAAGCAAGCAAGTCATGAGTCAATGGCAAGGCGTAGGTATATTAGAGGTTTGACAAAAGGGGAAGAAGTATGAAATATTGACTTTGGAAACTAGGAAAACAAGTATACCAGAGATGTAAAGGACTGCTGGGAAGCTTTGGGGACACATGGAAGTTTGTGGTCTTGACCTTAAAGTGAAATCACTTTTAAGTTCTGTTTTCTCCAGTGGTGTTTTGCTATGTAAGTAGGGTACAGAATATGTGGACAGCTGGGTTTAACAAGGGTGGGCCTTGCCAAGTCAGTACAATTGAGGAGTTTGGACTTTATTTTGAGGGTCCTATAGAGTGACAAGGTTTGAGCGGAGAAGAGTTGAGTGTCAGAAAGATTGTTCTAGCTCAATGTGGTGGTGTGTGTGTGAGAAACTTATTGTAGGAGGAACAATAGTTTAGTGCAATAGGACCCTTGATCTAATACCCCTAATAGATCTGTTTATAGTGTGCTTAGATGACAGTTCAGGAATGGAGAGGGTCTTTTCCAGCATTTTCTGAGTACTTACTATATGTAGCAGGTTCTGGGAAGACAAGATAAGTCAAACAAGGGTTTGCCTTCCTAAAGCCCTCTTGGATATACATGATTTATAATGATTTTTAGGTATTTGGGATCTCAGAATAGGGACAGAGCTATCAACACTGGGTGGGAATCAGGGAAGCCCTCCCAGAGGAGATGACATTTCAGATGAGCTTTGAAGGAATAGGCCTTAGGGAGGGTAGATTATTTTAGGCAGGGAATAACATGAGCTCAGTCAAGAGATGTAAGACATATGTCTGAAACAAATGCTGCGCGATGAGAAATGGTGGGAGATGAGGTACTTCTTCCACTGCCCGGAAACTAAATATAACTAAGGAGTTGGAGTTCTCTCTATTTTGTGACAAGGGTAAGGCATCTGGCCCCTTAATTGCAGCAAGAAAGGTTTGAAAGAAACATGAAGGTTTTTTTTTTTTTTTTAAGTGGCGATTTGTTTAACTTAAAAAAAACAACTACATGGAGCTACTCTACGTATTTGTGCTATAATTTGCTCACTTAAGAACAGTGTGAAGTTAAAATGCCTTATCTAGCCTTTTCTGGTATGCTATTCGAAGATACTAACTATGGCAACGCTGACCTGTCATATAAGGATCATAAAAATCAGTCCTTATCGCTTGCGTTTAGTACATTATTTCAAGTGAAATGATTTTAAAGTCCATCTCTATCTTGACCTTTGAAAGAAGCTGTAGGTTCTATACATCACAGGAATGAGGAGTTTATGTGCCTGGTTCATGGGACATTATCGTGTCGATTAACTGAGCTAAGGCATAGAAGACAGTTAACAGAGGTGGGCACAGCAGCCAGGAGGAAATGTTGTTTTCCACCTGGGAGCCCTGGCTTCTTTCCCTCTCCTTTGCTCCTTGTTTCCTGGACACCTGTGCTAGACCCATACTCTGTTCTAAGGACCCCAGAACAGGTGAGGCACACACTTAGGCAAACAACTACCATGCAAGGAGAGTGCCTCCATTCATGTGCGTCGTGAGTGTGTGTATGTGTGTTTGCACAAGTGCGTGTGTGTTCACCAAGCCTCCAACCGTGCCTTGGAATGAACTCAAAGGAGGGAACTGTGGTTGCCTGCCACCTCAGAGACGGTGTGGTTTCTCGCAGCCTTCAAAAAACAACAACCCTTTCACCCCTGTGTGCTTCAGTCGGCCAATATCCAAAGCGGTGGGAGAGACATTCATTCATTCATTTATTTATTCAGCAAATATTCCTACTTCCCTACTGATCCAAGGTGCTGAGTAAGAATAGGAGTAAGAGCAGGAAGTATGAGAGAGCATGGCTCACTTGGGCAGCTGCAGGTGGCTTGGCATGACTGGAGTTAAATATGCTGTTTTCCCTAAAACAAACGTGACAACCCAAAACCTGAGTGGGTTAAGGAGGAAGGACGTAAGGGGAAGTTATGTGTTGGTGAGAATTTGTCACTTTTCAGGATTAGTCAGAATGGACTAGATGTTTCTTTTAAAAGCCTGGTAATTTCCTTTAGAGAACTGCCAGACTGACAAGTCCATTAGGCTAGGGCAAAGGGTCCCAAACTTTGCTGTTCACTAGAATCACCCAGGGAGTTAAAAACAAAAACAAAATCCCCTCGGATGCCCGCCCCGGTCACACCTAATACCCATTCACCCAGAATGTCTGGGGGTGGGAGTGAGGCGTGGGTGTTCTTCAAGATCCTCTCGTGATCACAATGGGCAGCAAAGTTCCCGAGTCACTGCCTTAGGGGACGGTCCAGTTTTGCTTAATTAAAACACACTTCTCTCTGCGCTCTGGTTCCAAACATTCTTACGTTGTTTTTGCTCTTTCCTTGGGTTGGGGGCGCTCTGAGCAGGAAGAGGATGTGGTGTCACCCAATTAGGAGGTCTCGCTTCGCTAAGCCCGTTGGCGTAGTCGCCAGGGCTGCACCGGAGTGGATTTCTGCTTTGTCATTCTGACTCTGGCGGCCCGGCCGCCCGCTCCGAGCAGGGCGTGGCTTCTCGTGGCAGCGGGGAGCCCGCCACCCTTCCCCTCGGTTCGCAGCAGTCCCTCGCAGTGTCTCCGCAGTGCCTCCGAGCGGAAGGTGGGGGGCCGCCCTCCAGAAGAGCCTGGTGGCCCGGCGCTCCCCTTCACGTAAGCGGTGGGGACCCAGAAACCCGGGTAGGGCTGCGAGCCTCTGGGCTGCGAGGCTGGGGACGTGGGCAGCCGTCTGTCGGGTGCGCTTCGAACCCCGGAAAGGGATGTTTTAAGGTGTGTCTGAGTAGGGGTGAAGCTTGGTGTAAGGCGGTGCTCTTGCGGGCCGCGTTCATTGTGTCTCGTGGGTCGGTGGAAGCCGAGCCTGGGCTGGGGAGAGACCGGCCGGCCCTTGTCGGCTGGTGGCTTCCTTCCGCTCGCCCTCTGTAGAGACAGTGTGCAGAAACGTGAGAAAATGGGTGTTTGTAGCGTTTCCTACTGTACGAGTGTCGGAATGTAGATGACAATGTGACGAATAGATCGACAGATCCTCCACAGCACTAAAGGAGTATAATAATTTAAAGATGTCTCTTAAGAAATTGTCGCACCATTTAATCCCCGGAAATCCCGAGTTGGCAAAATGTCCGTACCTCCCTATTTACAGTTGGGGAAACCGAGGCTCAGAATCACGTGACTTGCCCCAGGCTCTTCAACGCGACAGCTGCGAGTGGGACCCAGGGCTGGTCTCGCTGTATCGGGCGTACAGGGTTACAGGCGTGCACGGCACTGCCTGGGTTTGAACCCTGGCTCTGCTCTGACGACCTAGCTGCTTTGAACTCGGGCGCGTTAGCTTTTCCGTGCCGGCTCTGCCTGTGTGTGAGACGGGCCGGACGGGACCTACTTGCAAAGAGTAGCTGTGAAGATTGAGTGTTGGTAATGTGCAAAGCATCGCAGAAGTGCTAGCTGCCATTGTTGTCAAGCAGCAGCGCTTCTGAGTTGGTGTGATTTTTGTGTCATGAATGGGCCGGATGATGTTAGAGTAACTGGAGTCTATTTTTAATTCTATCATTGACTCACTGCCTACCTGAGTTCACCCGTTTGTAAAATTGGGCCATTAGCTCCCGGTCTGTCAAGCAGGGTGTTGCTGTATGGCTTCAAGGTTCTGAAATGAAAGAAAGCACCCTAAGAGGGCAGAGTGTTCCAAATTTTGCCTCGTGGTTTCAAATTTCAAAGAAACCTGGGAAGTTGGCTTTTGGCATTCTATATAAATGCAGAGTTCAAAGGCAGATTAAATTGGGAGGCGTTTTATAGAAGTGGAGATGACTGTCTTAAGCCTCCTTTGCGAGGCTTCTCTGCATTGGGGATTTACCGGGATTCGGGGCGTCTGGTACGGCGAGGCCGCCAGGATTTGAGCGCGGCGGGACCTCGGGTGCGGGAGCCGGCCGGGGACCCTGCGGCCGGCGCGCGCAGGTGTGCGGGGAGAGGGGCCCGGGCCCCGCGCCGCGGCAGGGGGCGGTGCGGTCGGGGACGCGGAAGCCCCGCCCCCGCCGTGCACTTCCCGCCGCGGCCCGGGGCGGCGAGACTGACCCGCGCCCCTCTCTGCTTTTGTGCCGCAGAGGACGCCAGGGGCCTGGAGAGAGCGCTCTCGGAGCTCACCTCGGAAACCGACGTGCCGGTGGTGTTTGTGAAGCGGCGAAAGATAGGAGGCCATGGTCCAACCCTGAAGGTAGGGGGGTGGGGGCGCGGGGGACATTAAAGTTCTCTACCCGCCGGTCCCGGGAGGGAGCTCCTGGAGCCCACCGTGCTCGCGGCCCTCCTTTCGGGGCCAGGGTGGATGTGTGAACGAACCTCCAAACGGAGCGCGTCCTTAAAAACGACAAAGAAGCAGTAGGGGCCAGCTCACGTGTTAATGGAAGTTGATGAGACGGCGGGTAAATTCAGAACTGGGGAGCTTGCAAGGGAATATGTAACTTTTCGTCTTCTAAAATACGCGTTCAGAAAAATTTTCCTTCCCGACTTTCCCTGCCTTTGCCCCTTCTAATCAATCTAAATAACTTAAATTTTAGCAGCAGTGTAAACTGCTGAAAGTGAGCTGTTTGGAGAAGTACTGAGCAAAGGGGATCAGGAAATGCATATCTTCGTCGGTCCCTATCCTCTTTCTCTTTAATTCACTGGGAGGGAAACCCAGAAGCCCCAGGCTCTGGGGAGAGTAACCTGCAAGCTCCTGGAGTGAGTTCATTTCCCTTCTGGTATCTCTTGTAGCCCAGAGTTAACTATTGGGTGGAGGGAAAGGGAGAAGAATCTTTCTTTTGACCAGTGGCAGGCGCGGTGGCAGTCCTCCCTTAGGACCCCGCACCGTGGGGTGGGTGGGTCATGGCTGTGGTCCCCGTGCATGTTGTAGAGGAATACCCGTCGTGCCTGATGTTCTGCATTGAGTGTGGTTGGTTACCCGGTTAGAAAGTCTCATAATCTCATCACCTTGATACATCTGTCTGCTTTAACTTTTGCTGATTATCTTTTTGTCCTTGTCTGTTTGTATCCGTGTAATTCTTAAGAAATGGAACTCCTGCTTGAACATTGCCTTCTTAGAAGTAAACCTGAGGCCTCAGGTTAAATGTAAAAAGTCTACTTAGATGCCTGCACATTTAGGAAGAATATTAACAATTAATTTGCATTTTTATTTACTACCTTTTCTTCTAAAAGAATCTTGTTTACCATTTTTGAAGAATGGGTGATGAAATAGGAAACACAGATAGACTTCAAAGACAAATGGAAAATTCATGGAAAATAATTAAAGGATAAAAAGGCTTTTAGCTTGATTGAAAGTATTAGTCAGACCTTTAGTTTGCAAGTAAAATGAGACAAAGGTCTATTAATATGACTTTCTGTCTGGATTGTTCTGTTTTCTCCACCTGTGTCATAAATTTGCACTTAAAAAGTTATATGGGTATTTGACCTTTATATAAATTCTACAAATGGTTCTGGTTTTAGCATCGTTGGGAGTAAAAAGAATCACTCTTCTTAAAAGCTTTGAACCCACTTTATTGGTATGTACTGATGTTTTCAATCCATTAATCATAGTTAATTTCAGACATTTAATGAGGTGCGGTGCCAAGGTTGAAAAGTATACCACCAAGTCATAATTAAAATGAAAAAAAGTTATTTAGCACAGTTTTTAAAGTAAGCTTACCACTCTACTTTGTATTATTTATTTTTGGTTTCTAATGAGTCCTAAGACACAACAAAGTAAGGACCACTGGTTTGAAATGTTTGTGAATTTCCAGCCAACTGCTGTCCCAATTTGGGGCTAAGTGGTAGGTTCTGAAAATCTTTAGGGAACATTGGGTTTGAGTGGAGAAAAACATTTATTTAGTGGAGAATTGAGTTTATAGGAGTAGTGTTATGATCCTAAAGTTCACACCTTAAAAAAAAAAAAAGGTTAAGATTTTATACTTTAATTGCAAGGTAAATAGGGGAGAGGGAGCTCTTTAAAATGACTGCTTTTCTTTTCTCCTCTTTTCTTTCTTCCTTTGTCTCTCTTTCCCCTAAATAAACACAGCAGCAGCAGCAGCAGCAAAATCTACCTAGCTGTCACAGTGTCCTATAGAAGACAGGGAGTGAGAATCCTGCTTGAAGGCACTTATAAGTCTAGATGACTACCTATAGGAAGCTGAAAGCTTTAAGGAAGTTTGTTTCAGAAATCTAGTCTATGGGCCACCTGTGCGGAATGTCTGGAGTGCTTCTTGAAGGTGCATGCCTAGGCTTTTCCTGAGGTCTTCTTAAGTGAACTTTCTGGAAGGGGCTAGGATCTGCCTTTTAATTTATTTTAAGCAAGTTCCCTCAAGTAATTATTAGGATAAATCTCACATTTGAGACTTACTTTAATGTAGAAGGTAGTTTGGTCAGGGTTGGTTGCTAAATAATTACAATCGGGGAAAACCAAACAAAGTACTACATTTTTTTTTTTTTTATGTTTTATTTATTTTGAGGGAGAGTGGGTGCGTGCGAGAGCATGAGCAGGGGAAGGAGAGAAGGAGAGAGAGAGAAACCCAAGTAGGCTCCGCACCAGCAGCGCAGAGCCTGTTGTAGGGCTCGAACCCACAATCTGTGAGATCATAACTTGAGCCAAAATCAGAGTCTGACTCCACCTAACTAACAGCGCCACCCAGGTGCCCCCAAAGTACTACTGTTTAATCCCCAAAGGATACGCATTAGAAGATAGCAAATGGTGGTAACTCACCAGGCCACTAACACTTTAAACCTGAATAGAAAAATAGAGAAATATGCTGTCTGTGGCCAGGACTTGAATGTGCAGGTGTGACATTGGAACTAGGGAGCCTACTGAATTCTAAGAACTATGAATAGAATTCCTATGCTCAAAAGTCATCTGGCTTTCATAAACATTTTAGTTCCTTTTTTTCTTCCTTTTTTTTAATGTTTAAAAAAATTTTTTTTTAATGTTTATTTATTTTCGAGAGAGAGAGACAGAGCATGAACAAGGGAGGGGCAGAGAGAGAAGGAGACACAGAATCTGAAGCAGGCCCCAGGCTCCTAACTGTCAGCACGGAGCTCAGTGCGGGACTCGAACCCACGAGCTATGAGATCATGACCTGAGTCGAAGTCGGACGCCTAACCAACTGGGCCACCAAGGTGCCCCTTAAAGGACTGTTTTGTTGCTGGGTCTTGAATTGTCTTATTTTTGAAATCTTTGTTTTCATGGATAGTTTTCCCACAGGCAGGGGACACTTAACCCTAGTCTGAGCCACTTAACCGACTGAGCCACCCAGGCGCCCCAATGTTTGTTTATTTTTGAGAGAGAGAGAGGGAGGGAGAGAAAGGGAACAGAAGATCCGAAGCCGGCTCTGCGCTGACAGCAGAGAGCCTGATGTCGGCCATGCCAGCTAAACCCACTGAACCATGAGATCATGACTTGAGCTGAAGTCGGACGCTTAACCAAATGAGCCACCCAGGCGCCCCATAAACATTTTAGTTCCTAAGGGCAAGATTGCAAGTATTCTTGCAGGGAGCCTTTCTTGTATGTGAGTCAGTGTCTCCAGGATCCCAGAGTTTTGAAACCACTTGTGTAAATGCTCGGTGGTGGTATTGAGAGGAAAAGCAAAGTGCATGAAAAAGTGTTTATGGGGATACTAATTGCAGGACAGAATTAAGACAAGTAGTTTGAGATCATAGTCTTGGGAGAGAAGACTAACACTGGCAACACAGGACTTCATTTCTTCAAGGCCATAGTAGGAGAGATGTCAGACGAAAGGCAGTGCCCGGTTAACAGGGAGGTGAATTATGGAGGCAGTTGTAGGAGGAGCTCAGGCCCGTGCAGAGGTTCGGGCCCCGCGGTCCAGGCTCTACGGGTAGACACTAAAAGGCAGGTTTCCTCCTTTGAAGCCTAACTTCTAAAGTTACCAGGAACCAGACTCTTAACTGAGTAGACATCAGGAAATGAGTGGTAATTTAATAACTCCCCAACCATCCCCTTTCTATCTTAATATACTCTACCAAAATTGGCAGAGAACTTCATTTCTTTTGATTCTTTACTCTGACCTGATCCTTCTGGGGAGACTAGTGGTGTACCTGCTGTGGCCGAGTGGAGCTTAAGGCCCAAGGAGAGGGGAAGAGCACTGACTGGCTGACACTAAGAAGGTCGCGGGGGGAAGGACTAACAAGATTCAAAAGAGGCCTGGATTGTTAGGACCACAAATAAATTTATCTGGGGCTGAATTACATAGTAAACTTTTTACTAGTTGTGAATCCACGTTGAGACTCCATCTCGCTTCCTTCCACTTGAACTGACAGCATGAACCTCTTTCTTGCTGTTCATGTTCCTTCCACAGCAGTGCTGCTACTCTGGCCTCTCCTGGCTCCTCATGTGCCAGTGCCTGACTGCTTCCCACATACCTGCCCACTGCCTGTAACAGAGGCTTCTGCCCCGGTCTCCCACTTTGGTCTCCCTCCCCTTCTCGTCCCTGTGCTGTTGGGAGTCCTCTTCTGATTGCTGCTTCGCTGCCCCTGGGTCTGCATCCAGGGTAAAGGGCACACTCCTTAGCTTGGCCTTCTGTGTGGCAGGGCCTGGCCCCCACCTGCTTCTCTGGTTATCTCTTGCTCTGCTCCCTTACCTATCTGCAGTGGGGCTACCATTGCAGCCAGAGTCCCTAAAATTTCTCTCCTCTGTTCTTCATTTCAGTTTCTGGTTTATCTTCCTGTTCTAAGACACTTTTCCAACCGCCTCCCTGTGTTACAGTACAAGGCCAGATTTGCCCATTCTTTCCCTCCGTGCTCCCACAGCACCCCCGAGAATCTTCTCTCTGGAAGAGGAAGAATTCTGCCAATTATAATTTTTTGGCTTACATATCAGCAGTGGAGAGTTAGTCTTCTTTGTGCCTAGGATCCCAGGTCTATATTAGAGTTCAAAAACTATTTAAATGAACATGCCTATTAATGATAATAGCTATCATTTATTGAATGCCTACTCTAAATGCTCTATTGCCTCATTGATTAAATTCTCACAGTAGTCCTCTGCAGAAGGTGGTTTTATCTAGGTTTACAGAGGAGAAAATGGAGGCCCTGGGAATTTAAGGAACATGCCCACATTACATAGCTAGTTTAAGTGGCAGAACCAGGAATGGAATCCAGGCCTGTCTGTGAAATTCACTGTGTGGTACTCATACTTCCCGGCACTTGACTTTGTGTTACAGCTATTGGGATACATGCCTGAGCTCCCCAGTGTGGTTGTGTGCTCATGATTCAGAGCTGAGCCCATGCATATCTCAGTATTTCTAGCATAGCTCTGGCAAATTGGCATTCATTCATTAAATGCTTGCAGAGTGGAACTGCATTCCTCTGTGCCTACTAAATTTACATTCCTTTAGAACAAAAATGACTTATTTTTGTACCTTTTCTGTGTGTGTGTGTGTAACACTTGGTATGCATTCAATAAATAATTTGTTGAATGACTGGATGATGGTAGGGGCCAAAGGAGACTAACTTCAAGTGAGGTTATTTAGTTACAAGATGTCTGATTTTATGAAGGTGGACTGTCTCTATCTGAGACCAAGACTTAAGATATCCTGGAGAGATTCTAGGCAGCATATAAATGGTTCAGAATTTTAAAGAGCTGTATAACAGCAGCAGCGGCTACCTTCATTGTTTTATTCAGGTGTGTCAAGGTCAGTTGAGAAGGAAGTCCCATTACATTTATTTAGCTACAGGTACTTTTGAGTACCTGTGTTCTCCACCTTGGGCTAGGCACTGTTTTTGCTATCTGTAACAGAAATCTGTGGGGCAAATGTATATATTTAAAAATATGTTTGTCAACAAATATTTGTATATGATTATAGAGTGACAGCCAATCTGGGTTGACATCCAGTAGACTCACTTTACAAATGAGGAGACTCAGACTCTGAGGAGAATAAGTGGAAACTAATACAGCACTAGTTCTGATTGGAGCCCAGACCTCCAGCGTGAACTCCTTCAAGGCTGCCTTCTTAGAAACCACATACCCTGTGCTTTCCTACCCATCGTCTATCAAAATAATGCTCCCGGTCATTGCTGACTTCTGAGGTGTGTCCCAAGAGGGTTGGTAATTGCTCTCATAACCTGAAAGGTTCTATTCTCAACTCACACCCTTGTTTACGTTAGCTCTTGAGGCTTGGAAAGTCAGCCAGCACTGGGTTTGCTGGTGTCCGCGAAGCGTGTGCCTTCTGACTGCAGAGCGAGGGTGGAGGTTTTGTGTACTCTTACTTCACCAACAATAAAGCCCATGTTATTTGAATAGAACAGTTATTCAGAGCTTCTTTTGGATACTTTTTTTTTTTAAGAATCTGCTGAAATCCAAGGAACCACTCATGAGAAAAATATAACCGATAATTTTGCATATAAATCTCAGACTCTTTTTTTTTTTAAATTTTTTTAACGTTTATTTATTTTTGAGACAGAGAGAGACAGAGCATGAATTGGGGAGGGGCAGAGAGAGAGGGAGACACAGAATCGGAAGCAGGCTCCAGGCTCTGAGCCATCAGCCCAGAGCCCGACGCGGAGCTCGAACTCATGGACCGCGAGATCATGACCCGAGCCGAAGTCGGCCGCTTAACCGACTGAGCCACCTAGGCGCCCCAATCTCAGACTGTTAATAGACCCGCTTCAGAATATTTAGTACAGAGGTTTACCTCTTCAAAGTACTATATGCACTCCATTAGTTGAAGACTTCCTAGGTTTTTAAATTGCATTATGTGGCAAGTGCCTTTTCCCTGGTATTAGTTACAGTGGGGATATATTCTTGTATGCCTCCTTGTGGATTTAACCTTTAAAATATTTATCTTTTCCTAAAACAACATGCAGGAGTGAAGCTACTGGTTTGTATACTTCTTTTTTTCCATTTAGTTTATAATGTTTATTAAACATTTACTATCTTTGGGATGATTGAAGACTTACTAATTACCTACTAAGTATTTGAAAATATTATCCGATCTGTCACATAATTCTCATTCAAAACTTATAGTAGCTTATGGTGTTTAAGTAGTACTATTTCTGCCTTACAAATGAGGAAACCAGACACTGAGCAGTTAAGCAACCTACCTAAGAGAAACCTAGTAACTAATAATAGGTTAAGATTGGAACCCAGGTTTGCCTCCTTCCACTGTCCATGGTTATTTAAAAAATATGTATCTACCTTGATCATGGCAAAGTTTACCTGAAATACTAAAACACCAACTAAAGCAAAAATGTATGCACACAAACATAACCTTGAAGGAAATTAAGATAAAAGAGAAAATATACCTAATGTCCTGCTGTTCTGACAAATCAAACTAGTACTTTGATCAGTAAGACTCATCTCATCTAGGGCGCCTGGGTGGCTCAGTCGGTTAAGCGTCCGACTTCGGCTTAAGTCGTGATCTCACGGCTTGTGAGTTCGAGCCCTGCGTCAGGCTTTGTGCTGTCAGCTTGGAGCCTGGAGCCTGTTTTAGATCCTGTGTCTTTCTCTCTCTCTGTCCTTCCCCTGCTTGTGCTCTGTCTCTCTCAAAAATAAAACAACAACAACAAATTAAAAAAAAAAAAAAAAGACTCTTCTTATCTAAGTATTGAATAGTCACCGTGGCAGGATAAGGGCAGAGAAGGGGCTGGGAAAGAAGGAACAGAAAAGTTCAGGGAGCTAGCTGGTAGCATTAGAAGCATACCTGCTGGATGGGGACCCAGACCTGATTGGCTCCTGGCTTCGGCTCAGAGGTCTCTCATATGCCCATTTGTTATAGATTAATCCTGCATTGGAAGCCCCACTGACCCTCTGGGAGTTCCTTTTTTATTTGGCCATAGAGAGACCTGTAATCTGTGCCATCCATCCCATCCAACCACCAGGGGTTGTGGGAGACCGCTTAAGAGCTGGGACTCGAATGAGTCCGAACTCCTAGCAAGGGACTGGAAAATAGGGAAAAACTGGAGGAAAGAAGAAAGGAAATATAGGGCCATGTTGAGCTCTTGCCAGCAACTCCTGAAAGAGGAAAAAAGGGGGAGGAGAAGAGCTGAATTATTTTGCCTGGCTGTATGTCATGGTTGCCTGAACTTGTCACCTTACTGAATGAAGAAGGCAAACTTGAGTGATTTCTTCGAAGCACTAGTGTGCTTGTGCTGTTACAATTCATAGAGAAGGTTACCAGTATAACTGAACGTATGCGTTGCGTTCTTCTTTTTAAGCTGCGTTTATATACTTATTACGAGTAATCGGACCTTAGGGTAGAAAATCGCTATTTAGTGATTGCAGGATTCGCAAGTGTAGAAATCCCATTCTTTAAAAGATTAAGGAAAATTGTTACACTTGAGATTTTTGCTCTGTAGCAACATTCAAAACTTGTGCTCTAAAGGCAGAGTTAAAAAGGCAAAATATAATGCAAGTATGACTCTTTTTTTTTAGTTTATTCATTTATTCATGTAAGTCATCTCTACACCCAATGTGGGGCTGGAACTCACGACCCCGAGATGAAGAGTCACATGCTCTCCCGAGCGAGCCAGCCAGGTGCCCCACAAGTATGGCTTTCTGAGGATGATCTGAGTTACAGGTTCCCAAGGTTCTTAAGGACAGGGATCCAGCGCAGAATTCAGCACTGGAAATCACTACTTAATAATACGATGCTTGTCTTGATGCGTTCTGTTGCTCTGGGCAAGTTGTGTGGGCTGTTATCTCCTGAGAAATCCCTGTAAATAGTATTAATAATGCTTTAGAAGTAGGTTGGGAGAATTATTTTTCTAAACCGTTTCGGAATTCTTAGATGAAAGGCTGTGTATGGAGCACATTGGTGTCAGCCTGTTTTCCCTTCTCTGAGACGGGAGAAGAGGCACCTTGGGGTGGGAAGGTTGGCTTATGTTTTGGAGTTCTTTTATAAATTGCTTTCACTGGATTTCACTGGCTTTCACAGAAGCTCCCAAGAATATGGTTAACTGTCAAAAGGAAACATTTTTGTATTTGGAACTTGGGATTAATTATATGTTTTCATCTAAGATTTAGAACAGATTTAAATAGTTTGTAGTTGGCCAAACTTGGGGAAGAAAATATGGCCCTTTGATGAAACTGGGGCCCACCTTTGTTTTTCTCTTGCTTTTACTGTATTTCAGAGAAGACTTAAACCTGACTTTCTGAAAAGCAGTCAAGTTTTCTTTTCAGTGTGTTGGATCTGTGTTTTCCCACTGATCTGTGAAATTAATATTTTGCTGCCAAATAACTTGCAGTAGGGGCTGGAACAAAGTTTCATCTACATTCATTTATACATTCAAACATGCATATTCCAGTGTATCCAGGTGAACACAGCTTTGCTTGGAAGATTTAAAATCAGATTCTTGCTTTAGAGAAGTTCAGTCTAATAGAGCAGGATAATATATATGCATGAGTAACTATAATGCCTGGTGCTTTTGAAAAATGCACGTTTTTCCCCCTGAATTACCTACACTTAAAATAATGGGGGATGAAGAGTAATGTAAATAGTTTAGAGAAACTTAATACTAGGTTTTACTGTTCACGCATTTGCAAGAAACTTTCTGGTAAACACAGGAAAAACGACCCAGTCTAGACGCATGGGAAGGAAGGTAGGGCTAATTTACTACCTCTTGGTGCCTTGAAACCAGAATTGACAGGTGCAGTGGTGTTTGTCTCCCCGCACCCCCAATTAAAATGGCACCTGTTGAAGTGAAAAGCTTTTGATCTGGGTTGAGAGTGCACTTTTTTGTTCTCTTTGAAAACAAAATGTATTCCTTATTGTTACATCTGCTTTGCTGCTTGTGAGACTGATGAGCTAAGTAAGCCCTTTCCCCCAACTGTGCGGGGATTCCCGGTGAATTTTCCAATGTAGTCACTCGATGTACATCATTCGCTTCCTTTTTCTTGCAACAGATTGTGTTTAAAATCTTCATAGCTTTGCTTACCTTTTAGGGTTCAGATTTACTCTCCATTCAGTCTGTGGTCTTTAGCTTTTGGCAAACTTTCAAAGAAACCTCTCTTTTGCGGAGACTGCACCCACTTTATTCTTCCACCCTTGGGTGGTGGAGAACCAAAGGTCACTTGAGTAATGCCTGACCTGCCACCACTTTAGCTCATGCGCTAGCCGAGGCTCTCTTGCCTCGCAACTGCCTCTGCCCTAGTTTGGAGGGGGTCTGGCTTTTGAGGGCCCGCGAAGGTAATTAATGCAAACAGCCACTTTGCAAGTGAACTCTGAGGGTTCGGCCTATTTGTAGTGGAGGTTCAGCAACTCACAATGCTTGGCTTTATGGGCAGTTTACAACGCAGCCAGATTCAGTTCTCAAAAAACCAAAACCCCAAGGACCCTGCCTTTTAATCAGAGAAGAACGAAAAACATAGGCTGACCTAACTGCAACGTGACGGCAAATGTTTTAAAGTGCAGGAGCTTTGGCCCTCCCCTCCCCCTTTTTGCTATGATTCTCTAGGTATTTCTTTGAAAGCCAGAGGACACTGTCGGTAATTGCTAAAATAATAGCTATCTGTTGAGCGGGTATTATCGTAGTGTGGATAGGGGCCCCATTATTGCGCACGTTCTGTGCTGTGCTGCAGGGAGCCGGTTGCTAACGCCGGTGCGTCTGGGCTCCGCGGGCCTGGGCCGCCGGGAACCGCAGCCAGCTGGGGGCGGGGCCTCGGGACCCCGCCAGTGCGCATGGGCGACGTCTTCTCCTACGGACCCCCTTCAATTTCCGCCATGGTCGGAAACGTAGCGAGTGCTGTTAGCTGAGCGTCAGCTGAGCGCGCCGGTCACCGGAATGTCTGATGAAAAAGGCTCCTTGAGGGGAGGCGTAGAGAAAGGAGAGGAGCCAGCGGGGACCATCGCTGGTAGTGCGTTCTCTGTGAAGCGGGTGGAGGACGAGGAAGAACCGATGAAGGTGGAAGTGGCGGTGGGGGCTGATGGCTGCCCTGACGACCTCAGCTGCCGGGAGGCCGACATAGACCCATACCTCCTAGGGCTTGCGGATGACGAGGAGAAATGCCGGAAAATCCGCAGGCAGTACCGACAGCTCATCTATAGTGTCCAGCAGAACCGTGATGACATAGTGAACACGGCGAGCGACACGTTAACCGAGGCCCTTGAAGAAGCCAATGTCCTGTTTGATGGAGTGAGCCGAACCAGAGAAGCAGCACTCGATGCCCAGTTTCTTGTTTTGGCTTCTGATTTGGGTAAAGAGAAAGCAAAGCAACTGAACTGTGATATGAGCTTTTTTAATCAAGTAGCGTTCTGTGACTTTCTGTTTATATTTGTGGGCCTAAACTGGATGGAGGATGATGAACGTGATGAATTGAGTGGCTGTGATGATAATATAGCTCTTTCCTTCTGGGAGACAGTACAGAAGGAAGCAACATCCTGGATAGTGCAAGCTGAAACATTCCACTTTATTTTTGGTTCATTCAAGTCTAAGCCTTCTGCACCAAAGCCCCGACTTGAACACCAGAAGAAAGCTCACAAAATGGAAGAAAATGGGGCTATGCCTACAAAGCTGAGGAAGTTGGACCTGAGTAATAATCAAGAGGCAACAGAAAAAGAAGTAGAAAGAATCTTGGGATTGTTGCAAACTTACTTTCGAAAGTATCCTGATACTCCCGTGTCCTATTTTGAGTTTGTGATTGATCCAAACTCTTTTTCTCGTACTGTGGAGAATATATTTTATGTTTCTTTCATTATAAGGGATGGTTTTGCAAGAATAAGGCTTGACCAAGACAGGCTGCCAATATTAGAGCCGATTAATATTAACCAAGTGGGTGAGGGAAATGATCCCAGTTCTCATGGCAGGAGACAAGGAGTTATATCTTTAAGTTTACAGGACTGGAAAAATATTGTGGCAACTTTTGAGATTTCAGAGGCTATGATCACAAACTCATACTAGGGACTTTTGTTCTTAGTATAGAATGTATTTTGTGGCTTTTCCAAAGTATCTCAAAATTGAGAGTAAGATCCAAGCAGAAGCACATAGTGTATTTCATGTAAAGTGAAAAAGTATTTTCAAAACATCAGAAATTGTTTTACTGTGCAATGTATTTTTTTTTTTTGGTAGTTTATGAAGTTGTCATGATCTGTTATTAAAAAATATTCATTGGCATGTTCACGGAAAGATTTTTTTTGAATGCCCATTAAGACTTTATCAATAAAAGTCAGTTCTGAATTTCCTAAGTTAAAAGGCATTGATAATTTACCAAAAACTCAATTTTATGATGCACTGTGATACTACATTGCTTCTTTTGTTACAAGGAACCAAAGGAATCCCGAATGAGGCCCCAACAAGGTTGGGGGAAGAGTGGGTATTAAAAAAAAAAAAAGTCAAGAAAGACTTTATACATAGGTCAGTGAATAAGCGATGCAACACTATTTTTAAAAAAGGTAGATTCCTTGCTTCATTGCAAGGAAGACTCCATAAGATTAATGTGTGGGTATCCATATTCTAAATAGTTTCTCCTGTGATTGGACAAAATAACCTCTACAGTAGATAGGTGAGGCATCATTTAAGTGTGTGCTGAAAGGTAAGTAGGGGTTAATCAAAGACAGCAGAGGTATTCTTGGCAGGGGGAATATGGAGGCCAAATAGAGGCCAAGAGTTACAGTCTTTATCTACTTGGTTAATTTCTTCTCTGACCTCTAGTTTCCAAACCCTTTGTGGTTGCTGCTGGTACACAGATTGGCCTTCAGAATCGGTGGGGTTTCATTATGTAACAGCCTTGAATATTCCCAGTTCAATTTTGTGTTTCTTATGAGGGCTTTAAATGCCTGGAAACTATCTCTGTTTATGCTGAAATATGTAACTAACTTGCCCATATGTTCTTTACTTCACCATAAAGACTTGTTTTTTCTTTTTGTTGCTTGCAATTATGAATTACAATCTTAGAAGTTATGCTAAAAATGTGGGTCTTTAAGAAAACAATCTTGAAGGTGCAGAGCATGTCTGTTTGTAAGCTACTTTTCTTTCTCTTTCTTTCTCTCTCCTTCCTTCCTTCCTTCCTTCCTTCCTTCCTTCCTTCCTTCCTTCCTTCTCCATGCTGTATGTGGGGCTTGAATGCAGGACCTAGAGATCAAGAGTCACTTGCTCTATGGACTGAGTTGCCCATAAGTTTTTTTTTTTTTTAAGTTTATTTATTTGGAGCATCTGGATGGCTCGGTTGAGGGTCCGACTTCAGCTTAGGTCATGATCTCACCTTTCGTGAGTTGGAGGCCTGCATCTGACTTGCTGCTGTCAGCACCAAGTCCACTAAAGATCCTTTGTCCCCCTCTTTCTCTGTCCCTCCCCCACTCACGCCCTCTCTCTCAAAAAAATAAGTAAACAGAAAAAAATGAAGTTCACTTATTTGAGAGACACTGTGAACGGGGGACTGGCAGACAAAATTGCAAAGTAGGCTTCGTGACCTGAGCCAAAGCCAAGAGTCAAGTGCTTAGCTGACTGAGCCACCAGGAGCCCCCTAGGCTGCTTTTTTTCATCCCTATAGGAGCTTAATCTGGAGTAGTAGTGGACTTTGCCATTAGGCATTATTTGGCAAGTGGATAAGTATCTGGCTTGGGGAGAAGTAACAATGAACTTTCCTACTAAGTCTTGTGTAGAATAGGGAAAGGAAGTCCAAAGACTAAATAAATGGCATCAAGATTGACAGGAGTGATCCTAATGTGTGTCGGGGACAGATTCTTCAGTAGTAGTTGAGGTTTTTTGCCAAAATAGAAATTTCTTACGAAACTTGTTCAGTTGTTTTCTAAAGTAGCCATTCCTGGGGTGCCTGGGTGGCTCAGTTGTTTAAGGGTCTGACTTCAGCTCAGATCATGATCTTACGGTTTGTGAGTTTGAGCCCTGCATCAGGCTCTGTTGCTAACAGTTCAGAGCCTGGAGCCTGCTTCGGATTCTTTGTCTCCCTCTCTCTGCCCTTTGCCCACTTGTGCTCTGTCTCTTTCTCTCTCTCTTAAAAATACATAAACGTTAAAAAAAAAAATAAAGTAGCCATTCCTTCCCCTTTTCCTTCCTTTCTTTCCTTCTTTCCTTTTTTTTTTTTTTTTAAGTTTTTTATTTTGAGAGAGAGGGAGCGTGGGAGTGCAGGGGAGGGGCAGAGAGAGAGAGGAAGAGAGTGAGAATCTCAAGCAGTCTGCACACTGAGAGTCCCACTGCAGGGCTCGAACTCAATAGCGAGATCATGACCTGAGCTGAACTCAAGTTGGATGCTTAACTGACTGACCACCCAGGCGCCCCTCTTTCCCCCTTTTTCATAAAGGAATGCTAACCTTGCTGGGTGTGCCACCCTTTGATTTATTTAGCATCATGGAAGTATCATTTGGTTTTGCTGATTCTCATTTTAGCCTGTCTTTAGTACCCAAGTTCCTTGGGTTTTCCAGAGATTTGCCATTAGAGGAAAAGAATTTCTTAGTAGCAAGAGGATTCTGCCTCACTTTTTTTACTCATCACTGGATTGCTCAGTTAAGTGCCCAGTGTCTTTACAGAGTATTGGAGACTTGACTAAAAGCATCAGTAGAGAATGTACAGATTTGGGGGGAAGGTAATTTTGGGGGCCTTCTCTAAAGTTAACAGCTTTTAAAATCTAAATCATGTTGACCACTTGTTTCTGTTTTTACTGTGACACCTTAGTTGCCGCATCATTTTGAAATTAAAGTGACAGCTTACCTTGAAGGAAAAAAGAATTGACCGATAGATAATTACAGAGATTAGATATGAGGCAAACTGCAGATCTGCTGGTTTCCCAGGAATATAATTAGAGGGGCTTAAATTTCACAGGTTCAATAAAATCAACTGAAATTTAGGAGAATATTACAGAAAGAATTTTTAACTAGAACTTTATTGTGTAACAGAACCACTTTCTGATCAAAGCACCTGGAATCAAATCCTGACTTAATTAACATTCTAGTTAGAGGCTTTGGGCAAATTATTGAACGTGTAAACCATAGGTTTTTGATTTGCTAAATAGGAATAACACTCTTAAGTTTACAATAAGGATAAAATTGGAAAATGTATGTGACAAGGACAGTTGGCTCTTAAACAATGAGGGGTTCAGGGACACCATCCCCCCTGCACAGTCAGAAATGAAACTGTAACTTTTGATTCTCCCAAAACTTAACTACTAATAGCCAGCTGTTGACCAGAAGCCTTACTGTTAACATAAAGTCAATTAAAACATATTTTGTATGTTATATGTATTATATACTATATTCTACAATAAAGGAAGCTAGAGAAAATAGGAAAATCATAATACTGAGAGGAAGAGAAGTATGTTTATAATACTCTATTTATTGAAAAATCCGCATATAAGTAGACTGCATTTCAAACCCATGTTGTTGGAGGGTCAGCTGTACTTAGAAACCTGAGTTCCGGGGTATGGTATAGTGAGAAGAGCAAGAGCTTAGTAATCATTTACTCCTGGGTTCAATTCTTAATTCATCGGGCGACTTTCTTCATCTCTAAGGGCTTCTATATTATCGTTTATGAGATGACCACATTGGAAGGCTATTGTGAGGACTAGATGGGATAATATATACAAATGGGATAATATATGCAAAGCACCTCGCACAGTGTCTGGCTCAGGAGTGAGCCCTCATATTAGGGCCTCCTCTCAGGGTCAGATATTCTGTGCTGTAACCTACTTTAGTGGTGACATCTCTGTCATGGTTCATTCACTTTATATCTAGATAGGACTTCCTCATGCCTTTGCCTTTGTCTTTGTCTTGGGGAATCTATTATCAAGTGATTGGAATTGGCAATTGTTACTTACTCAGCAATTGTTTGAGTGTTCACTGTACCAGATGCTGGTCTAGGCAGTGGGGGGAAAGTGGTGGACAGGAAATGGACCGTCTCTTAGGGAATTTATATTTTAGTGCATGTAGTAGTGTCCTATTGCTGCTGTAACAAATTACCAAACTTTTAGTGGCTTAAAATAACAGAAAACGTATATTATATTATAGTTCTAGAGGTTGAAAGTCTCGTATCTGTTTCTCTGGGCTAAAATCAAGGTGTTAGCAGAACTGGTTCTGCTGAGGCTCTGAGGGGAGAATCTGTTTTCTTGTCAGTTTCAGACGCCACCTGTAATCCTTGCTTTACAGTATCTTCCTCCCATTTTCAGAGTTGCTGGTGCAACTTAAGTCTGTCTTCACATTTACTACTGTAGTGAAGTCTCCCTCTGCTTCCTTGTATAAGGTTATGATATGTGTTAATGGAGTTGCAAGAAGCAAAAGGAAAAAGTTGTTTGGGAAATTTAGGAAGACCTTAATGGAAGAAACGGATATTGTATTGGAGACTTTGGTAAAAGAACCCCCCCCGCCCCCCAACTCCTGAAGGAATGCCTTAGGAAGGGTGATGTGTTTGTGTGTACTGAATAAAAATAATATAACATCGGTGTTTAGTTACTGTTTATATACTGTGTCAGGATTTGATGGGAAGAGGGCATTTCAGGCGAGGTGTGGCACAGGGAAGTGCAGGGGACATCTGTTAAACACTCCAGGAGCTTTTTGACCACGCAGGTTTCCTTCTTTGGGAAGGGGAGAATTAGTAACCTAAAGAGATTTTTCTACCAGCGTCTGTGCCGATATGCATTACCCTGCCGTTTGGTGTAGTACAAGGGTATGTTAATTTCATTTTACAAAATAAGAAGACAGACTCCCTAAGGATTAGGTGATGAGCCCAAGTCACCTAGCTTAGAGAGTGGTAGAGCAAGTGTTTTAACCCAGGTCATCTCAACACCAGAGCTGATGTATAACGGTAAGAAAAAACTAGTACATGTCTCTGCTCAGTGGATATGAATCATGTTTGGTGGGGAGGAATGTAAAAATCATTCTAATTTTGAAGAAATCTGGGACACTTGAATTGTTTTCTGTGTTGTGCCTTTTCAGAGGTGAGTCTGGAGCACACTAGGGGTAGGGGTGGGAATAGGCATTTTTCCTAAGAAGCAGATGGAAAAAGTGAAAGAATATCCAGTACGTAAGTCTGGCAAACACCTGCTAGGGGTGAGGTGCTGTGTCCTATAGTATTGCTTCTCGAAGTGAGTTCTTCTGGGAACTTCCTGCGGCCCTAACAGGAAGGCCTTGAAGTCAAAATTATCTCCATAATACTAAGATGCTTTTCTCATCTGACAGTCACCAGACAGGTGACTTTGTAACAGACTGAACGCATTAAAGATATGAGTGTCTTTTATTAAGACAGGCATTAAAAAGAATTGTACTGTCACTAATTAAAAAATTATTTTTAACAAGTATGTTTAACAGTAATGCTTAAGGCATTTAATATTTTAATTTAAAATATTTTAATATTAACATTTCTTAGTTTTAATTTCTGTACACTAAAATTGATAAATAAACCTCACATTAACCAAAGCTCTTTGGGGTCCTACATAATTTAAGGTTGTAAAGGGATCCTAAGACTAAAAAGTTTGAGAATTCTTGTTCTTTATCAGCTAATATAGTCAGTGGCCACTATTTCTAACAAGCATAATTGGAGGAGAATGGGGGGGCATTTTTCTTTTCTCTTTTACCCATCTGTGTGCTCCTCCTTGACGTTGGGGAAGCTTTATTCTACTGCCTATCTTGTTTATATTTTAGGTGGCAAACCACTTAACTTAGACCTTAAGGATAGCAATTTCAGTTTTAAGTTGGATTGGAATTTTAAAACACTATGTGTAGTTTTGGGGTCAGTGGACTGCTTTAGTTGCCTGTGTCTTACTGTTACACTTACAGAGTCAAAAGTGTTCAGGCTTACTTAGTTTTCTTCATAAAATCTGTATTCTGGTTGATACAATTTGACTTTAAGCTTGAATAAGAATCAGGTGTGATCCAGAATTTCAGGACAGAACAGATTATACATTGGTGGCTTTTCAGCATGACAGTGCGTTTTCTTTCTTTTGTTCTAGTAGATAATGGTGGGGGTGGTTATGAAATGGGTAGTTTTCATTTAGACAGCCAGTGACGGTCTTCCGACACTGTGCCAAGTACTTGCAGATAAAGCTGAGGCTGAGATTAAAATGGTAATGCGTTATTTTTCCAAAAGGACATCTAGCTGCATTTATTAATTCTTTTAAGCCAGCAAGTCAGCCTGTGCTCCTGGAGACCAACTAGAGAGTAATGTTTGTTACCTGAAGCTTATAACGGTCCTGTGATCTGAATGGCTATTATTACCAAATTGTTTTTCCCCCCACAGTGCCTTGTACTGAAGGAGGAGCCTCTGCCAAAATGTCAGTAGATGAATACTGGTTGTGTTTACCAGCCTCTCACGTTAGACCTTTTGTACGGACGGTCAGGTTGATGCAGTCTTGTCCCCATTGTTGCTGGTACCCACGTGCTCTCCCTTCAGTCTCTGAGCCGTCAGGTGCACCTGCCACCCTGCCAAGGGGCAGCCACGGTGCCATGCCTCTTCCTGCACCTTCCTCCAGTGCGCCCCCTTCCGCGTCCCCAGCATCCTGCTCTACTGACCCTAAGCTCTGCCCTTCGCCCCCTACAGCTGATGGTAGGCAGGAGAAAAATGTGGCGTCGGGGCTGGTAAGTTTGGGGGACTTTTATCGATTATTGAGATTAAAACTTCATTTTTAAAAACACTTTTTTGTTGCTGGTATAACATTTAGCACACATGTTTGTTTTAATAAAAGGTAATATTAAAAATACCACCAAAACAGGAGGCACCTGGTTGGCTCTGTTGATTAAGCATCCGACTCTTGAGCTCAGCTCAGGGCTTGATCTCAGGGTCATGAGTTCAAGCCCCACTCTGGGAGTGAAGCCTGCTTTAAAAAATAATCACCAAAACAGTGTTCCAAGCTAATATGAAATATAACTCATGTATATAAAACCTAGTGAAATGAAATGGCTTTTGAAGTTAAAAGTCTATAATATTTATATTATAAAGTCTGTTATGTGCCAAGTACATGGAAACTAATACAGTATAGGAGGCCTCGTGCCTAGGTAGATTAAAGCAGTAAGCTTTAGGGGTGCCTGGCTGGCTCAGTGGGTAGAGCATACAACTCTCGATCTCAGGGTTGTGAGTTCGCGCCCCATGTTGGGTGGAGAGATTGCTTAAAACAGCTAAAAAAATACATTTAAAAAAATGTGTTCTTAAAAAAAAAGTTTTACAGAGTTGTGCTTAATTTATTGTTTTCCGCACCCTCCCCCACTTTTTATTTCTTTCCTTATATGAAGTATCTTGGGAGGCTCCTGGGTGGCTCCGTCAGTTAAGCGTCCAGCTGACTCAGGTCATGATTTCGCGGCTCATGAGTTCAAGCCCCACATCAGGCTCTGTGCTGACAGCTCAGAGCCTGGAGCCTGCTTCGGATTCTGTGTCTCTCTCTCTCTCTCTCTCTCTCTCTGTCTCTCTCTCTGCCCCTCCCACACTGTGTGCAGGCGCGATCTCTCTCTCTCTCTCTCCCTCCCTCCCTCCCTCAAAAATAAATAAACATAAAAAAATAAATAAAATGCCTTGGAAAAGCAGGGACTTTTCCATTAGGTAAATGTCAATTAATGCTTTTGTTCTGAACTTTTACCTGAGCAATGTAGAAAAGTCTTAAGTATTTGGCTAATCTGTTTCAGTTGCTATTTACCAGGCCTCTATCTTTTTTTTTTTTTTTTTTTTTAATATTTATTTTTTAGGAGAGCACAAGCGGGAGAGGGGCAGAGGGAGGGGGGCAGAGGATCTGAAACAGGCTCTGTGCTGACAGGATAACAGCAGTGAGCCCAATGTGGGGCTCAAACTCAAGAACTGTGAGATCGTGACTTGAGCCGAAGTCGGACGCTCAACCAGGTGCCCCTACCAGGCCGCTATCCTAATCTGAGAACATAGGCCACTTATTTTTGTACCTTTGGCCAGAAAATAAAGATGACTACTGAATGGTTATTGATGGTTTTATTAAAAACATACAGTACAAATATTTTAAAAACCAAATTTAAAACCTAGTGTAATAATTCTGGGGAAAAAGGACTGATGATCATACTTCATTTAGGACTATGTTGATTTTGTTGGAATGTCAGGGTCTAACATTAGAAGTACTATATGAACATTTCAGTTAGCTATCTGTGATGCGAAAAGGAATTAGGACAGTCCTAACAAAAAGCAAATTCTTGGTCACCACTCGAAAAGAGGGTTGAACATTTTCTTCTTGCGTGCTGTGATAGAAGTTAAACGATATTTTTCCTTTGAATATTCCTTTTGCTTTTTTCAGAGAAAGGTTTTCTCACAAAACTTTTCAGGCATTGCTGCTTTTAAGTTAACTTATTTCCTCTTCCTTTTCTTTAGGCTTATCAGGAGGGCAGACTTCAAAAGCTACTGGAAATGAACGGCTCGGAGGGTCTTCCCGAGTCCTATGACTATGACCTCATCATCGTTGGAGGCGGCTCAGGAGGGCTGGCAGCTGCTAAGGCAAGGCTCCTGTGTGTCATCTGGGTGATGGGTAGGAGTCACGCTCCTGATAGACGTCCGCCGGTTCTCACTGGAATTAGGTTGAGCCACTCTTGTGACATTCTGCACCTTAACTCGGGCAGGACATGTTTACAAAGGGACTATTTTGTAAATCAGTTTTCCAGGTTGAACTGTACCTTCTTTATGAAAGTACTTCTACATGACAGTACCGTGCCCCGTATTTTGGGACACATTTTCATTCATTTTAAGTTTGGCTGACTTTTCAAAGATAATAAAGGTGTGGTATAGAAATAGTTTGAAATTAAATAAATATATTTCTTACTCTTTATAAATATCAATATTAGGTTTTTTTCACTTTGATGATTTTCCTGTTCACAGGCCCTCCTCCCCAGTAGAAAAATGGAGAGCAATTGGATTCCTTAAACTTAATCATTAAAAACATTTGCCTCCTGGGGCACCTGGGTGGCTCAGTCGGTTAAGCGTCTGATATTGAGGTCTGTGAGTTCAAGCCCTGCATCAAGCTCTGTGTTGTCAGCTCAGAGCCTGGAACCTGCTTCAGATTCTGTGTCTCCCTCTCTCTCTCTGCCCCTCCCCCGCTCGCTTGCTCACGCTCTATCTCAAAAATACACATTAAAAAAAATTGAAAATGTTTGCCTCCTTTGTATAAGAAGTGAACTAAGAGAATACCCACTAACTCTGGTCTGGGGGTCATGGGGGAGAGGAAGTATAAATAAGGGAGGTTAAGGAATGAGACTCCTGGTCCTAAATTGAGATACATCTTCCATGTGTGAGGGGCCAAGGGCCCTTGGGCCTGTCATCCTTCTCCAACAGGTACTTTTATTTTTTTTTAAGTTTATTCATTTTGAGAGAGAGAGAGAGAGAGAGAGAGCGAGCATGTGCATGCATGCGTGTGCATGTGGGTGGGGGGTTGCAGAGAGAGAGGGAGAGAGAGAGAATCCCAAGTAGGCTCTGTGCTGACAGCTGTCTTTCTCTCTCTCAAAAATAAACCAACATTAAAAAAATTTTTTTTAAATAAAAGATGACATGGTTTAAAAGGTGTAGCTTGTGGGTCAGTAAGGGTAGATTCAAATGAAGCTGCCCAAATGAGGAGCAGGCTAGCATCTGGCATGAAGCCATACTTAGCTATAAAATTCAGTAATAATACTGGATGTATTTTACTCTAGTTCTGGTGAGTTTTATTTTTCTTCTATTAAAAAAAATTTTTTTTAATGTTTATTTTTGAGAGAGAGCATGATAGAACATGAGTGGAGGAGTGACAGAGAGAGAGAGGGAGACACAGAATCCGAAGCAGGCTCCAGGCTCTGAGCTGTCAGCACAGAGCCTGACGTGGGGCTCAAACTCAGGAACTGCGATTGGACACTTAACCGACTGAGCCACCCAGGCGCCCCTCGTTCTGTTGGTTTTAAAGGAAACATAGACTCAATCCTTTCAAATAACCTTTGGAGGTTGTAGTTGCCAATACACAAAACTTATTCTCTGAAAAAGATAAAGGATACTCTGCAAAATGAACTTCTGACTATTGTCATCACTCCCCTAAAATCTATTTGGAAAGCTCATAGATACCATCAACTTTCTTACTGGCTTTTCATGTGAAATTTTAGGAAATCTGACAATTTGAGAAGAAAAACTTTCCCAATATTCTGCCTAGATACTGAATTAGATAAAACTTAAAATACTTTCAGAAATACTTACAGAATACAGATTGAATCAAGGGTTGTAGACTGTCCTAAATCTTTTTTACTGGCCATTCACCTTCTGCCTGCTTAGAAAAGACCCCAGGTTCTTCAGATTATTGCTTAATATGTTACTGTTTGCATGGAATTATGTAAGAGGATACTAGTGTGTCCGGAAGACAGTTTTACAACTGTGCTGTGTATGTTCTTTACAACTACCCTGTGACTGTCTCAGTTGCCTAATTTTTATTTTGGAGTCTCACTAACCATCTTGGTGCAGTATCTGAAGTTCCAGGCAGTAATAACTGGTTATGCTGTGGGCACTGTAGCTTAATAAGAATAGCTTGGATTTTTAACAGTCCATTTCTAGTCTTTCATGGTCACCTTTCGAGTTCATTTTAATACGTTTATTTTCTAGGAGGCAGCCAAATATGACAAGAAGATATTGGTCCTGGATTTTGTCACTCCAACCCCCCATGGAACTAGATGGGGTAAGCTTTGAAGTATTTTAGAAGTGGATTTGTAGGAGCAGGTTTTTCCCTGGCATATGTTTAAATGGCTCCTAAAACCCAATTGAAAATTTAAAAGTTAAATTAAAACAACAAAAAAGATATGTGCCTCTTTCACGTGTGCTAAGTTAAAATGGAAATGTTAAATGTTGAAAATTTGGAGTTTCTGGCAGTGTCAGGATGATGCAAAACCTTCTCCACAGCTGCCATGATGATTTAAAACTAAAGATTTGAGTAATTTGGCAAACTTAGGGATTTAATGACTGAAAGTTGAAACACTTACCTGTGGGTTTCTGTTTTAAAACCAGTTCCTACATTCGATAAGAACTGGAATCAGATATCTCAGTGGAGAGCCCGTGCTGCTTCCGAATCTTGTGGAATCAATGTTCTGTATTCATTTATTCCACAGATGTTAATTGAACACTTACTACGAACCAGGGCATTGGAGATGTAGCAGTGGGTGCGGTAGACGCGAAGTTCTTGTCCTTGTGGAGTTTATATGCTAGCGGGGAGACAAGAGATAAGCAAGAACTTTACAAATTATGATGAGTGGTACTAAAAAAAATTATATGGTGGGATAGAGAGGAACTGGGTAGAGGAAAGAGTTTAACTTTGAGAAGATTATCAAGGAAGGCCTCTGAAGAGGTGGCCTTTAAATGAGGCCAAAAGAATAAGAATGAACCAGCTGTGCCAAAAGCTGAGGAAGAACCTTCCAGGGGACTTTTCTCGGTCTCTGTCACAGAATAGAACACATAAAGGCCCTGAGGCAGGTGGGAGACCTTCATGGTGGTAGCCTGGGTGATACGAGCTGGAGGTAAGATTAGAGACGAAGGCACGTGTCAGGCTGTACAGGTCTCAGTAGGCCGAGATGAGGAATTGGACCTAATCGAAGCCTAGTAGGAAGCCTTTGAGAAGGGGATTAATGTGATACATAAATTTTACCAAGATGACTTAGCTGCTCTGATTAGGAGGCAAGAAGCAGGAACTCTTGAATAAGAGAGTGTCTCACTTTCTAATTCATCCATTCAACAGATATTTATTAGGTGTCGGTGTTGTGTTGGATACTATTCTTTTTTTTTTTTTTAATTTTTTTTTTAACGTTTACTCATTTTTGAGAGACAGAAAGAGACAGAACGTGAGTGAGGGAGGGGCAGAGAGAGGGAGACACAGAATTTGAAGCAGGCTCCAGGCTGTGGGCTGTCAGCTCAGAGCCTGATGCAGGGCTCAAACCCACGAACTGTGAGATCATGACCTGAGCTGAGGTCACATGCTTAACCAGCTGAGCCACTCAGGTGCCCCATTTTTTTTTTTTTTAAGTTCATTTATTTTGAGAGAGAGAGAGAGAGAGAGTGAGGGAGGGACAGAGAGAGAGAGAGAGAGAGAGAGAGAGAGAGAGAGGGAGAGAGAATCCCAAGCAAGCAGGCTTCTCATTGTCAGCACAGAGCCCGATATGGGGCTTGAACCGTGAGATCATGACCTGAGCCAAAGTCGGATGCTTAACCTCCTGTGCCACCCAGGTGCCCCAGGCACTATTCTTGTGCTGGGGATAGCCCCTCTGGCCTGGGGAGGTTGCACTCCATAGTGGCAGTCTGGAAGCATTCTCCTCAGAAGGCTTCTGTTTTCTGAGCTGTGACGTCTGCTGCCATCTTGCAATCTCACGCCATTTTGTCTGCCTCCCTGCCTGCCTGTATTTTGTTCTAATGGAGACAGTCTAGTGCCACGTTCTGTAGTCTCAGAGATGCTAAAGCTTGTGTTTGTTTTGGTCATGAATCCTTTTGTGAGAATCCATGAAAGCTGTAGACCACCATCTTAAAAAAAACGCTCACATACACCACATTTTATATGTAGTTCCAGACCCACCACTGTCCAACTGTGGCTAGCTTAATAACCCCTTTACCATACAGTTCTGTTCAAAGATTTGGTGGCAAGTATAGGATTGCATGCAAAGTAAAATTTCAATTTCTGGCATCTTTATCAACGGTCAATTTTGAATTTTTGAGGGTATGGAAATTGTGGAAATCTCATTTTTCTTTTGTTTGAGGGTGAGGTCACTCACTGTGTTTGATACCATAAGGCTCTCTGAGCTTAGAAATGCCTTGAAACTTAGGAATGAATTTGCATAAACAGTATTGGGCTACGTTGGGCAAATAAATTATGATCCTTTGTAGCACATTATAATGATTACTGACCTTTTTCTATCAAGGATCGTGAAGCAGGGTGTAAACTTATTTCTTGATGTTGTTGCAGGTCTCGGAGGAACATGCGTGAATGTGGGTTGCATACCTAAAAAACTGATGCACCAAGCAGCTTTGTTAGGACAAGCTGTGCAAGACTCTCGAAACTACGGTTGGAAGATCGAGGAGACAGGTATGGTGGGAGAGGCTGCTTGTGTTTTTGAGGGGTGCGAGCTGTGGTCTGGGGACGCAGCATCCATTTTTACAAGACTAGAGGATAATCTGGCAGTTTTTATTGTTTATGTTTTTTATGTATAAAATTACTGCAATTACCTTGCGTCACGTAGCTGCACAGAACGGATACTGTACTTAGAGTGTCTTTCTGTAATGGAAAACCAGAATTTTTTCAGGGGTGCCTGGGTGGCTCAGTCGGTTAAGTGTCCGACTTCGGCTCCGGTCATGATCTCACAGTTCGTGAGTTCGAGCCCTGTGTCGGGCTCCGTGCTGACAGCTCAGAGCCTGGAGCCTGCTTTGGATTCCATGTCTCTCTCTCTCTGCTCTGCTCATGCTCTGTCTCTGTCTCTCAAAAATGAATAAACTTAAAAAAAGAAAAAAAAGAAAAAAAAAAGCAGAATTTTTTCAGGTAAATTCGTTTTGTATTATTCCTATTTTGTTTTAAACTAATCTCCTACACCCAGCATGGGACTTGAACTCACGACCTTGAGATCAGTAGTCATTTGCTCTATCAACTGAGCCAGCCAGATGCCCCTCAAGTCAATTCTTATAATTACATAGAGTTTCATAAGGGAGTGCAAATTTGCTTTCCTTTGAAGTTGTTTTGTTTTTCTCTGTCCAAAGAAATCAGTTTATGAGCGCTATTTTTGGGGTGGAGGGACTCTGTTTGTTGAGAAAGCGTTGGTTAGTCTTTGGATAAAATATTTAGAGTACCCTAGCAACCCTAGAGGACTTGAAGAGGAATTTGTTGCCTTTAGAAAGTAGGTTGTATTATTTGGTAGAAGAATAAAATGAGGTTGGCACAGCTTCATAGTTAATTAATGACATAGGTCACCGTGTCCTTGAAGAGGGAAACTCTAACCTTATCTAATATTAGTTTCGAGATCTACAGGGTATGGGACATTTCCTAGGGTAAATTATTCTATAACTTTTTCTGAGTTTTAATTAATAGTTTATTAAATATTAAAAAAACAAGGCATAAATACATGCTTTGAAAAATTTTGCTCCTACTCAAATTAGTCATGCTTCCTTTGTTTGATGTGTTTACTTCCTGTTTAAAATCAACAGCACCTTTTTTTTTCAAGTCTGGAATCTTAGAAGATCAGTTACTTTAAAAGCTTTCTTACGTTGCGGTCATATCTCTTTCCCAGATCCTTACGAGGCTGTTCTCTGTCCGTGACCTTTGGGGCCTCAGGCAGCCTCATGTCCATTTCTCTTTCCAACAAAAAGGGTAGTTGAGCTGATTCCTTTGACCTATGGAATATGAATCTAACACATAATGTAGCCGTAGTCCACCGCTATTCCCACCTCTACCCCCCCCCCCCCAAGTTACTATTTACTCCCATGTCTGAATGTCTCCCCACTGAGTCTGCCATTAATACACTCTTTCCTTTCGGGAAGCCTACTTTTGTTTTTCTTTTTAAATCAAAAAAATTTTTTTTACAAACCCTTGTGTCGAGGGCTGACGTTCGCTAGATCACAGTGAGGGAGCTGCTCTGCTACGTATGAAGCCCGGACCCAGAAGCAGGTCGTTTACGAATGGTTTGGCACCAGGTTCCCCACAAACGCATGTTACGTGACGGGCAAGGGGGACGAGCCTGCTTTTAATGTACCTGGTTCATAAGAGGGTCTCCCTTCAGTTAATTTATTAGACTTCTTAGTAGACATGTTAGAAATTTTAGAAATTCTGCTGATAAAGTCATATAATCTTATTGTCGAGCGTCCACTATTTGCAGGTGAGTCTGTGCTGGGGAAATTCAGATGAATAATACAAATTCTGTTAGCATGCAGATTCTGTTAACCACTCATGCACTAACGTCATTGCTGTACAGACCGAGTACCCTGGGAGCCCAGAGGTAGGACGGGTAATGTGATTGAAGTGGTGTCACGTACTCTTTCCTTCACCCTAGCCTTCCTGACAGCGTTAAAGGTGGGTTATTGTCGTAGGTAGACCTGGGCACAACTGGTGACTTTGCCATTTACTGCCTATGATGAGGATTGGATACAGTAGGGTGGTAAAATAGCTGCCACTCAGCAGACATTAGTTTCTGTCCTTTCCTCTGGACTTGCTGCTTTTAATTCTTCCGTTCAGAGTTTCAATAAATTAGAGTAGACCCTGGCAAGCACTTGGCAAGCACTTGGTTCTTTGGTTACTGGTTTGTAGGAAAACCTTTACAGATACCAAAGGAAGTTGTATATTTGAACGAAGTTAGTTTCCTCTTAAAGAGGACATGTAACAGGAATATTATTCTGAAAAAGTCTAGAATTTGTTGGAAAAAGTAAGTTTGTTCCGAGCAAATTTTGATTGACGCAGCTTTATAATTTCCATGTACTGTCATCTACGTAGTGAATGCAATCTGTCCCTTAAATCTAGGTAAAAACAGTGCCGGGGAGCTATACGACTCAGCCACACAATTTTTATTCATTCACACAGGGGTCTAGTACTCAAATTGGTATATTGTACTAATTGATGTTAGCTTTAAACTGTCAACTCTTAAGAAAAATGAAGTCATTGGAACAGAATTCTTAATTTAAAAATGTAGGAAGTATATATAGCGGGTGGGTCTTTAGAATCTTAAAAAGATAAGAGTTAAGTACAGACCTCCGCTGAATGTGGATTTTTGTTAACAGGGCCAAGTGAGTTAATTCTAATAAATTCAGTAACCAGGTAGATGGTGAAATAGAACTTGGTGAATTGGCGGATCTTTCCAGCAAAAGAATATCTCTGTAGCTGTCATGTAACAATAAGGACTGGCTATGCTTATTTATGTTGAATTTATTTCTAAGTTACATAATAAAGAACTAATAAATGTTTAACCACTGAAGTAATAAAGAGTCACTAGTAGCATGGTCCAGATCTATACACTAAAACCAGTATAAGCTCCCTGAATTTCATGGGGTTTGAAAAGTTGGACCAGATCAAAGTTGTTTTATTTGTCTCTCTTTAAAGAAATTATTTATTCAGCTACGTTAACAGTGTTACTTTTGTGTTTCTTCCCCCTTTCCAGGTTTTACCATTAGAAATACATACTTTTCTGTTTTTAATGCCTTACTCCTCTTGTATTTGTTAGCAGCAGCAATCCCAAGGTGTTTGATGAGAGCTGTGCCCTGTGTTTAAATCCCTTTACTCTTGGTAAATGGAAACCTAGCGGTTTGTTTATTCTGTTATCTTCAATTTTCTCATTAAGCCTTGGGACCTCTGAAGCTTGCTGTGGCCTAGCAGAAAGAACCAGAGCTGGGCTTGGTGGGAGAGGCCTTCTGTGCCTGCCAGAGTCTACCACTGAGGCAGCAGTAAATTACCTCCCTCCTTTGAAAATGGTTGTGATGAGGAATATAGTGGATTTTTTTTTTTTCAGTATATGAAATCTGTTGTCAAAATGGTTTCCATACAACACCCAGTGCTCATCCCAAAAGGTGCCCTCCTCAATACCCATCACCCACCCTCCCCTCCCTCCCACCCCCCCATCAACCCTCAGTTTGTTCTCAGTTTTTAAGAGTCTCTTATGCTTTGGCTCTCTCCCACTCTAACCTTTTTTTTTTTTTCCTTCCCCTTCCCCATGGGTTTCTGTTAAGTTTCTCAGGATCCACATAAGAGTGAAAGCATATGGTATCTGTCTTTCTCTGTGTGGCTTATTTCACTTAGCATCACACTCTCCAGTTCCATCCACGTTGCTACAAAGGGCCGTATTTCGTTCTTTCTCATTGCCCTGTAGTACTCCATTGTGTATATAAACCACAATTTCTTTATCCATTCAGCAGTTGATGGACGTTTAGGCTCTTTCCACAATTTGGCTATTGTTGAGAGTGCTGCTATAAACATTGGGGTACAAGTGCCCCTATGGATCAGCACTCCTGTATCCCTTGGGTAAATTCCTAGCAGTGCTACTGCTGGGTCATGGGGTAGGTCTATTTTTAATTTTTTGAGGAACCTCCACACTGTTTTCCAGAGCGGCTACACCAATTTGCATTCCCACCAACAGTGCAAGAGGGTTACCGTTTCTCCACATCCTCTCCAGCATCTATAGTCTCCTGATTTGTTCATTTTGGCGACTCGGAATATAGTGGATTTAAACAAACATTACTTTATGTCATTAGATCTTAGAGTGAGAAAGAAACTTGGAGGTGTATTTTTCAAATGGGAACCCCCTAGAGGCTGCTGATCCCTGTTCCCACAGATGAAGTATGAAGGCTTATTTTACATTTTTTGAATAGAAACCTATCTAATCTCACGTCCTTGACCAAAGAACAGCGCTCTAGTTGTCTGGGAGGGTTGTCTTCTCTGACGCTGCAGATAGCTCCAGGAATAGTGGAGGAGGAAAGGGACCTGGACCAGGCAGCATAGCTGAATCTGCCTGGGACAGGGGTAGGGGGAGTAACACATCCAGGACTCAGTGTGATCTGCCCTTTTCCTAAAGCTCTGAACTGAGAACGTACAGAGAAAGCCTCAGGCCTTTAAACAAACAAAGAAACAAACAAAAAACCTGGAGCCCAGTCATGTAAACTGGATGAATTGGTCCTTTCTGGAAGATTTCTTTGCTTTATATATTTTAGATTTATCAATTTGAGTTCCCTGTGCTCAAGAATTAAATCTGCCTTTTGGGGCGCCTGGGTGGCTCAGCCGGTTGAGTGTCCGACTTCGGCTCAGGTCACGATCTCGCGGTTCGTGAGTTCGAGCCCCGCGTTGGGCTCTGGGCTGATGGCTCAGAGCCTGGAGCCTGCTTCCGATTCTGTGTCTCCCTCTCTCTCTGCCCCTCCCCCGTTCATGCTCTGTCTCTCTCTGTCCCAAAAATAAATAAACGTTAAAAAAAAAAAAAGAATTAAATCTGCCTTTCAAACATTAAGTATTTGAGGATCCCATTATCATTACAAAGAAAGCAAGATCATTGCAGAGTTACTATTCTGTTCCATTCCTAGTGGAGAAACCGGAAGTGAACCCTATCATCTTTTTTCTGGTGTTGCTAGGTGGAGGCCAGATGGGCAGGTGGGCAGCATCCCCCACTCCCGTCGCCCCACACCTAGACCTCTTAGTACTGCAGTCACAGTGGCTTCTGCAGTCACAGTGGCTTCTGCAGTCACTGTCCTTTTAAGTTGAATTGATCTCCCAAAGTCTAACATTTTACGGTTCTGTGAAACGAACATCGATGATCTGTTCTCTAGGAGGCCACAAACCAATTTTCGTGCTGTCATTCCCGATTCCAGACGCTGGCCATTGTGTCTTGTAGACTTGGTTCACCACCTCCTATGTGGTCAAGCTACTTAACCCTGAATCTAAGATTGAGACTCCTCATTTCCATGACAGTCTTTCAGTATATGTTGGTTTTCTTTTCCTTCCTTCTAAACCACAGCTTTCCTAGAATCTGTCTTCATCATACCACCAGAGTATATTTTCTATGTATCCTATTTTTTCCTTGTTATTCATGAGGTATTAATTAGTAAATGATTGATTTTTATGCATTGAAGTTCAGTATATTTGTGCCTGACTCAAACGATTCATTTTATAATAGAATTTAAAAATCGTTCTCTCTTTGGTGAGGGAGGGATTTGGGGGGGCAGTGAGACAGACTCTCAAAATTCTCTGTCGATATCAAGGGTCAGCGAACTTGTTTTATAAAGGGCCAGACAGTAAATATTTTAGGTTTCATGGGACCTACTGATGTGTCACAACTACTCAGCTCTGTCATCATAGCACAAAAGAAGCCTTAGACAACGTGTAAATAAACGATCATTGGTGTATTTTAGTAAAACTGCTTATAAAAAGGGTGATGGGCTGCATTTGACTGTGGGGCCTTAATTTGCCTTTGTTTACCAGCCTCTGGTTTAGACATTGTTACCAGTTTAGTGACTGCAGACTACATCAAGATCCCTTGGGGATTGTTACAGGGTATAGAATCCTCCAGGCTTCACCATTACCCCAGCAATCAGTATTTACAATCAAAGTAAAATTCCCGTTCATTTCTACAGAAGTAAAAAGGATTATGCATGGTTATTTTAGTTATTATGCGTGGTTATTTTAAGACTTTCCAGGAAGCCTGACATTATGTAATTGTATGGTAGTTTTCTAAAAAAGGAAAGAATATTTGAGCTTGAAAAGGATGTTTATGTGTTTGAAATGAAGGACCCTGCTGTTTCAGACAAAAAGGTCTGCCCTTTGTAATCCACGCGAACAGTTCCTGAGAAGTGATCTTTGCCAGGCGATCGAAAAGCTAAAAACATTTTGTGTTATTTTCTTGTGCAGTTAAACATGACTGGGATAAGATGACAGAAGCTGTACAGAATTACATCGGCTCCCTGAACTGGGGCTACCGGGTCGCTCTGCGGGAGAGAAAAGTGACCTATGAGAATGCATATGGCCAGTTTGTAGGTCCTCATAGGATTAAGGTAATTGTGTGACACCCTGAGGAGCTAATGTTTGTCTGTCTTAAACTTTTGTGAGGGGTAGGGGAGGAAAAGAGAAAGTGATTGTCTCGATAAAAGTAAAAGCCACTGTGGCCCAAACTGTCCAGTTTGATGATTTTGCAGACACATCTTCTTATGGGCCTTTTCCGTGTGGTTGTAGCAGTGTAAGAATACTGGATTTGGGGCCAGATTACCTGGATCTGAGTCTTGGCCCTGCCACTTATTAGCCTTATGATTTTGAGTAAGTCCGTTAATTTCTTAGAGCCTTAGTACGTATTACCAAATTTTTTTTTTTAAATTTTTTTTTTTCAACGTTTTTTATTTATTTTTGGGACAGAGAGAGACAGAGCATGAACGGGGGAGGGGCAGAGAGAGAGGGAGACACAGAATCGGAAACAGGCTCCAGGCTCCGAGCCATCAGCCCAGAGCCTGACGCGGGGCTCGAACTCACGGACCGCGAGATCGTGACCTGGCTGAAGTCGGACGCTTAAACCGACTGCGCCACCCAGGCGCCCCCGTATTACCAAATTTTTATGAGGATCAAATTGGCTAATGTGGCGAATGGCCTCTGTTCACTATAACTACAATTTTAATGAACACTAGCTTATTAAAAGTTGGCACTTGGTTTCTTTGTAGGCAACAAATAACAAAGGCAAAGAAAAAATTTATACAGCAGAGAAATTTCTCATTGCTACTGGCGAGAGGCCACGGTATCTGGGCATCCCTGGTGACAAAGAGTTCTGCATCAGCAGGTGAGGGGGCACCGGAGGGAGAAAAGGAGGCACCCGTTGTTGAGTTCTACTTTTCAGTTTTTTTCTTCAAACCCATTTAGTCCATTTCCTAGAACTTCCGAGGGTTTTTTTTTTTTTTTTAATTTCTGTGTTTCTGCCCAAAGGGACAGGGGCCTGGGAAAAAGAGAAGGGAAAAAATTCTTTTATGCAAGAGAACATTTAAAAAATTCAAAGCTATAAACATGGGTCTTTCTTACCACCCACTTAACATCACTGTTAACATATAAATACATACTTATATTGAAAGTTCTGTTTGAAATTTATACATGTGTGGGCATGTTTTGTAAACGTGTTAACATACTATGGTTGACAAATGTGTCCTCTTGGATGCTTTCTGCTGAGGAGTTTCTGCTCATGTTACACATTATTTCTTCTCAGGCCCTTTTTCGGGAAGGGTATGTGATTTTTTTTCCTTGGCACCTCATACAGGGGCAGCTCAGATGGCGACTGTTGTCTTCTCCGTCTTGGATGGGTTTCCTTCTCATATTTAAAAAAAACTCATTTCCTAAAAATGCTTTTGTGATCCCTCTCACGTCTCGTGTATTCTTTACTTGGCTAAAAGATTTTGTCAGCTTTTACTCTATAGTTGGTTTTTATATGACAAAACGGTTATGTTGGAAGTTTTCCCCTACTCCTCTCTTGCTGATTCGTGTTCTAGATAGATCTTCCACCTCGGAGACTGTTTGGCTATGGGCAGCTTGAGCTGCTCCCAGAGCAACTGAGTGGCAAGAAAGGAACTGGGTCTAAGCCCTCGTAAACAGTTTTCATAGATTATGTATGTAGCCAATTGAATGTTTTTAGTTTTTAAAAGTGTATTCTTAAGAAAGCAAAAATATTTACTTTGATTCAGTCATTACTCACATAGGAACATTTTCAATTTCTTTCTTTTCTTCCCCACCCCCCCACCTTTTTTTTTTTTTTAATTTCTTTTCAGTGATGATCTTTTCTCCTTACCTTACTGCCCGGGTAAGACCCTGGTGGTTGGAGCATCGTATGTCGCCTTGGAATGTGCTGGATTTCTTGCTGGCATCGGTTTAGATGTCACTGTTATGGTACGATCCATCCTCCTGAGAGGATTTGACCAGGACATGGCCAACAAAATTGGCGAACATATGGAAGAACATGGTGTCAAGTTTATAAAACAGTTCATACCAATAAAAGTAAGTGGAGTTGCTGGTAGGTTTGTTGGTTTCATACTCCTGTTTAGGCAGGAGAGAGAGGGTTGGGGTAGGTGATGGAAGCGTTCCTTCTGCAGTCTAAACCATTGGGAGTGCTGCTGTTTCTCAGCTGTGATGTCAGTATATGAACTTGTACCCACTGCCACCTGAAGAGCTTTGTTCTTCTCTGCAGCTCAGTAATTTCTTTATTCTCCTCTCACCCTTCTTACTTTTAGTTCTCTTCTGTTTAATGTTTCCCTTCATACATTCCTTCACTTTATAATCTTTGGTCTGTTATCCTTTGTTTCTTTGTACACACCAGTGATTGAAATAAGAGTTCAAGACCCGGCTGATTTTTAAATGTTCTTCATGAGAAACTTGTCCTTGTGTACCATGTCGTCAACAGATACACTGTATTATTCTGGCTTCTCTGAAAATGATTATCTAAATTTGTTACATGGGCTCCCCCCCCCCTTTTTTTTTCTGCTTCTTTAGTCTCCTTTTGAAAAGGTGGAAAAATATGCCAAGTTACACTGGGAATTGTTAACACCATCACAGATATTTTGATACATAAAAGTGACAAAATCAATCACTTCTCATGTCTCTAATAGATGAGTTTCCTTTAGTGCAGGTAAGGATGAGACTGTTGTGTTAAAGTTAAGGAATTCTGGCTGTCATTTGCTCAGCGGGTTAACTTAGGCCCTTTGGGTGACCGTGTTAAGAATCGCTTCATGTTGATAAGAGTTCGAGCGTTGGGATGAGAATGACCTACTTTCGATACTGTCCTACCATTTTCTTGCTGTATGTCTTTGGGGAAATTATTTAACCTCTCTGAGCTTCAGTTTCTTCCATAAAATTAGGATAATAACAGCAGCTATCTCAGAGTTCTTGTGAAGATTGCATTAGCTGACACTTAGGAAGTAATTAGAACAGTACCTGGCAGAGAGTAAGTCTAATACTGTTGTGAGGGGGAAGCAGCACAGGTCCTGGAAGTTATCGCTCCTTGATTCCTGGAGGTGTCTTTTAGGGAGTAGAAGTACATGTGATCCATTTGCCTTAGGGCTGTGGTTAGAAAACAGCAGCTGTACATACAGGTTGTGCCATGGAAAAGTAACATCTGCTTCTGTGATGTCTATTTTTAATTCCAACATGCAGTGGCAACATGCAGTGTTACATTAGTTTCAGGTGTACGATACAGTGAGTCAACACTTCCACCCTTTACTCACTGCTCATGAGAAGTGTGTTCTGTGTTTTTGTTTTGTTTTGTTTTGAGAGAGAGAGAGAGAGCATGCAAGCAGGGGAGAGGGTCAGAGGGGGAAAGAGAGAATCTTAAGCAGGCCCCGCACTCCACATGGAACCCGGCTTGGGGCTCGATCCCTTGACCCTGGCATCATGACCTGAGCTGAAGTCAAGAGTTGGACTATTCATCGACCGAGCCACTTAAGTATTCTGAGAAGTGTGATCTTAATCCCCATCACCTATCTCACCCATCCCCCACCCACCTCCCCTCTGGTAACCATCTGTTGGTTTTCTGTAGTTAAGAGTCTGTTTCTTGGTTCATCTGGTTTTTTTTTTTTTTAATTTTTTTTTTTTAATGTTTATTTTTGAGAGAGCGAGAGATAGAGTGTGAGCAGGGCAGGGGCAGAGAGAGAGGGAAACACAGAATCTGAAGCAGGCTCCAGGCTCCGAGCTGTCAGCACAGAGCCCGATGCGGGGCTCAAACTCACGGACCGTGAGATCATGACCTGCGCCGAAGTTGGATGCTTAACCAACTGAGCCACCCAGGTGCCCCATGGTTCATCTGTTTTTTTTCTTTTGTTCATTTGTTTTGTTTCTTAAATTCCATATAGGAGTGAAATCATGTGGTATTCGTCTTTCTCTGACTGGCTTATTTCGCTTAGCATCCGTGTTGTTGCAGATAGCAAGATTTCATTCTTTTTTGTGGCTGAGTAATCATTTTTTATATAAACCACATCTTTATTCATCTACCGATAGACACTTGGGTTGCTTCTGTAATTTGGCTGTTGTAAATAATGCTGCGATAAGCATAGGGGTGCGTATATCCTTTCGCATTAGTGTTTTTTGTATTCTTTGGGTAAATACCTGGTAGTGCAATTACTGCATCACATATGGTAGTTCTGTTTTTTTCTTTAGCTTTTTTTGTTGTTGTTGTTGTTGTTTTAAAGAGAGAGAGAGAGTGCAAACAGAGGAGGGGCAGAGAGAGAGAAAGGGAGAGAATCTTAAGCAGGCTTCACTGGCAGCACAGAGCCCAAGGCGAGGCTTGGTCCCACGACCCTGTGACCATGACCTGAACTGAAATCAAGAGTCGGACGCTTAACTGACTGAGCCACCCAGGTGCCCCAGTGGTTCTGTTTTTAATTTTTAAGGATCCTCCAGAATGGCTGCACCAGTTTCTATTCCTGCCAATAATGCATGAGGGTTCCTGTTTCCCTACATCCTTGCCACCGCATGTTTATGTTTTTTGATTTTAGCCATTCTGACAGGTGTAAGATGATATCTGATTGTGGTTTTGATTTGCATTTCCCTGATGATGAGTGATGTTGACCATCTTTCCCTGTGTCTGTTGGCCATGTGGATGTCTTTGGAGAAATGTCTGTTCATGTTTTCTGTCCATTTTTTAATTGGATTTTTTTTTTTTTGGTATTGAGTTGTATAAATTCTTTATTTTTTTAATAAGTTCAGTATATATTTTGGATACTAACCCTGTATTAGATATGTCATTTGCAAATATCTTCCCCCATTCAGTAGGTTGTCTTTTAGTCCTGTTGATTGTTTTCCTTTGCTGTCTGTGCAAAAGGTTTTTATTTTGATAAAGTCCCAATAGTTTATTTTTATTTTTGTTTCCCTTGCTTTAGGAGACATATCTTAGAAAGATATTGCTGTGGCTATGTCATAGAAAGTCTGTATTGTCTTCTAGGATTTTTATGGTTTCAGTTCTCTCATTTAGATCCTTAATCCATCTTGAGTTTATTTTTGTGTATAGTATAAGAAAGTGGTTCAGTTTCTTTTCTTTTTTTTTTTTTTTTTTTGCACGTAGCTGTCCAGTTTTCCCAACATCATTTGTTGAAGAGACTTTTTCCCATTGCATATTCTTGCCTCCTTTGTTCAAGATGAATTGACCATTCCTCTATAATGTCTTAATATTGGGAGAGTTGTGGGCCCTTTTGAGAATCTCATAGACTATCCCCTAGTGAAATAAACCTGTGTCTGTGCACATTAACATTTTACCTGGGTTACCAAGGTGTCTCTGGTCTCCTTGGGTCACGGTGAACACATGCTGTGTTCTTCAGTGACCTGATAGAAGCGGCCTTTGGCAGGGAGGAAGGCGAGAGCGCATTGTGTGATGTGCACAGAGATTGTGGGGAATAAAGTCGTCCTAAATGCAGAAATTGTTGTAGACATAGGAAAAGCCTAACTGGAACACAAAAGTGAGTGAGGCAGGAAGGAATTAGAGGTGAGATGAGGCCCTTATCATTTTTAGGTAAATCTGAGCTAATGCAGGTAATCTGACTAATGCAGCTCTTCTCCAAAGATTAGATTATAGCTTAACTACGAAAGACATTTTCAGTATGTTCAGATGGGCTTAACTATGTAAGAAGGAAGGAATTTGAGAAGGAAACTTTTGCTACTTATTAATGGTGAAAGTAAAATGACCCTTGACATTTTCCCATGCAGAGTGGTTGCATTTAAAAGGTAGAGTAGAAATTGCAGGTGACTTTTATGAGTTTCTCCCAGTAAATATTTTACAGGAACCCATGATTTGCTGCCAGTGCAGAGACCAAGGTTAACTGCAGGCTTGCAGAAGCCTCTAGGTGATAAGGGTTTTCATTTGTTGCAACGCAGTCTGAAGGTTATTGTTGACATCCAGGAGTGGTGAGCTGGTATGTTTAATCGCATCTGGCATAGTGCACGTTCCGGGACTTGCTTGTTCTTCCCTACATCTTGAACAACGAAGACCACCCCTCGTCCTTGTAAACGTACCTCCTTGCTCACTATGCTTTTTAGGGCTTTCTGGCTGTTTACCTGTATCATGTTTGATCTACTCCAGTGTCTGTTCTTTGTTGACAAAGCTGAACGTCTGTAGCCAGAAGACAATCTCTGAATTTGAGCCGTAGTGGCTCTCCAGGGGATTAAGGGCTCTGGGTGAGTTACGAGATAAGAGCCTGGGAAGAGCGACATCATTAGCTGTGTTTTAGGGATCGTAGTGTGCTTTCTCTGGCTTTTTCCTTTCCCACTTTTTTCTCTTTGAATTTTATTCTGTTTGGGAACTATTGGAAAGAAAGCCCCTCTAGCAAACATTAAGCAGCAAGAAAAAGGGGGATAAAATAGAAAAATCTCTTAATGTCCTAATGATGTTATGGTGAGGGGGGGTGGGACATGAAAGACCTCTCACGCCAGATTTTGTGTTTTCACTTTGGGTCAACCTGATAGGAGGGAGTTGATACATGTCTTTATTGTGGAGTAAAACTTTGTCACTTTTATAGGTTGAACAAATTGAAGCAGGGACACCAGGCCGACTCAGGGTGGTAGCCCAGTCCACCAGTGGTGGTGAAACCATTGAAGGAGAGTATAATACGGTAAGGAATGGACCCAGGTTAGCCCTTTATTAGAAAGCAAATGATGTGCTTATTGGCTATTTGGATATTTGCTGGGTACATGTAATGGCTGCTTTCTATTTTCAAAACCTGATTATGTTCCTATTCTAAGACATCTATATTGCTTGTGATATTGTAATTTGTTTTGGGATAGGGATGGCTTCAAATTTTCTTCCATGTAACTTAAAAATATCATTTGTCAAATAGCTATAAAAAGACATCCTTTTTAAATGAAGTAGAACTTCTCTGTCCTTCAAAATTTTATCTTCATAGCTCACTACTTTAAAAAAGAAAAACAAAACTTAAGGGGTGCCTGGGTGGCTCAGTCAGTTAAGCTTCCAGCTTCGGCTCAGGTCATGATCTCACCGTTGGTGACTTCTAGCCCCGCATTGGGCTCTGTGTTGACAACTTAGAGCCTGGAGCCTGCTTCGGATTCTGTGTCTTCCTCTCTCTCTGCCCCTCCCCTGCTTGCACTCTGTCCCTCTCTCTCAAAAATAAACCTTTAGGGGGTGCCTGGGTGGCGCAGTCGGTTGAGCGTCCGACTTCAGCCAGGTCACGATCTCGCGGTCCGTGAGTTCGAGCCCCGCGTCAGGCTCTGGGCTGATGGCTCGGAGCCTGGAGCCTGTTTCCGATTCTTTGTCTCCCTCTCTCTCTGCCCCTCCCCCGTTCATGCTCTGTCTCTCTCTGTCCCAAAAATAAATAAAAAACGTTGAAAAAAAAAATTAAAAAAAAATAAAATAAAATAAACCTTTAGAAAAAAAAATATTAAAAAAAAAACTTAATTCAGTCATAGGCTATGTTGTCTTTGTCTCTGAACTTCACTAGATTTATAAAGGAATTGCTAACTTTTTTTCTTAATCAATAGATGAGGATTTCTGCTATATCCTGTTCAAGGGATTTTTTTTTGTTTGTTTTAATTTGCTTAAACTCTTGCTTTTTTTTTTTTTTTTAAGTTT
>NC_064809.1:121115450-121366708 GCF_023721935.1 Panthera uncia
ACTTGCAAGGGTTGAAGTTAAAATCCTTTGGCCTATAGCAGTAGAGGAGATAACTGAGACTCAGTGGTATCTGCTTATCTGCTGTCTGGGGTATTTCCCGATATCACCTTCCTTACAGCCAAGTAGAAACAAGTGCTGTGAATGGGAACTGCCTTGGAAGCTAAAAAATAAAGGTGTTTTTGTTGTGTTTTGTTTTTGTCCCTTCTAGGAAGAAGAGACTTCCTAATCTTAGTGTGAGGATTTTTGTTTTATTTATTTTTTAACTAGGGTAGACAGAATTGTTGAGGAGGTCACCAATAAGATTTAGCAGACCAAATATTGCACCAGCATAATAAACACGCTAGCCTATTTCCAGGGGGTCCAAAGCTTAGATTTTATATAATGGAAACAGCTAACACTTATTCTGCACTTACTGTGAGCCATGGACCGTTGTGCTGAATATTTTGTACCTATTTTCATTTAATCCTCACAGCCCCTTAAGGTAGTTGATGGCATCCCTTTTCTTCTTACAGTGTTCTCATTATTATTGTTCGCATTAATAGGTGGGAAAATAAAGCTCAGAGATATTAAATAGCCCTCCCAACATCATAGAGGTGACAACTCACAGACCTAGTTGTTATAGTTTAGAATACACATATTCTTTTTTTAAATTTTTTTTTTTTTCAACGTTTTTTATTTATTTTTGGGACAGAGAGAGACAGAGCATGAACGGGGGAGGGACAGAGAGAGAGGGAGACACAGAATCGGAAACAGGCTCCAGGCTCCGAGCCATCAGCCCAGAGCCTGACGCGGGGCTCGAACTCACGGACCGCGAGATCGTGACCTGGCTGAAGTCGGACGCTTAACCGACTGCGCCACCCAGGCGCCCCTAGAATACACATATTCTTAACCACTCTGTTGTAGTTTTCTCCCAGGTTTTCTTATTCCAGAATTGTCTCTAAGCTTTTAAAATACTCATTTTATTTTATTTTATGTATGTAGGTATGTGTGTATTTTTAAATAATACGTTAGAATGCTGCCCTTTGCTAGAGTCACAATTTTGGCTTCTTTGGGAGAAAGGGGAATTTTTTTGTTCCACTTAATTAATAGGAGTAATTGATGATTTTAACTGAATGAATTTTCAGGACTGGAAAAATACCTGTCACAGATGAAGAGCAGACCAACGTGCCTTATATCTATGCCATCGGCGATATATTGGAGGGGAAGCTTGAGCTCACCCCAGTAGCAATCCAGGCAGGGAGACTGCTGGCTCAGAGGCTCTATGCTGGCTCCAGTATCAAGGTGAGCTTGTGGCTGACACCTGTTGATACTGGTTTTAGTAACACCACTATCCTCTGTTTAAGGGTAGCTGTGAAGTTTTCCAGGTCTTGAATAATTTAGTTCTCTTGCTGGTGGCATCCTACATGTGCTCTGTTAACTGTATTCCAAACAAGACATCGTGAAGACTGCTGTGTCTTTGTGACTTTGTTATGAAAATTGTCATTCCTGGAATCACACTGGGAAAAAATGAGCTTGACTAATCAAGTTTCAGCACTATTATTGTGTTCCATATTCTCATAATAGTTGGATTTTACCTTGATTTCATTATTACCAATTTCAGTATAATTTTCTAAATCTTTTTATGGCACCTATCTAGGCTATACAAGGATTTGGGGATCTAGGTGGTAATCATGTGCAGAGCTGCCTAAACCAGAATTCAGGCTTTATTACCCTGTCCTTTCTAAAAATATGTCTTCTGCTCTTGGAATGCTTAATGTGTTATATTAATGTTTTAAAGTGATTTTTTTAGTCATTGTAGGAAATTGAAACTCTTAAGTATGTTTCATGGGACTAGATGTCAAGGAAGGAATAAATATATTCTGATGATTTTTTAAGCTTATTTTTTAGAGCAGTTGCACGTTCACAGCGAAATTGAGATGAAGATCCGAGATTTCCTGTGTTAGTCCCTGCCTTCATACATGCATGGCCTTCCTCATTACCAACATTCCCTCCCTAATTAATTTTTTGAAAGGATTCCAGGAGCATAGATTGTAAATAATTTAGTCGCTACCCATTTTTCTTGCACATAATCATCATGGGTTGATTTATGTTGGTTTCGGAAACAGAAACCTCAAAGAATACAGCTTGTCAAATTTGTGACAAGCATTCCCAGCGCACCTGGGGTTAGTTTGCATAATCGTATAATAAGACATCATGTTTTGAAATGGACAGGATTGAGGCTAAAAAGAGTTTGAATCCCAGATTGTCTGATCATCCAGGACGTATAGCATCTGGTTCATGTTACTGTTTGGGGTACATTTAACTGCTTCTTCGAGTGAGTCCTGTTTTGTGTTCATTGTCGCAGTTACTGACCAGTAAACTGAGAAAAGCGTATCTACAGATATAGCTTGAGATGCATTTGATTTGCTCTTGACCCTGTGTCTTTGTGTTTCCCTAAAGTGGAGATATTTTTATATACCAACAAGAACCAAAGGGAGCACTTACAAAAATCTACTCCTAAATAAATTTTAAGTTAAAAGTAGCACAAAACTCTTCAAAACCTTTCCTGAATGTTTGCACCCGCTTTGGACATAGACAGCCTTCCATGTGTGGGTGTGGTGCTGTATTCTGTCCTCTGCTCGGTAGAGCAGGTGTTTTCTGAGAGGGCCAGAAGCTTTTATCAACGTCAGAATTTAATGTAAGTTAAAATTAAAAGACTCTTTTTTGTTTTTTTCCTTATCTGTAGTCTAATAATAAGACAGATGCTTGACCAAATAGGAAGATCAACAGGTGCTGCTCAGGTCTCTGAGTTTGAAATCTTACTGGTCTCTTCATCAGTGTAGTAAATAAAGTCGAAATGCCAGCAGGTATCAAAGTTAAATGTATTGGGGGAAATCACATATTTTTTTTTAAGCAACTGCGTAATTCCTTTAGTTTCACCCAATGTGTGTGAGAACGTTAGCACATATCAGAGAGGTGAGGGAATCCATGCCTGCCTGTCTCCCGAAGAAGCAGCTGTCTATGGAAAAGTTTAGCTTAACATAAAACACCTGGCTGAGTTTAATCCCTTGTGGGATTTGAAGAGAGCCCAGATTGAATTGTGGGTGTTCGTGCCTTCCTCCAAAATTGCTGTCATCTATTCCTCATCGCTTCCCAAGAGTGTTCAGAGGAAAGGAGACAGAGTGTGACGTTTGAGTACTTGGGACATGCCTGGTAATGTGCTAAGTGCTTTGTATGCATTGTCTCATTCAGCCTCAGGGCAGCTATGGAGATTGCTGACACAGTCCAGGGAGATTAGGTAACTGTGCAAAGTCACAAGGCTGGTAGGCAGCCAAAGCATAAATGGAAGTCTCCAGTACTGCTGTCTCTCTTTTTTTTTTTTTTACATTTATTTATTTATTTAAAAAAAATTTTTTTTTATTTTTAACCTTTATTTTTGAGACAGAGAAAGACAAAGCATGAACGGGGGAGGGTCGGAGAGAGGGAGACACAGAATCTGAAACAGGCTCCAGGCTCTGAGCTGTCAGCACAGAGCCTGATGCGGGGCTCGAGCTCACGGACTGCGAGATCACGACCTGAGCCAAAGTCGGACGCTTAACCGACTGAGCCACCCAGGCGCCCCTACATTTATTTATTTTTTGATAGAGACAGAGCATGAGTGAGGGGGGAGCAGAGAGAGAGGGAGACACAGAATCCAAAGCAGGCTCCAGGCTCCAGGTTCCAGGCTCTGAGCTGTCAGCACAGCCCGACACGGGGCTCAAACTCATCAGCTGTGAGATCATGACCTGAGCCGAAGTCGGACACTTAACCAACTGAGCCACCCAGGTGCCCCTGTAGTACTGCTGTCTTACTCATGATGATTTATTGCCTAAGAAAGAAGATTTGGAAAGTATAGATTATAGAAGAATAGGGGATGGGATAGGAATGATGTTTCCTTACTTTTTTTTTTTTTTAATTTATTTGTTTTGAGAGATACAGAGCACAAGTGGAGAAGGGGCAGAGAGAGAGGGAGAGAAGGAGAATCCCAAGTAGGCTTTGCGCTGTCAGCCCTGAGCCTGATGCAGGGCAACCCCACGAAGCTGGGAGACCGTGACCTGAGGCGAAACCAAAAGTTGGATGCTCGACCAACTGAGCCACCCAGGCACCCCAGCCTCCAGACTTTTAAAGAATCTACCAATTTGCAAACACCTCTGTAATGTGTAATTTTCCTAAATGAAGTGGAAAATACATCGGGAAAATTTAACTGAACCTTTTTAACACTTAATAATGATTAACGTCATTTTCAAAACTTAAAAATATTTGCCACTAAATACTAAATATTCCATTCTTTAGGGAACATAAATGAAGGAATGAAAAAAAAGTTTTTATCATTTCAAAAACTGATAGAGAACAGACTATAAAGCTGAGTCAGCCTGTGGATGACAGATATTCCACTAAGCCCTTTTTTTTTTTTTTTTTTTTTTAAAAAGCCCAATGGTAAGATACACGTACAAACTTTAAAGCACAGTGTGATGGGCACTTCAGCAGAGTGAACCGTTGTTTTCTCTTGGATCTTTTTAGAATTGCTCTCAAACACTTGAAATTTATAGAGTAAACATTAGCATCTTTATTATTAAGGTGCTACTTTATTAGTTAACTCAGTTTTATAGTAAATATAAAATATTTTATGGTCACCTGGCTGACTCATTTGGTAGAGCATGCAACTCTTGATCTCAGAGTCATGAGTTCAAGCCCTGTGTTGGGTGTGGAGACTTCTTAAAAGATATATATATATATATCTTTATTTATATAAAATATTTTCTGTGGAAACTCTGGAGCAGCTACAGTACACATATCTTCAAAAGTTCATTAAGTTGATTGTTGTGAAAACTGCCCAGTACGCTTTCCAGATGAAAGTGTTAGAAACGAGGATTGCATTTTCCAGGCTAGGCCACAACGGTCATTTAAGTCGATTGGAAACTGCATTTTGGAACCTGGAAGAAACTGGTCTTTTTATGTGAATGCAGATTTCCATCTGATACACCTCTTTCTGCCTGAAGAATTTCCTTTCACAGTTATTTAGTGTGTGTCTGCTCCTAGTGAATTCCTTTTCTCCTCTTTGTTGTTGGTGGTGGTTTTTGTTGTTGTTGTTTATTTTACTTCCATTTGGGGGGGGGGAGATATTTTTGCTGAATATTGAGTTCTAGACTTACTGTGTTTCTTTAAATATTTTAACAATTTGCCTACTATTTCTGGTTGCGTAGATTCTGAACAGAAGTATGCTATCATTTTTATCTTTATTCTTTAGATTTTTTTTGTTATCAGTGATTTTTAGCAATTAACTGCTAAATTATTGTATGTCTTGGCATGCTTTTTCTTATATTTATTCTGCTTAAGATTTGTCAGGATTCTTGGATTTATCTGTTTCCCTTTGTCATCAAGTTATTTTATTTTTTCCTCTCAGCCTCCAGTTAATGTTGGTTCACTCAGTATTATCCTATGGGTCTCTGATGCTGTTTTCATGTTCTTCCCCCCCCCCCCGCCTTTCTGTGCATTATTTTCTTAGAGAGCCTGATCAAGTTCAAGTCTGCTGATTTCTCCACTTCTTAGGCTATTAATTCTGTATTGTGTAATTTGCGCTTCAACTGGGTTTTTTCATCTCTACTAGTTTTATTTAAAATGTTTTCCTTTTCTCTCCTCAGGAAGTTCGTGTTTTTCTCAGTTTTCTACATATTTATAGTAGCTCATTTAATGTCATCTATTAATTCTGTCATCTATTTTTCAGTGTCTCTTTCTGTTCATTGATGTTTCTTGGTATTGGCTCACATGTTCTTGCTCCTTTGCATGTCTTGTTAATTTGGAAGGATGTGGACATTGTACGTTGAACATTTTACATTGTTGGGTGCCAGGTTTTATTGATTTCCTTTATATGGTGTTCAATTTTGCTCTGGCAGCCTGTGAAGTTACATGGAATTAGTTTTATCCTTTTGTAACTTGCTTTTAAAAGCTTTTTTAGGGCCTGCCAATAACCACCTTTTATCTAGGGCTGATTTGGTTCCGCCACTAAACTGATGCCTTTTGGAGAACTCCACCCCATTCCTCTTACTTTATGAATCCTTTCTGCTTTGGCTTCAGGGAACCGAAACTATTTCCAGTCCCATAAGGCTCTGGGGGCCTGCTGCTTACTGCTCTCCAGTGGTTCTTTACTCACCCTTGAATCCCTCCTGCGACACATTTACAGATCAGTTCTCAGCCTAAATCTCTGCAGATGTCAAGAGTTCTTTTTGTGCAGCTCTGCCCTCGGGGGCTCCGCCCTGCAGCTTCCAGCCTCCGTAACAGAGATACCGCTGTGCTCTGTTTGGTTTCCTTCTTGTTGCACCTAGTCCTCAGGAAGCGCTCTGGGCAGTAAACTAGAGAAATCTCCAGGCTCGCCTCATTCGTTTCCCTTCTGTCAGGATCACAGTCCTGCACTGCCTGTCGTCCCGTGTCTGGAAGTGTTTGTCGCCTGCTGTTTGGTGGTCTAGTTGTTGACAGCAGGAAAGTAAATTGGTCCCTGGCATACCATTATGGCTGTACGTGGATGTCTGCCTTCACTTTTGTTTTATTTTTTTTAAGTTTGTTTCTATTTGAGAAGGGTGGGGGGACAGAAGATCTGAAGCGGGCTCCTTGCTGATGGCAGAGAGCCTCATGCGGGGCTCGAACTCACGAACCCGAACCATGAGATTATGACCTGAGCCGAAATTGGACACTCAACTGACTGAGCCACCCAGGCGCCCCTACCTTTATTTTGATTCAGAATTCCAAGGGTTTATGCTCTTTTTAGAGAAAAAGAATTATATTTATTGTTTCTAGAGGGAGACAGATTTTTTTTAATTTTTTTTTTTAACACTTATTTATTTTTGAGACAGAGAGAGACAGAGCATGAACGGGGGAGGGGCAGAGAGAGAGGGAGACACAGAAGGAAGCAGGCTCCAGGCTCTGAGCCATCAGCCCAGAGCCCGACACGGGGCTCGAACCCACGGACCGTAAGATCGTGACCTGAGCTGAAGTCGGATGCTTAACCGACTGAGCTGCCCAGGCGCCCCATAGAGGGAGACACATTTTAAGGATTTTTACACTATTGTTTTCAAGAATGAGAATTGAGAATTGAATTTCCAATATTTTAAATGCAGAATGTTACTTATGAGGCTCACCTCTGTGTACAAATGTGACTGGTAGATTTTTACCCAATAGCATTTACAAACGTGTTTGGCACTTACATAATACCTTTTCCACAATTCACGTCTGTGTACTGGAGGCTCTGAGAAATCAGTAGTAGCAAAACCTGTTTGCTTGCTTAGTCCAGCGCTTCACAGACTTGTTTGACTTCAGAACCCTTTAGTCATCTGCACTGTTAACATCATAAAATATGCTTTGGAAACAGTGTCGCTAACTTTTTCTGTTTCTGTAGTCTTCGTTACCGCTTCAGTGGCTGCATAATGATACACTGAGAGTATGAACCCCTTTCCTGTTTGCCCTTGGGATTTGCTAATCCCAAGAGACAGCCGCTGTTGAGTGCTGCAGAATGCTCCATTAACACACGTAGCTTTTTCTGGACGGTAAATTATTATTATAGAATGCTAAGAGTGGGGTTCTTGGCACAAAGCTAAAGAATGTTTTTATGGCTCTTAATAGGCGTTACCTAATTGATTTCCCAAAAGAAGTCTATTAATTCCTGTCACCAAGATGAGACTCTTAGCGTCGGGTGCACTCGTATTGTTTTTGGCTGCTTGATAAAGGGAGAAGCAGTGCGTCCTTGTTGACATCGGTTGGTTGACGGACGGAGCAGGCACGACTGGTCTTGCCAGGTTTCACACCTTTCCTGAAATGATCACATGAGTTGATGGTTCTCAGCATAGTAGGTCTGATATTTGGGTTTCTGACTTCCCATACTTTTGGTAGAAATTTATTAGTCTGCTTTCCCCTCCTAAGTTTGAACCTTTTTTGCCATACACCCTTTTTTGGGTTACAATTTCTCCTGTTGTAACTCTTTTCTTCGTTTTGAACCAGTGTGACTATGAAAATGTTCCGACAACTGTGTTTACTCCTTTGGAGTATGGTGCTTGTGGTCTTTCTGAGGAGAAGGCTGTGGAGAAATTTGGGGAAGAAAACATTGAGGTAAGTTACACCCTCCTCTGTTAAGCTACTACTACTTTTTATTCAAAATTAAAAGTAATTTCAAGCATCCAGAAAGCGTGAAAAGTAGCACAAAGACCTAGAATACAGACTTGTGCTGTCAACATTTTGCCCACTTATTTTATATAAACTTTTAGTATTCTTTCTTTATTTCTGTGTGTCTGTGTGTATTATTTTTTCCTCCACGTTTGGTAAGTAAGTTAAATGCCTTTTTACTCCTGAATTCTTCAGTGTGTGCTTCCCGTGAACAGGGTATTTTCTTAAGTAACCACTGTATAGTTACCCTTTTTAGGAAGGTTAAGATCTACCTTTCATTTTCCAATTCTGTCAGTTGACCCAGACTGACTACTTTTTTTTTTTTCAATTTATTTTTGAGAGAGAGAGCAGAGGAAGGGGCAGAGAGAGGGAGAGAGAGAATCCCAAACAGGCTCCACATTCAGTGCAGGGGCCGATGTGGGGCTTGAACCCATGAATTGTGAGGTCATGACCTGAGCCGAGACCAAGAGTTGGACGCTTAACCGATTGAGCCGCCCAGGTGCCCTTCTACTTTTTAAAACCACTTTAACTAGTTCTTTTTATTATTAAAACAATATTGCTGGAAATAGGAAAAATACAGGAAAATACAAAGAAGAAAACTAAAAATTAACTACATTTTTACCACTCTAATAACAATAGTTGGGTATTTTTGTATCATTACCTTCTAGTAACTTTGCCCCAGTCAAGGAACATGCGCAAGAAATATGCTATTTGTATGTATACAGTGCTACCCAAAGGGATTGCTGCTTTAAATCATTTAGGAAAAAAGTTACCAGTAAAACCTTCTAAAAGACCAGATTTGTAAATCAGAGTAAATTTTATGACATAAAAATCTGTTTTTTAAAAAAAAAATTTTTTTTTAACATTTATTTATTTTTGAGACAGAGAGAGACAGAGCATGAACAGGGGCGGGGCAGAGAGAGAGGGAGACACAGAATCTGAAACAGGCTCCAGGCTCTGAACTGTCAGCACAGAGCCCAACGCGCTCCCGGACCGTGAGATCATGACCTGAGCGGAAGTCGGACGCTTAACCGACCAAGCCACCCAGGCGCCCCTTAAAAGTCTGTTTTAAATCTCTTAAATCTTTTTCTTATTATATGCATCAGTGGTAATATCTTGATCTAATTAGTATCACGTTAGTAACATCTGATTGTAAAAATAGTATATCCTCATAGGAAGTTTGAAAAATTAGGAAAATATAAAGAAATTTTAATTCAAGAAGAGATCATTGCTATTAATATTTTGGCATATTTTCTTCTAGTTTCTCAAAATATTTATGTGTTTATATAGTGTATATATACGTGTGCATGTATAGTTGTAGGTATATATGTCTTAATTTTTTTTTTTAATTTTTTTTTTTACGTTTATTTATTTTTGAGACAGAGAGAGACAGAGCATGAACGGGGGAGGGTCAGAGAGAGAGGGAGACACAGAATCCGAAACAGGCTGCAGGCTCTGAGCACAGAGCCCGATGCGGGGCTCGAACTCACGGACCGCGAGATCATGACCTGAGCCGAAGTCGGATGCTTAACCGACTGAGCCACCCAGGCGCCCCTTAATTTTTTTTTTTAAGTGTGATAAAGTTATGTGCATTTAATGTTAGGTCATGAGCATTTGTCCCTAAAAACAGCATTTTAAAAAATGACTTCTGCATTTTTGGATGCTATACAATAATTTAAGCCATACTTTTATTACATTGTTTCTAGTTTTTCACTATTACAAATAGAATGATGAACATCTTCATAATTCATTGTCCATTTCTCTAGATTATTTTCTGAGGATAGATTTCTATTGAAAGATACTTAAAACTTGAGGTTCTTAATGTATATTTCATATTTCTTGACAGGCTTTGGCTTTCATTTTATTAGAGTTTGCATTTTTCGTTATAAAAGTAATACATTTCAGTTGAAATTTTGAAAATGGAAATAGCAAACAGTTACCCATAGACTAATGTCTGTAACACAGCAGTTGCTAGCAATTTGGGGTAATTTCTTTAATTATCTTTTCCCTGCATAATTGGTGTGATACTATGACACTATATTCAGTTTTGTAACCCACATTAAAAAAAAATTCACATGGCATTACAACCTTGAAGAACACTAGAATAGCTACATAATCAGTAAGTTTTTAAGAGGTAGCCAACCATATATATTTTGAATTGAGGGTAGCAGCTGGAGGAGGAAAACAAATCCCTGTAGTCACCCAGACTTAAGTTTATGGAACATCAATAAAAATATCTGCGTCCCTCCACCTTCTCATCTTCCTCCCTCTCTTCTTCTCTCCTTCCTTTGGTGAATAATGCCAAAGGAGGAAATGCCTTTGGAAGCATTAAGCAAGGAGCTAGATAATTGCTCTAATTGTTCCTGGCACCTTGCTTGTTTCTTGCCCAAAGTTGTCATTTCTATACAAGATAGTGTTGGGTTTTTTTTTCCTTTTCTTTTTTTTTTTTTCTTTTTTTTTCTTTTTTTTTTTTTTTTGATGGAAGACAGCAAGTAATTACCTGGCTTCTTTCTCTCATTTGTCTGCTCTTTGTTGTTATTGTTACTTAAGGTTTATTCTTCTCAGGTTGAGATGTAATTAAGGGATGAGCTTATAGCAGAGAGGCTTAACCACAAGTTTAAGGTCATTTACCTTCTACCAAATTCCTGTTTATTCCATGAACTTTATTCTTTAATGAAAGTAAGTATCAAAGAGCCTCCAGTGTTTTCAAACCACACCTGGTGTTTGACAAACATGTTTCTTATGGTAATGGGTCTCAATTGTGTTTGTATCTTTTTAGGTTTACCATAGTTACTTTTGGCCATTGGAATGGACGATTCCATCAAGAGATAACAATAAGTGTTATGCAAAAATAATCTGTAATATCAAAGACAATGTAAGTGAAATCCTCATTTAATCCTTTCTCCAGTAATTTCATTTTGTTTTTACTATGTGGTTCTCTTTGGATCCCATGATATACATTGCATTCCTTTCGTACTTTACCTGTTGGTCTCCCCAGCTGAGTGGACATTATCTGAGGGCAGGGGTCATGGTGATGCGCTTGATCTCCACTCAGTGTCACTGGCATAGGGCTCTGCCCTTGGTAGGCAGGCAGGCAGGCAGGCAGAACTTGCAGAGCAAAGACCGCAGAGACGATTTGAGAACTGATGTTTGTGTTTATAAAAGGAAAGCAGTGAAGTCACTGTCTAAAAATGAGAAGATATAAACGGAGTTACACAGGTTTGTATCCTAAGCAGCTGGCACTAATGAGAAAAGTGTAATAGGAAGAGCTCTTAATTGGGTTCTGGTTTCAGATTTTGTTGCCTGCTGCTGCATGTCAACCAGTAGCTGAAGGCCTGTGGCGGACTCCTTGACCTCATAGGGTTTGTTTCCACACCTACACGATGATTGAGTAAATTGTTGGCTTTCGGTCTTTTTTTTGTCCTTCTCTTTTCTTTTTTTTTTTTTTTAAGTTTAATTCTTTTTGAGAGAGAGAGAGAGTGCGAGCAGGGGGAGGGGCAGAGGGAGAGAGAGAGAGAGAACCCAAGTGGGCCACATGCTGTCAGCACAGGGCCTGATGGGGGACTCGAGCTCCACAAACCACGAGATCATGACCTGAGCTGAAACCAAGAGCCAGACACTCAACCGACTGAGCCACCCAGGTGCCCCGTCAGTCTTTTTTTGACTGCTGTCCCCATTTTATTTTATTTATTTATTAAATATTTATTTACTTAAGTAATCTCTACACCTAACATGGGGCTTGAACTCGTGACCCTGAGGTCAAGAGCTGCATGCCCTTCCCACGGAGCCACCCAGGCAACCCCCCCTTTAAAAAAAATTTTTTTTTTTAATGTTTATTTATTTTTGAAGGGGAGAGAGACACAGAGTGCGAGTGGGGGAGGGGCAGAGAGAGACGGAGACAAAGAATCCGAAGCAGGCTCCAGGCTCCAAGCTGTCATCACAGAGCCGATGCAAGGCTCGGACTCAGAAACCGCGAGATCATGACCTGAGCTGAAGTCGGCCACTTAACAGACTGAGCCACGCAGGCACCCTGTCCCCATTTTATATTGTAACTCATGTATGTACACATCTTTCGAGAAGCGGTATTTCTAACTTCGTTGGGATCTTACCTTTTAAAAAAAAGTCCTGAGTAAAAATGTAAATGGTGCTAAAGAATCCATAGTTAAAAGCCCAATAAACTCATACTTTTCTTATTTTGAGATTTGAATATAATTAAACCATGTGTCCTGTTTAGAAACTACTCCAGACAGTAGTACAGGAAAGCCTGGATCCTTTACAAAAAAGCTCATCCTAGATGCATTTAATAAATGAATGTACTGAGACACAGTTGAGGTAAAGAACACTTTCATGCAGTTTTTTCTTTGCAGACAGAAGTTTTATTAAAAGTATTTGTATGAGCATATACGTTAGCTATCATGCTACTGTGGACAGAAGGGGAAACTGATGTTCTTGCTGGCAGTCCGATCTCTGCCTCTAGCAAGAGCTGGTTCAGTTGCGTGTAGCAGTCAATTGAACCTCCACATTTTCCTTCAAACCAAGCAAATTTGTTTTAACTGTATGTAGTTCTTTGGTGTTTTTTCTTTTTTTTTTTTTAAGTTTATTTATTTTTGACAGAGACAGAGTGCGAGCATGAGCCAGGGAGGTAGAGAGAGAGACAGGGAGACACAGAATCCGAAGCAGGCTCCAGGCTCTGAGCTGTCAGCACAGAGTCTGATGCAGGGCTCGAACCCATGAGCCGTGAGACCGTGACCTGAGCTGAAGTCGGACGCTTAACTGACTGAGCCACCCAGGCGCCCCTGTAGTTCTTTGGCCTTTTTTTTCACTGTTGTGTCATTTGTTCAAGTAACACTTTTAAAATATGATATAAAGAGTAGTTTTCACTATTAATGAGCCCAATTAATTAAAATAGTCGAGGCCATAAGTAGGGTGGTCTTAGTCTCAGCTATTTTCATTGGCAAAGATAGTATTAGAAAAGATGAATACTTGTCATTGTTCTTTGGTCATGAGCAATCTTTTCGTTTTTTTTAAGTGTATTTATTTTGATAGAACATGCGAATGCGTGTGAGTGGGGGAAGGGCAGCAAGAATGGGAGAGAATCCCAAGCAATGCTTCGTGCTGATGGTGTAGGCTCAAAATCATAAACCGTGACGTCATGACCTGAGCCGAAACCAAGAGTTGCTCAACCGACTGAGCCACCCAGGCGCCCTGTCATGAGCAGTCTTAAACAAAAGCATGCTTCTAGAACTTGACCATGCTTGGGACATATGCTTTATTCGCTTTGAGTCAGTCATTTCACAGTGTCTACATGTGCTTGGTTTTTCCAGTATTTATTATCTGCTAGGCTTTGCTTCTTTTTGTATGCTATTCTCTTTTTTTAAATATAAAATCTTTAACATTTACAGAAAGATAGGGCAAGTACCTACCACCCAGATTCAGTAACGTTTCCCTCTTGAAAGAGGGAAACCATGACAGAGGAAATGTTTATTGAGCACTTACTATGTACCCTGTACTTCTTAGAAATCTACATGGTTTCACTTAATTAATTCTTACACAGTCCTGTGCAGTATGTGTTGTTGTTATTCCTGTTTTATTGATGAAGAAACTGAAGCGCATGCAAGTTAAGTAAGTGTGCTCAGGCTACTTGCCTAGTTAATGGCAATGGAACTCAGTCCCAGGCAGTGTTGATCCCATGCTATTAAGCATTATCCTATGCCTGTGTAATCTTTTGTATTCCTTCTCGATCCTGTACTCCTCACTCCTTGCCCCAGAGGCAACACCGTCCTGGAGTGTCTCCCCTGTTCACGGTTTTATGTTTGCTCCCTGTTAAATATTATGCATTGTGGTTTAATTAAGAATGGTATCCTCAGCTAAAAAGACAAGCCTGCAACTTTGATATATCTCTTTTTTTGAGATCTACTCATATTATCAGATGCAAATCTAGTTTATTTTCAGTGCAGTGTGTTTTGTGCTTTATCCATACACTAAACCCCTGATTGGCAGGATGGATAATGTGAGAGTCCATCGTGGACTATGTTACCATACTTTGGCAACTATTTTCCAGGCAGCGATTGAGCCTTAGATAAGGCTCTGCACCCCACAGCCTGAGTTGCTTCATCTGTGATGAGGAGATTGGACTAGATAATATAGCTCAGTCATGAAAATCTGAACATTAGGATGCATCAGATTTCTCTGCCCTTGGCAGAGGTAGCCAGAGTCTGGGATATAGAGTTTATTCAAAGTAATTTCCATATAGGTATTTCAGAATTGCCAAACATTTCTCTATTGGTTTCAGAAATGTTTTCAGATTGGAAGCATCTTAAGTCTAACTGTGCTGTCTACCCCCAAAGCCTTAGTTAAAATGATTTTTAAATTTAAATGACTGCTTGTCTTTATTTAATTTTTTTTAGATTTTATTTATTTATTTATTTTTTGATTTTAAGTAATCCCTACACCCAGCATGGGGCTTGAACTCCCAACCCTAAGATCAAGAGTCGCATGCTCCACTGACTGAGCCAGCCAGGAGCCCCTAAATGGTGGCTGCTTTTAAACATCCCAGCTATCATAGATAGTCTATCTGGAGCCTGGAGACAACCAAATAAAGGAGATGAGGACACATCTGCCCCTTTGAAAACATTTTCCCGAACATTTTGGTGCTTATGGAGTTGCATACGTGTTGGCTTTTAATGATTTTCCCCCTCATCGCTCGAGGCCGGCTCTTGTCTCTTCCTTCTTGCTTGATGTAACCACCACACTCTGTTGGCCCATGTTGGAGTATCTTCAGCCCAAATCGCTTTTGGCAACTGTAAATATAAGTCTTTGATCATTTCTGAACAGGGTTTTAGAACACACAGGGTTAATACGCTAGTCTGTTAAGGGGGAAAGAATCAGTGTGACCGTCTTCCTTTATTTTATATCTTAGGAACGTGTTGTCGGCTTCCACGTACTGGGTCCAAATGCTGGAGAGGTTACGCAAGGCTTTGCAGCTGCACTCAAGTGTGGACTGACCAAAATGCAGCTGGATAGTACCATCGGGATCCACCCCGTCTGTGCAGAGGTGGGTCACCTGTGCGTCGACAGCTCTGTTTAAAAGTGCCCGTCGCCTGGCTGGCAAGTGGCGGGTGTAGCACTCTGAACTGAAGCTGGGGTCTTTCTGCTACAGTGCAGCTACTTCCGTGCATCCTTACAGTTTGGCTCGTGATTGGGTACCTCAAAAAAGCCTTGGGTCTAGAAACCATTTTTCCTTTTCCAAATATTTTTCGTTCCTGATGGGAACTAGATAGTGGTAGCGTGCTATTAAATGGTAGGAATGATGGTGGGGATTTATTTACAGAGATTCAACCTTTTATCGCGTCTCCTCAGTTATTTTCACGGCTGGCAGCGACTGGTGCCATTCATACCCGGAAAGAGCTTCAGTTCTAGGTGTCCCAGAGCCATCCCGAGGCTAAAGGATGTTGTCTGCCTCTTTAGCTTTTGGTGTCAAAGGATGAGATTTGAAAGTGATGCTTTTATTTATTTATTTTTTAATTTTTAATGTTCATTATTTTTGAGAGAGCGAGCACAAGCCGGGAGGGGCAGAGAGAAAGGGAGACAGAGTCTGAAGCAGGCTCCAGGCTCCGAGCTGTCGGCACAGATCCTGACGCAGGGCTTGAACTCGTGAACTGTGAGATCATGACCTGAGCCGAAGTCGGACGCTTAATCGACTGAGCCACCCAGGCGCCCCGAAAGTGATGCTTTTGAAAGATGAAGCAGACAGTAGAACTGGAAGTCGACCGCTCTGGGCCTGTGGGTGTCCGTGTTTCTTCGTGCTCGTCTGGGGTCATGCCAGGGTTGAATGGTGTGCTGCTTACTGCCACGTAGGGCTCACGAACCACAAATGTGTCTCCTTTGGAGACTGGTGAAGGTTGGGGGGAGGTAGCTCATATGAGTCCAGCTTAGGATACGGACTTGAAAATTGTAGCCGTTACCTGGCGCCCCCCCCCCCCCCGTGGTTTCCAGGGCATACGTGTGCTCACACGCACACAGGTGTGCACGTTCCTGCCTGATTTCATCCAGGAGCTCGTTAACTGGTTGGTCTCTGTTCTTTTCGCCCTTGAACAACTGAAGTCTTTGCTGAGCGTGTGAAATGTTGGCTTTACGACCTGGAAGAGGGAGGGTTTTGGTTTCCTTTGGCTTTGCCTTTCCTGTGGTCAGGGGCAGTGTCTTCCTCTGTGTTCATATGCACCTGGCTAGGGTGAAAGCACACAGTATGAACAGGTCTAGTGACCAGGGCGTTATTCACAGAAAACTACTCTTTTTGTGAAATAAAACTAAACTTTTAAAAATGTGACCCCAAATTGAAAAGAGTCTAGATTGAAGCTCTTAAAGAATGTACGGTGAGTATGTCTTTTGTTCTGTATAATGACCAAGGCTGTCTCTGCCTAGGGAGGGAACCAACTAGCCTCATTTTTTTCAAAAACTCTTTTAGTGAGAACATTAGTGTACGAACTCCACTCGTCTAGGGCTTATGTGACGAAGTGCCACACACCGGGTGGCCTACCACAACAGAACTTGATTCTCGCTTAGTCCTGGAGGCTGGAGGTCCAAAATCAAACGTCGACAGGGCCATACTCCCTCCCACGGCCCTCGAGAAGACTCTTGCCTGGCCTCTTCCAGCTCGTGGTGGTCGCTGGCAGTCCTGGGCCTTCCTTGGCTCGCTCCTGCATCCCGGCTTCCGTCTTCCTGTGCGTGGCCTCACCTCCTGCATGTCTGTGTCTGGATTCCCCTTATTAGAAGGACATCAGTCATTGGATTAGGGCCCACCCGAATCCAGCCTGACCTTATTCAAATAAGGTCCTGTTAACAGGCACCCGGGGGAGGGCTCGAGTGTATCTTTCTGGAGGACTTAACCCACAGCAGTGAGTATACTTACAACTTCAGATGTCAGGCCACCATACTTAAAAACGACAGCAGCCATCTCTGACGTGGATGAAGAGACTTCTCAACTTGCGTATGTGAGCGTCTAACTTTTTAAACCTGAACTTAGCTGTCGGTGGGCTGGTTAAAAGACGGACTCCCACTGTCCGCACAGGCAGCGGCCAGCGGGGTGGTGTCGGGCGAGTTGACCGCCGGCCAGGCGGGGAGATGCGCCAAAGAGTTAGGGCTTCCCGGAGCCAACCAAAGGCCTCTCCTCCTGGATACACCTGGCACATCCGGGGACCTTTGTAAGTCTCTGCTGCTGTGCATCTCCATCAGTCAGTTCCCGTATGACTGTGAAGCTTGCAGACTGAAAGTTTCACTGCTTTGACGGGGCTTAAAAAAATTTGTTTTTCCAAGCTGGTGGTTGATGAATGAGAGAAAAATTGGGAGCTGTCTCACTCCGTGAACATGTTTGTTGTGCGGTTCTGTGTGTAGCGCTGTGCTGGGCGCTTGGGGATACAGCAGGGATTTAGGATGAGATCAAGAAAGAGCAGGAGGCAGCTGAGTCCAGGGCCAGATGCAGTGGAGCGTGACAGGTCCCCATCAGGGAAATCCAAAGTGGTGTCTGGAGGAGGGAGTTCTCGTCTGAGACAAGTAAAACGTGCTGGGAGAGAGCCAGTCAGAGGGAATAGTAAATACAGGGCCTCTGGGAGGGATCGTGTTTCTTCACGCAGCTGGAAGACCCTCAGCACTGCTGGAGCTTGGAGAGCCCAGAGAGAGGTGAAGAAACTATGCTGGGAAAGGAGGTAGGAAGGTCGGTGTCCTCGTAAACCGAGGCGGGGTGTTTGGGCTTTATCCTGGGGCCTTTGTGTTCAGCCGAGAGAAGGTTGGATGGGGCAGGAGTGCCGTGATCAGACGTGCCGTGAGGAGAAATCCCTGGCCACGCTGTGGCACGGGACCTCGTGGGCCAGAGCAGGCACATGCGGAAGTAAGGATGTGGTGATGGCCTGAACTGGGGCGGGCGGGGCAGGGGGGGTGGCGGCAGTGGACATCGAGAGGCCCTGGTGGATTTGAGAATTTGAGAGAGAACTAGGAGGTGGGCTTCCCTGAAGTGGGAGGGGGAGGGTGTGGGAGTGAAGGGAGCAGTAGCAGAGAAAGCAGGGTCCAGGGGAGTCACGCTGGCTGTGGCACTGATGTCCTGTGTGTCAGGCACTGTGCTCTCTGCGGAAGTGCTTACGCGAATTCCCCGGGGGGGGGGGGGGGGCGGGGAGCAGTAGTATCTCCATTTGACAGATGAGGGCGGACCCTGGGGACAGAGGGGCTGAATAACTTGCCCATGGCTCTCCAGCTTGGAAGTGGCACAACCAGGATTCTCACCCAGGCAGTCTGGCTCCCCAGGCGCCCGCCGCTGTGTGAATGATACTCCACCCGTAGGCCCCTTCTACGGCATTTGACACGGAATTTAAAAAGTGGCCACAAGAGTGTGGTGGAGACACACACAGCTGGATTGTAGTCTCAGCAAGATCTCCGTGAACCTGGCCACAGCACCCAGCTTTTCAGGCACCTTAGTCTCCGTGTTAACTAAAACAGAGGTGTGACGTCTAAGTCCTAGGGCTGATGAGCAGTGCTGTGCGGAAAGTGTTTGGGAGAGTTCCTGCACCCGGTACTGGTATTGGTGGTATTTCGTTATAGAAGATGTGGCTTCAGTCAAGGTGATCGTTACAGTGTTTTCCTTTTAAATGTTTCTTTATTTATTTTGAGAGAGCGAGCGTGAGAGATCTCACGCACTGTGAGTTCATGACTTGAGCCGGCGTCAGGAGGTGGACGCTTCACCGACTGAGCCACCCAAGTGCCCCCACAGTATTTTCTAAGGGGGTTGCAGGGTGTGCTGGGCAGGGATGCATAGTTTGAAAGCGCTCCTCTCTGGGGCGCTTGACTAGCTCAGTCAGAAGAGCATGTGCCTCTGGCTCTCGGGGTCGTGAGTTCAAGCCCCACATGGGGGATAGAGATTTCGTAAATGAATAAATAAAAACGTAAAAAGAAAGAAAGAAAAAGGTTCTCTGGTGATTTGTTAAAAAATTTATTTAGGAGCGCCTGCTGCCTCAGTCGGTAGAGCACATGACTCTTGATCTTGGGGATCGTGAGTTTGAGCCCTACATTAGATGCAGAGATCACTTAAAAATAAAATCTTAAAAAGAAACGTATGTAAACTAAAAACAACAACAAGAACAAAATAATTCACCCATTTCTCCCACCCCCCACACCCGCCTCTTGCAACCATCATTCTGTTTTCTCTGTGAGCTTGTGTTTTATGTTGTTTGTTTTTGTTTTTTGAGAGAGAGTGCCCATGAGTGAGGGAGACAGACAGACAGACAAAGAGAAACAGGATCTTAAGCAGGCTCCACGCTGAGTCTGGAGCCCAACACGGGACTTGATCCCACGACCCTGGGATCATGAGTCGAAGTCAAGAGTCAGATGCTCGACTGATTGAGCCACCTAGGCGCCCCTGTTGTTTTGTTTGTCTGTTTGTTTTCTAGATTCCGCATGTAAGAGAGCTGCTATAGTTTGTGTTTTTCTCTGTCTGATTCATCTCACTTAGCATAATGTTCTTGAGGCCATGCATATCGTTGTGTGTAAGTGGCAAGATTTCATTCTTTTTTATGGCTGGCTAGTGTGTGTGTGTGTGTGTGTGTGTGTGTGTGTGTAACACACACCACATTTTCTTTATCCATTGATGGGCATTTAGGTTGTTTCCCTATCTTAGCTATTATGCTCTAGGGAATATGGGGGTGCAGATATCTTTTCAAATTAGTGTTTTTGGGGGGGAATATATACCCAGTAGTGGCATTCCTGAATCACATTCGTAGTTTTGTTTTTAATTTTTGAGGAACCTCCGTGTTGTTTTCCATAGTGGCTGCAGCTAACTTGTATTCCCCCCGACAGTGCACAAGGGCTCCCTTTTCTCAGCATCCTCACCAACACTTACTCTTCACTTTTCGAGACTAGCCATTCTGACTGGTGTCAGGTGGTATCTCATTGTGGTTTTGCTTTGCATTTCCCTGATGATGAGTGATGTGGAATATCTTTTCGTGGCCATTTGGATGTCTTTGGGAAAATGTCTGTTCAGATCTACCTATTACTTAATTGGGTTATTGGATTTTTTGCTGCTGAGTTGTACATTTTTTTTTTTATACCCCTCCGTATGAAACCAGATTTTGAAAAACCAAAATGTTCTGACCCTTGACTATGGAAATACTTTTTTTTTTTTTATTTTTTTTAAACTTTTTTTTTTTTTAACGTTTATTTATTTTTGAGACAGAGAGAGACAGAGCATGAATGAGGGAATGTCAGAGAGAGGGAGACACAGAATCTGAAACAGGCTCCAGGCTCTGAGCTGTCAGCACAGAGCCTGACGTGGGGCTCAAACTCACAGACCTCGAGATCATGACCAGAGCCGAAGTGGGCCACTTAACCGACTGAGCCGCCCAGACGCCCCTGGAAATACTTTTTAAAGCTTCTTAATCGAGGGAAAGTGAAATTTGATTTGTAGGGAATTTTTAAGGACTCTTTTTCTCCGTGTTAAATGGTGGGTCTAGCTTGGGCAGCAATTGGATATGCTACTAGACCCATTGGTTTTTTTCACGTCCAGCCTCATGCTGTAGGGAGGTGGCACACAAAACGCCCCCGGAATGTTTGTTACTAGTCCACATGAGGTATGGATGGAAATGAAAAAGGAAGGGTTAGAAACTTTAAGACCTATTTGACAGTATCTGATCTTGGCTTTTAATTTTACATGCCTTTTAAATTTCATTTTCTAATACATTTTTATTGAATTTCACAAATGTTAGTCCACGAGATGGATTCGAAGTAATAATTTAAAAACTGGTCTGAGCACTGTTCTCAAGTGTTCAGAACCAGCCACAGCTCCCCTGGCCGGCTGTGCATTGTTTGCGGAGCGAATCGCTAGAGTGGTCTTCATACCGTTTTGATAAAATAACCTGGGCAACTGAGCGATCTTTGGTTCTGAGGAGTAATTACTTAGAAAAGCAGACAGATTCGTCAGTTGAGGAATTGCTATAAAAGGAGGAGAGAGTACTCTTGTTTTGAGGACTGTGGTGTCAGTACAGGTGGCGGGGGTGGGGAGGGTTGTAACGCTTGGAGAATCAGTAACGCATTGGTGCTATTCAGTGTGAAGGTAGGGCGGTGATAATTTATTCTGGACTTCTGAGCAGCAGTAATTGAATAGGAAACTGATGGCACATCACTTAGAGGAGTAATTTCAGCTAACCAAGTTTATCCGTAGGGGAAAAGTAATAGCTCGAGAGGAGAGAACGTTAGAAAAGACCCCTGTGAAATGTTTTTAAGTGAATCTTAGTGCCGAACATCGGAAGTTTTAATTAGCAACATAATTGTGGCCTAGAGTGGAGGGTCTTGTGAGGCTGGGAGGTAGTGGCAGACCAGAATGAGGTACAGCAGCCCTTGACCTTTGTAAGTGCTCTTTGTGTTGGGTTAGAAAAGCATGAAGAGGCAGCCTCCATGCTCATTTTTAAAATATGTGTTTTATGAAAATTCTTTTTTTTTTCCTTTTATTTTATTTTATTTTTTTCTTCAACATATGAAATTTATTGTCAAATTGGTTTCCATACAACACCCAGTGCTCATCCCAAAAGGTGCCCTCCTCAATACCCATCACCCACCCTGCCCTCCCTCCCACCCCCCATCAACCCTCAGTTTGTTCTCAGTTTTTAACAGTCTCTTATGCTTTGGCTCTCTCCCACTCTAATCTCTCTCTTTTTTTTTTTTTTCTTCTCCTCCCCCAGGGGTTTCTGTTACGTTTCTCAGGATCCACATAAGAGTGAAACCATATGGTATCTGTCTTTCTCTGTATGGCTTATTTTTTTTATTTTTTTTTTTTCCCTCTGGATGTGACCGTTTATTTTCAAGCCCTTTCACCTTCCGAAGGGCCCCTCCGTGGCACAAGCAGCCGGAATCGCGGCTGGGTGACACTGAGGGGTCACCTTTTGACCCCAAATGCAACCATCCAGGTTTGAGGAACAGACCTGAGCCCGCAGGTACGCAGGGCGGGGCTCCGCGGTCACGCCAGGCTTGGGTTCCTGCCAACGCTCTCCAGCCACTGCGTAAATCAGGGGTCCCCAGCGGCAGCCCGGGGGTCCCTTCTAAACGCGGCGGCTTCGGATGACAATTGAACTCCCGGAATATGATACTCTAGAGGAGAGCTCCGGAGGGCAAATCGCTCTGTATGGCTTATTTCACTTAGCATCACACTCTCCAGTTCCATCCACGTTGCTATAAAAGGCCATATTTCATTCTTTCTCATTGCCACGTAGTATTCCATTGTGTATATAAACCACAATTTCTTTATCCATTCATCAGTTGATGGACATTTAGGCTCTTTCCACAATTTGGCTATTGTTGAAAGTGCCGCTATAAACATTGGGGTACAAGTGCCCCTATGCATCAGCACTCCTGTATCCCTTGGATAAATTCCTAGCAGTGCTATTGCTGGGTCATAGGGTAGGGCTGTTTTTAATTTTTTGAGGAACTTCCACACGAAAATTCTTAAAACAGCTATGTACAAATAAAATCTTGTAAGAAATTGACCTCATTAGTTTTCTCATCAAGACCAATCAGCAGTGGCACATGCTTTACCATTAGCATGTTATTGGTACAAGAAAAATAACTAGGAGCTCTTTTTTTAAAAATCTTGCATTTTTGATGGGTTTAGTTTTTTTTTTTTTTTAAGTTTATTTTACTTATTTATTTAGAGAGAGCGTGTGAGCAGGGGAGGGGCAGGAGAGAGAGGGAGAGGAAGAATCCCAAGCAGGCCCTGTGCTGTCAGTGTGCAGCTCGAACCCATGAACCCCATGAGATCATGACCTGAACCGAAACCAAGACTTGGATTCTTAACGGACTTGAGCCACCCAGGTGCTCCCGATGGGCTTAGTTTTCTATCCAAATCTACCAGTTCTATTTCTAAAATAATTCCTGAGAAATAAAACTTAAGCTCGTAAACTTTCAAAGACTTTTACGTATCTTTGCTAACAGATGAGTGTCTTATTTTTTTTAAATGTGAATCATTCATATTTTCTCCTGGCTTCATTTTTGTAATGTTTTAAAATACTGTCCATTGGGTCTACATTTTTTAAGGTGCTGATGATGATAAGGTGCTGATGCAGGAAGTAAAAAGGCTTTGTCACTGCTTTAAGAGTGAAATGAACCAAGGATTTTCTCAGTAATGTTCCTTCTGTACATAAAAGTATTTTCTCCTTTTATTCAGAGGTAGTTTTGGTGCTGATTGTTATTGCTTTGACTTGCATAAGTGAAAGTGGCCTTGATTTCTTGTACTTTTTCCTCTTTGTATTAAAAACCAGGAAGGCGGTTATTTCTCAGGAATCAAAGGGTAGCTGACCAAAAGGTTTGTCCAGGTGTGCCAACAAGGATACGGGCACTCTGTGAGTCTTGCATCCCCTGGGGACTCACCTAAGCCATGGCCTCCAGTCTTACTAGACGCTTAGTGTGGCTGCAAAAGCTTGGCCTGTATGTAGGGGAGGCTAGAAACATACCCGTGTTTCCCTCTAGCTTGCTTGGTGTGGCCAAAAAGGTTTGGATCGCAATCTTAATTATACTCAGCCAAATATGTTTCTGAATTTGATTAACTGAACACAAAGCCTTTTTATGTTTTCGTGACTGGGCAATACGGATGGACAGTTTGGGTGATGATTTGGGTCTGTTCCTCACCGGTGCTCTGTGGGCATCGTGGATCAGCTGTGACCCCACTCCTATGCCGCTTTGCTCCAGGCCCCACTGATGAAAGCAGCCCCTTCCCGGGGCATTTTTGGCTAAGTGGCAGAGGGGAAGGACATGTAAAAATGCGTGTGTTGGTGCTCAGGATTTTCAGAAATGACACATCCCACTTCTGTACATGTGTCCCCAGTCAAAGCAAGCCCTGGGCCCCTAACATCTAATAGGGCAAGAGTATATAATGTGTGGTCTACACAAAAGGTCTTCACAGGGAGGTGAAGGCACTCTATGTTTTGGAAACTAGCAAAAGTCTCAGAGGAGTTCAGTCAGAATTATAAAGACAGGAACTAAGTGTCAGTGTTAACACAAAGATGAGATTTGACAGAGGAGTGGAATCAGACCTCATAACTGATTACTTAGCAGCAGCAATGGAGACAGAAGAATTAAGCATTAATTCCGGATGTATGGCCTGGTAATGGCATTCACCAAGGAGCCGGATTAAGGGTTCAGTCTTGGACACGGTGAGGTTGACGTGCCATCCGGGAAGAGGTGTTCGTTAGGTCTTACTGGCGTGTAGTTGAGGAGGGACACGGTGGCTGGGGAGATAGTGGATTCATCTGCCCGAAAGGGAGAGGCGGGCTAAATGAGATGTGTGATGCGAGGGTGTCCGGGGGGAGCGCTGGGGGTGGGTGCCCTGGGCAGCACCTTCTGGCCTCAGCGGCGGCATTCGTGCGGCACACTGAGTAAGTAGAGCAGGTGGCTGGGCTGCACGGCCCGCCTTCCGGGGGCTCCGCCAGCCAGCCCGTCAGCCCGGGCAGATGAGCATCCCAGCATGCCTGGTGCCGTGGTGGGGGGCGGCCACAAGACAGGGATGTGGGCACGGTCATTCTCACGGGACAGGAAGAGGAAAGAAGGAGTTGTCAAAAGGGAGGTGAGGTCGACGACGAGGGCTACAGAAGGCTGTGCGCGGGGAAAACCGCAAGGTGCCCTCTGGGTTTGGTGGCCGGTGAGTCCCTGATGAACCCCAGGAGAGGTGCTTCGTTGGCCTGGCGGGGATGGAAGCCAGATTGCAGTGAAATGAGGGATAAAAATAGATGATGAGTACTGACAGCTTAAGATTGTGCCTGTAAAGAGGATGAGACGGTGGTGGTAGAGGTGATCCTAAGGTTGAGGGAGGATTGTTTTAGGATAAATGCAGTGTGAGCCCTTTTAAATGCTAAGGAGCAAGAACCAATGGAAAAGGCAAGGTGAAGAATCAAAAGGTGTGGGTTCAGGTGATGTGTGAAATGAGAAGGCGAGGGGATGGGATCCAAAGCCCAGCCTGGCAGAAGGAGGAGTTATGGAGGAGGAAGGAGAGGCTCGCCCTGGGTGGCGAGCAGCAGGCAGGTGATGGTAGGAAAATGTGTTCTCCCTTTGTTACGTTTCCCTGAGCTGGAGGAACTTCCTTTAACATTTTTTGGTAGTAGAGGTCTGCTGGTGACAAAGTCTCTTAGCTTTTCTTTGAAATGTCTTTATTTTGCTTTCTTCATGGAAGGAAGTTCTAGGTTGACAGGTTTTTTTGTTTATTTAGCACTTTGAATCTGTGCTTTGTTGTCTTCCTCTAAAGAGTACTGAGTTTTGTTTTTGTTTTTGTTTTTGTGGTAGACCGTTAATGTCCTTGTGCATCATTTGATCCTTTGGAAACTTGTTTTTACGCTTTGTTAGGGTGGTTTAGAGTAGCTTTTATTCTGGCGCTAGTAATGCTTAGCCCTATTTTTATTTTATTTTATTTTATTTTATTTTATTTTATTTTATTTTATTTTATTTTTATTTTATATTATTTATTTTAAGTTTTTTTAATGTTTATTTTCTTGAGACAGAGAGAGAGAGAGAGAGAGAGAGAGCAAGAGAGAGCATGAGTGGGGGAGCGGCAGAGAGCAAGGGAGACACAGAATCACAGAGCCCGACGCAGGGCTCAAACTCACGGACCGTGAGATCATGACCTGAGCTGAAGTCGGACGCCCAACCGACTGAGCCACCCAGGCGCCCCAACCCTGTTTTTAGATGTGGCTTTCTAGGGTCTCTACTGATTGCTCAGAGAAGCCTCTTGACTCTGGTTAGTGAGAACTGGAGCATCTCCCAGCCCTGAGTGGGTTCTGGTGGTGGTCAGCTTCCAGCTCTCTGTCTGGTGTTGTGTCTTCTCTGGCTTCATGGAGCCCTGCCCTCTAGGTGTGCACAGCTTGGTATTCAGCCAGAGATGAGGGGACAGCTCTTCCTCGGGGTGGCTGCCTCTTGGGAATTTGACCCCCCAAATCCCAGCCGCCTCTCCCTCCCCAGCCTCCACTCTGTCTCTTCGAGTCCCGGAGATGTCTGTGTTCTCTCTGGGCTCCTTCCTCCTACTGCACCAGGGTCTTGCAGATGCTTCCAGATGGAAAGCCAGGCCTATTGAAGAAGGCTCACCTTGTTTGTTTCTCTTTGTTAGGGAATTACAGCACTGCCTGTTGTCTGGTGTTTTGCCCAGAGAGCTGGTTTGGTACCAATTACTCAATTAGATCAGGAATGAAAATCTGTTTCTAAATGTATAGAAGTATTAGGTTTCTAAAAATCTTGACTGTAGGCTTCCTATTTGGTAAAACTACAAAGGTAAGCAACTGATGGTAGCTTACCATCGGTAGACTTCCAGACTTTGGATTTGGCCAAGAATTCGCAGTGCATTGCCTGCATTGGCACTCCACAAGAAATTCTGTGTGGTGCTTGGGCATACCCGCATTAGAACGAATCAGGCCATTTGGGACTCCTGCTAAAACTAAGATTCCTGGGCCCTACCCTAAATCTGCCATATTAAGATCAGTATAATTTCTGTGTGTTTTAATCAATGTGAATAGACTTTGTTCACCAAAGTATGAGGATCATTGTTTTTGTGTAGACCCTCTTGCGCAGTAGCCAGTAAAACAGCTGCCTGACGATGTTAAGGCTCTAAGTCCGTAAGCACTGAGTGTTTGTAAGGATATGACACGAGGTGGTCTCATCAGTCACTACAAATGAAAGTATCAGTTGGTCAGGCACCCTGGGGATCCAGTCGCCTAGAAGTGACGCATAGCCTCCAACCCATCAATTGTGTGTCTAGCTCTGGGTGCAGGGAGACGACTGGGACATCGCGGAGCCTATCGCAAACAGCGTATCAGCAGTAGCAGGGATAGCCAGCTCTAGGAGCCTGGGTGTGTATGTGTAATATATTCACTGTTTGATAGTCGAGTTCTGTAGTCTATAGTATGTATCGTATACTAGAGGAACTGAATACTACTCGGTGACAAATGGAAGAATTAGAGCCATTTGTATCCATATGGGTGAATTACGGAAATATAGTATTTCCGAGGAATACTGGGGCCCAGGACGCAGACAACAGAACAGTGCATCTGTCATCTTGCTATTTAGAAGCAAGGTTGTGAGAAACCTACAAAAGGAATGCAGGGAATGTATAGGAATGGTGAGCACTGACTGGGAGAGGGGAGGAAGGAGGTGATGGTGGGGGGACACACGTGGGGCTCTAACCACGTTTGTAATCCCTGAGCTGAGTCTATGAACACAGGGGTGTTTGTAATAGTACACTTTATACCTTTCTGCACATCCAAAATATTTCACCCTGCATTTCTTTTAGAGAATTGATGACCAGCCGCGGCGTCTCATTTAATTATTTTAATCACCCTCATGGTAATAAAGTTCTTCATTAGTTATAATCTAAATTTTTTTCTTTCACCTTGGTTTTAAAATGTCTTTCCCCTTTTATCCTCGGGAGAAGTTGTGACATTCCTGGTCATGTCACTTTCCTGTTTTTATTCATTTGAAGTGGTCCCCCAAGTCACTCTTGATGGGAATGGTGCTGTCTGTTCTAACTCCCTGTTAACTCATCTGTTCAGGTGTCTGAAAATCTCATGCTTTGTCCTCCCCGCAGGTATTCACAACCTTGTCGGTGACCAAGCGCTCTGGGGGAAGCATCCTCCAGGCTGGCTGCTGAGGTTAAGCCCCAGTGCGGATGCTGTTGCCGACACTCCAAGCCACTGCTGCGTTAACTTGCCCAAGTCCAAGGTGCAGATTTTAGGAAGGGTTTTGTGCTTTGGCACCCGCGTGTCCCGCGCTGGTGGCACCCAAGGCCCCCTTGGATCTCTCGGGTAGAAGGTGGTGGATGGAAGGCAGACAGCGTCGCACTGGGGTCACCGTGACGGACTGGAGCTGACACTCGGCAGCGCGTCGGAGGGCGCGTCCATGAAGTCACCGGCCCCAAGCCCCCGCGGTGGGCGGTGATGGAACAAGTGCCGAGCAGTTTTAGCGCGACCTCTCCTTTCTGGATTTGCTTATTCTCATTGTTTAGCTTTCTCAATTTGATCACTTTTTTCCTTTTTTTTTTCCTCCAAGGTGTACGTGATTACTAGAGATGAGAAACGTTAGCAGTCGATTTTTGTCCAAAAGCAAGTGTTGTCTAGAGTGTGCAAGTAAGGTGCCTCGCGCATGAGAGGCACTCGAAGGCTGCATAGGCTTGTCCCGTGAGAGAGAACGGTCCCGGGAGTCAAGTGACTCACCTGTTGAGCAGGGTCACCCCTAATGAGTTCCGTGTCCACCAACGAGTACGTTTATGATTGAATCTGGCCAAATTTGCCCCATGTGCCACATCACCAGTTGTGAGGTGACGGCCCCTTGGCCAGCCCGTCTCAAGCGACGTTCCCCGGCGTGGAACTTGTAGCATGGTTCCTGCCAGTACTCATCATGGAGGCAGAGGTACACCTTAGATGGGGAAAAACAATAAATGTTTTCCTTTACTTGGTTTATTGTGTGTTGGTCAAAGTGAGCTCTTTTGCAATAAGAAACATTTAATTTGTGTAATACTGTTTTTTTGTTGTTGTTGTTGTAACTTTAGCTTTAAGTTAAACACACAAATATCACGGCCTTACTTTTCACACGTGCTGTATGTATCTGCCCCTTCCTAAGAACCACATTCATAGGAAAATAGGTCTTCCCACACTTAGGATTTAACTCTTCTGTGGTGATCGTTTTTTTAAGGAAGCTATTAATATCGTAAGTTATTATTTTTGAACACAGGTGGATGTGAAGGATTTTCATTGAAAAACCGAATGGTTTTGACTTTTTCTGCTGAATGGATGACCGTTGCTGGCAGAATGGTGGCAGGTTTTGCGCTCCGTTAGCTTTCCAACTCGTCTTATTACAAAGAGGGATTGAGTCTGCAGCTGTAGATTTCTGCGTGAATGTGCTGACTGTTCCAGGATTACGTGGAGGCCACCTTCTCTTTCTCTGAGTTGGCTTTTAAACGTGTGCTGTGACCACCGGGCCTCCCGTCCGCAGGCCCTCCCCTCTGCGTGTATTCCAGCCGCAACCCCGAATGCTTGGTTCAAAGTACATTTCTTGGTCACCTCAGGGACCTTCTGCGCCTGCCTGGCTCTTAGTCAGCAGAGCGCCTGCGCCTGCCCCCCGGGGCGCTGCCTCCCGCCCTCACCCCTGCAGTGCTGTGAAGAAGGTGGGAAGGGACAAAGAGGGGAGTTGAGGCAGTTGACTGTGTTCAGTTTTATTTATTTTTTTAACCGTTGTTTTTTTTTTTTTTTCCTCCAAGCCTGCCAGTCTCTGAAGTTAGAACAATAGGCAGTATGATTTTCGTGCCTAATCATGTTGTGATTCTCTCTTCTTAGTGGGATGGAATGTTCTGTCCCCCCAAGAAGGATTACACTTTATATATAGATTTGTCTTATTTAGATTCTGTAATTGCCCACTGTACTGAGATTCCTATTAAATTCCATGTATTTTTGTTATGTATCTTCTGGGAAAAACAGACAATGTGAAACATTAAAAGGTATTAATATCCACCCTGTGTGCCTTCTTATTGAATGATGGTGTCGGGATTCTTCGCCGGATAGAGTTCAGGTTCTGCGTCGACGATGACGAGAACTAGCTGCTGAGATTTACGTGGTGGTGCTGTTGCCTCTTCCGATTCCATCCTCCAGCTTACTTGAGGTCGTGACCTTTAGAGCGGCACCAGCCCCCCACCCCGCCGCCCCCAACCACACCCAGGTGCACTCTGTCTCGGTCCCAGCACTCCGTACGTCCGCAGCTACGTACCCCTGTTACCTCCCCACACGGCCGCGTGCGGGTCTGTAATCCTTCCTCTCCGGACCGAGCAGTCCTTGGGTACGGATCCACTGGTTATGACCATTCCGGCTTCTGGCCGTGTCTGGCACACGGTAGGTGTTCAGGGCTCAGTTGGTTCACTGACGTGCACCTGATTTTCTTATGCATCAGTTGTTAAGCAGAAATGTCTATTTTGTGTTAACCCGGACCGAAACCTTTCCAAAATGTCTGTTCCATCCCGGGCGATTGCCGAGGGCTGACAGCATCAGCCCGGTGTGTGTTTGCCGCAGCACGTGCCAGGCCCTGTGTCCTGACCCACTCTGGCTGTCCTTATCCTTCGTCCTCCAGCAGCTCTCCCAGGAAGTACTCCCGGACCCACCCATTTACAGATGGAGAAACAGCCCCAGGTAGGAATCCTCGCTCAGGATTACACTGCTGCTTAGTGACGCAGCAAGCGTTTGGACCCAGAGCTAGGTCTGTGGCGTCACAGGCCCAGCCTCTTCGCCGCCTTTCCATACTGCCTCCCCTCCGTCTGTGACACCTGCGAGCTCTCGGGGCTGCGGAGTCCGTTCCCGGGGCCCCTCTCTTCTCGCATGCCGTTGCACGGTGTTGTCGGCACAGTTAATACGTACTCCGAGGTGTGTTAGCGCTTTTCCTGACTGGTCTCTACACTGCCAGTTTATTTCCACTCTTTGTAGAGCCAGGATTTCATTGCTCAGACTTCCCTCGCCCCAAGCCCTCAGTGTCTATCGGGGGCCTCTAAATAGGCACATAGTCCCCTGGCGGACACAGGGCCCGTCACCTGCACCTGTGACCTCTGCTTTCACTTGCCCCTTCTGGTCATGCCTGCTCTGTGCTCCACATACTCTCGACTCCTGACCTCCCTGCTCCGGACCGCCTCCATCGAGGATTCCCTACATGCACTCTGCGGTACTCTGTGTTCTCTCAAGAGCACTTTGAATTACTCTGCGTGGAGACTGCCGTATGTGTCTTGTCTGTCTCTGGCTCTAGATAATCAGGGTTCTTCCCCTCCGTCAGCCCCCCACCCCGCCCCCCAGCTTCTAGCACAAGGCCTGCAAGAGGCTTGGCTGATGGAGCCTCTTACGCCTGGCTCAGGACCTATCGGACAAGGCCACTTTAGGGAGCCTGTTAATCTCTCCTCTTACCTCAGGAACCTTTGATTCTCATGTTAATGAAAGCTGAAGAGGCGGAACGTGAAACCGTCCACCTCAGCAAGGAGGAGAAAGGCAAATTAAACTGCTTTGAGAAACCATTGCGTTCCACCCACACCGCACATTTTGAGTCTGACGGCATCGAATGTTGGCAAAGGTGTGGAGCGAATCGAGCGCTTACTTACCATTGGCAGGAGTGTAAATGAACCGGTACAGTCACTTTGGAAGACAGTTTGACGTTAGTACGAGGTGAAAGCTGCACAGCCTGGTGCCCGGCTCTTCCACGCTCAGATACACAGCCAGCACAGTAGGCGCGTACGGGGATCCGTGGCGCTGTGAGGAACAGCAAAAAGCAAAACCTGGAAGCAGCCCCAGTAGCCATCAGATGAGGACGGACACACGAATCCACGCAAGAAGACTGGAGCAGCCGTAGCAAGATCTAGAACACGAGGGATCGGTCTAAAGCAGTGCTGAGTGAGAAAGTCACAGAGGAATACGTACAGTGTGATTCCATTGCGTAAACAAACAGGCAGAACTAGGCAGTGTGTGTGTGTGTGTGTGTGCGTGTGTGTGTGTGTGAGAGAGAGAGAGAGAGAGAGAATTGGCATAGAACCGTAAGGGAAAGCAAGAGAATGACAGTTGAAAATGAAGGATCCAGAGTGTAAGCTGCTCGTTACCAACTTAGAGTGGAGGATGGGGTCACTAAGCGGCCGCTAGGAACCAAAGGTCCCTTTCCTAACCCCGCTGGAGCACTTCTGCGTCTGTTGCGTCATTATTTATGGTTTTTAGGGATGTTCCTTTGTGTCTACACAGCACTTCTTTCAAGCGGCTTTAAAAAGGGAGGGGGCAGCTTGCAAGGTTAGCCGACTGGGAGGGAGCCGGGACCGTCTCCGAGGAGGTTTCGCACACAGAGCTAGGAGACCAGGGTCTGAGGAGAGAGAACCCAGACGTACGTCCTTCTCTTGTATTTCTCAGATGCCGTGTTTTGTTTTGTTACAAATTGAGGGTCTGTGGCGACCCTTCATAATATTGGTGCCGTTTTCCCAACAGCACCTGCTCACTTTGTGTCCCATTTTGGTAATTCCGGCAATATTTCCAACTTTCTCATTCTTCTGTTTGTGACAGTGATCTGTCATCTGATGTTACGACTGTAATTAGGGGCCACCACGAACTGCTCCCGTACAAGGCCATGAACTTAATCTAGAAATGTGGTGCGTGTTCTGACGGCTCCACTAACTGGCCATTCCCCTGTCTCTCTCCCTCCTCTTCTGTGAGACACAGAAATATTGAAATGAGGCCAATTAATAACCCCACAGCGACCTCTGCATGTTCAAGTGGAAGGGAGAGTCTGTCACTTTAAATCAAAAACTAGAAATGAGTCAGCCTGGTGAGGAAGGCATGGCAAAAACCATGACGGGCCCACAACAGAGCCTCTTGATCCAGTTAGCCAAGCTGTGAACACGAGTTCGTGAAGGCAAGAAAAGTGCCACTCCAGGGAACACGTGAGTGATGAGAAAGCCAAACAGCCTTCTTGCTGATACGGGGAAAGTGTGAGCGGTCTGGATGGAAGAACAGAGCGGTCACAACATCCCCCTTAGGCCGAAACCTAACCCAGCGCAGGGCCCTGAGTCTCTCCCATCCCGTGAAGGCTGAGAGAGGTGAGAAAGTTGCAGAAGAAAGGTTGGCTCATGAGGTCTGTAGGAAGAAGCCGTCCCTATCACATAGAAACAAGGAAAGTGGCTTCTTGAGCTGGAATCTACTCCTGGTGAAGATGCTGTGAAAGTGTTCAAGTGTCAAAGGACTTAGAATTTCACATACACTTAGTTAGTAATACAGTGGCCGAGTCTGAGAGAATGGGCTCCCCCAATTTTGGAAGAAGTTCTGCTGTGGGTAAAATGCTGTCAGACAAGCATCGCATGCTACAGAGAAGTCGTTTGTGAAGGCAAGAGTCGGTCAACGCAACAGACTTCACTGTTGTCTTATTTTAAGAAACTGCCGCAGTCACCCCAGCCCCCCACAGCCAGCGCCCGGAGCAGTCAGCAGCCGTCAACATCGAGGCAAGACCCCCCACCAGCAAAAAGATGACGACTCACAGAAAGCTCAGATGATGGCCGTTTTATTTTATATTCTTTTAATTTTTAAAAATGTTTTTATTTATTTATTTATTTAATTTTTTTTTTAAGTTTATTTATTTTTGAGACAGAGACAGAGCATGAATGGGGGAGGGTCAGAGAGAGAGGGAGACACAGAATCGGAAGCAGGCTCCAGGCTCTGAGCTGTCAGCCCAGAGCCCGACGCAGGGCTCGAACTCATGGACCGCGAGATCGTGACCTGAGCTGAAGTCGGACGCTCAACCAACTGAGCCACCCAGGCGCCCCTTTATTTATTTTTTAAAAATGTTTTTATTTATTTTTGAGAGAGAGAGCGCACAAGCAGGGGAGGGGCAGAGAGAGAGGGAGACACAGAATGCGAAGCAGGCTCCAGGCCCTGAGCTGCCAGCACAGAGCCTGACGCGGGGCTTGAACTCACGAACCATGAGATCATGACCTGAGCCGAGGTTGGACACCCAATTGACTGAGCCACCCAGGAGCCCCAATGGCTATTTTATTTTATTAATAAAGTGTTTTTAAACTTAGTTATGTACTTTTTCCCCCTGACATAATGCTACTACACACAAGAAGCTATAGTTTAGCATGAGCATAACTTAATGTACCAAGAAACCAAAATACATATCGACTCACTTTATTCTGACACTGTATCACTGGAACGGGACCAGCAGTGTCTCTGAGGTGTGCCCAAACGGCAGAAGGCCTTTCCTGACCTTCACTCACCACGATTGCATCCTTGATCTGAGATCCAGGAGTCGGCTAAACATAAACTTGAGTTTTGGGGTCATTTGTGTCACAGCAGTAGACAATGGGAGCCAAAGAGCGAGGTCAGAGAACAGGCAGGCCAGGTCTCTTCCCTAAACCCACTTTATTTTTTTTATTTTTTTATTTTTTTTTTAATATATGATATTTACTGTCAAATTGGTTTCCCCCTAAACCCACTTTAAATCAGAGCACTCAACTTTGAACATTTCATAAGATTTTATGTAGAAAAAGAAAAGAGCTTTTGTTTTGTTTTTTTCTTCGAGTTTGTGAATTTGAAATTCCACTGCAAGAAAGCAGGATTTTACTGCAGGATGTTTCCTGCTAATGCCCTATAGCTCTGACACCATCCACCCCCCACTCCTTGGGGGGGTCTCACAAGGAGCCGAGCAGAGCAGGGATGGGGCGCTTCTGGATCTTTTGGCCGTCTGTGAGTGCCCGCCCCCCACCCCATGACCAGCCTTATGACAGTCGTTTGTCCGTCAGGTACTATTTCATAGCATAGAGATTGGAAAGGGAGGTCAGCTCCTCTGAGTCCAGTTACAGGTGCAGAAACAGAGCCAGACGTGAAGCTGTCTCCTCGACATCAAGGTCAGGGGTGAACAGGTGTAAACGGAGCTGCGACCAGAAGCCATCCTGGCTTGCAGCTATGTGCCTTTGCACAGCACAATACCGCTTGGTTCCTGCCACCATCTCCTTTGTAGATTGTCCCACATGCTTAAAAGCACCAGCCACGCAAGCACACTCTCGACTGCCATGAAAATGAAGGGCAGGAAAGCACGTGCTGACTCTGAAAAAGCCGATAGATAAGCAGGTCCTTGGCCCTGCGGTCGGCACACAGTAGGTGTGCGGGAGTGCATGGCGACTGGCCGGCGGTGAGGCGTGGGGAGCCCGTGGGGTTGGCTGCCCCGCAGGGATGATGGGGATTCCTTCTTGTATGTCAGGGAAATGCGGTGGGGCCTGCCCAATAACTGCAAAAGCAAACACCCTGGGTGAGTGTTTGCTAAATGAATGAAGAGACAGGAGACCAGATTATGGATCGCTCCTTCCATCCGAGGCACAGTGGTTACGAGGTGAATAAACACTATGATGGTTAGTTTATGTGTCATCTTGACTGGATCAGGGGATACCCAGATATCTGGCTACACACTACCTCTGGGCGTGTGCGCGTGAGGGTGTTTCTGAAGGAAATTAGCATCGAATCAGTGGGCCAAGTAAAGACGTTTGCTCTCCCCAGTGTGGGTGGGCACCATCCAATCCATTGAGGGCCTTAATAGAAGAAAGAATTTGGCTTGTCCTACCTGATTGCTTGAGCTGGGATATTTATCTACCCTTGGTGCTCCTGGATCTCAGACCCTTGGACTCAGACTGAGTCTGAGCTGGGCGCCACTAGCTTTCCCGGATCTCTCCAGCTTGCAGACGGCAGATCGCGGGACTTCTCAGCCTCTGTAATTGCATGAATCAATTTCTTATAATAAATCTTTTCCTATACATATATCCTATTGGCCTAGTTTCTCTAGAGAACTCTAAAACTCTGAAGGTGTGTGTGGTCAGGTAGGGCGGGTGAATGCACATAGTTACTCCTTCATTTCTTTTTTAAAAAATGCTATGGATGGGGCGCCTGGTTGGCTTAGTCAGTTAAGCATCCGACTCTTGGTTTCAGCTCAGGTCATGATCTCAGTTCTGTGGGTTCGAGCCCCGCATCAGGCACTGTCCTGGCAGCGTGGAGCCAGCTTGGGACTCTCTCTCCCCTCTTTCTCTGTCTCTCCCCAGCTCGTGCTGTCTCGCTCTCTCTCAAAATAAATAAACTTTAAAAAATTCTTTAAAACAAAATGCTATGCAGTGCACCTGAGTGGCTCAGTTGTTAAACATCTGATTTTGGCTAAAGTCAGGAGCTCATGGTTCGTGAGTTTGAGTACCACATTGGGTGAGCTTGAGCCCTGCTTCTCTCTCTCCCTTTCTCTCCTTCTCTCTGCCCCTCGCACACGCTCTCTCTTTTAAAAAAATGCTATGCAGGCAGGAGAATTCAGCAATGAACAAAAACATCAATAAGTCTTTACACCACAGTGGAGGGAAACAGGCAAAAATAACAAGTCACATGTATGGAATGTGAGCTGGTGTTAAATGCCATGGAGAAAAATCTAAGCAGGGAAAGAGATAGGGGTGTGGATCCTGGGGAAACAGAAAACGGAAGATGGGAAGGCAGAGAGGGGAGTTGTAAGTAGCCTGTGGAAGATTCCAAGCGCTGGCCAGTGCTTTGGGACGCATTCTGGGGCCGGAGCCGGGATGGGGGTGAGGTGAGTGAGGCCTGCTCACTGAAGGCCTCCTAAGAGCGGGATCAGCCCTTGCACAGCTCTGGGAATTGAGTTCTGCCCTCTGGGCTCCACCTGCTTCTCACCCTGGTCCCGAGCACCTAATGGGCAGTCCGGCTTTGGGCCGGTTGACATCCTGCCCCAGCCCTGACCAAGGCAGCACGGTTAGAATCACAGCTGTGCCAACCGCTGGGCCAAGTTATCTGCGCTCAGCCTCGCTCAGTTCCCTCCTTGGTAAAATGGGGCTGTTAACTTGTACCTTCCGAGGATGTCTACGAGCGTTTAAGAAGTTGAAAAACATAAAGCACTTAGAACATAACCTTACTGTGTGGAGAGCAGGCATATGGCAACATTGACTGTTGTTATTACATGATTCGGTCGGAGTGAAGAGTGGAAAAGAGGTCGGAGAAACAGATGCGTAGGCAGCTCCAAGTCCGAGCAAGAGACGGAGGGAGCCTGGAAAGGGCAGTTGCCGTGGAGAAGGTGGGGTAGTAGGTATGGAGAGAAGAGCAGTAAACCCGATTGTGACACGGCCGTGTGTCATTCCACAGTTACGTATAAATTCCCTACTGTGTGTTTGGAATTGTGCTCAGAACTGGCTTGATGGGAAAGCCAGGGTAAGTTCAGTCTCCCCAGACAGACCCCGGGGAACACAGGAGACGGGCACACGGCGGCCTCAGCTCAGTCCCCAGCTTCCAGCAGGCACTTCGACAAAACAAGCCTAAAGCAGCTCATCCGTTGGCCTGGAAGGACTCACAGGTGACTGAGGGGCTGTAGGTCTAGCGATGGGATTCGGGCTGTGTCCCCAGCAGCGCTCAGGGCTTTAGACCTTTTAAAAAGTGCTTCAAAACATGAAGGAAAAAAGTTAACCCAGGAAAACTGCAATGGAGAAATCATTTATTTATATTTTTTAAAAATAAATTTTAGTGTTGGGGTGCCTGGGTGTCTCAGTCGGTTGGGCGGCCGACTACAGCTCAGGTCATGATCTCTCAGTCTGTAAGTTCGAGCCCTGCATCGGGCTCTGTGCCGACAGTTCAGAGCCTGGAGCCTGCTTCCGAATCTGTGTCTCCCTCTCTCTCTGCCCCTTCCCTGCTTGCTGTCTCTCTCTCTCTCTCAAAAATGATAAAAACATTAAAAAAATTTTTAGTGTTTATTTTTGAGAGAGAGCGAGAGAGAGAGAGTGCGAGCAGGGGAGGGGCAGAGAGAGGGAGGGAGACACAGAATCTGAAGCAGGCTCCAGGCTCTGAGCTGTCAGCACAGAGCCCGATGCGGGGCTTGAACTCACGAGCCATGAGATCATGACCTGAGCCGAAGTAGGATGCTTAACCAACTGAGCCACCCAGTTGGAGAAATCTTTAAATGTCTACCTAACATGATCTCAACTAATCAAACGCAATTGAATCTGGCTCCCATATACTTGTAAACATTATAGTTCATATGTCTGGGATGATGTGGGGGCAACGTGCTAATACAAGTGTGTAGGAGAACAAAGACCTCAAAATGGCCCCAGAGGAGTTGCTCAAAAGAGGCATTATTGATGGAAACTTCAGGCAAGGAGAACAAAAGGACTGCACATGCAAGGCACTTTACGTGCAGCGGTTCGACGAACCCTTGTAAGAAGCCTCGGAACTTTTGTTCCCATTTTTCGGAGGGGGGGGGGGCGGAGATGCGGCTCAGAGTCAAGCATCCACTCATCAGTCCAAACTCACGGGGATGTGAAGTAGCACAAAGAGAAGGTGTGCCCCCTGGTGTTCATCTGTGTGAACAGCAGGCTGCCGCTTCCGCCTCCCACTTCTAATCCATTACTTTTGTTGGAACACAAACTATTCAGCTGAGTGAAGAAGCCCTCTGAGCTAAAAAAGTTATAGGACTTGCACATCAAGAGGGCAGGACATACAGCTGGGCAGACAATGCTGGGAAAACTCCATCAGTAGTTGTGTGACTGTCAAACAGGATCCGTGTCTAACACCCTGTAACAAAGGTAGCCTCGAAACAGACCTAAGTGCATGCGTGTGGCACAAACATCAAGTGTGTACGGTAATATAGGAAAATACGTCGGTGACCCGGAGGTGGGGACGGACTGCTAAACCGTGGTCGGAAAGCATGGACCATGAGGCAAAAACATCGAATGGACCGACTGGGAAAAGACAATCTCAGCATCTAACACTGACAAGGGACTTAGAGCCAGATGACTCCAAGGAATCCTGCCCCGTCCTCAAGAAGACAGGGCCCCCGAAAGAAAACGGGCAGAGGACGCTGAGCTGGCTGTTCCTTGAAGAGGACAGATGTGCAGGCTCACGAGTGACTAAGAGGTGAATGGAAATGACGGGAGGTCACGTTATCCTCGTAAGATCTGCCGACACCAGAGGCTGATGAAGGCCAAGCGAGGGGACTCTTGGGCTGTGCCGATGTGTGTACCCCACGACCCGGCCGTCCTGCCCCCCCGGGGCACCAGCCCCAGAGAGCTCGTACGTGTGCGTAAGGGAGTGAGCCTGCCGCTGTCTACTGGAGCGTCATTCAGGGCATCGGGAAGCTGGGCCCGGTCCCGATGTCTCTCACTGGGGGACGGCTGGGTGGGCTGCGGTGGGCGCAGGACAGGGCAGCAGTGTTCCAGATGTGCCGTGACATGGGTCAGAGCAGGAGTGAGTCTGTTTTCAGCATGTGAGGTCCACAGAAGCAAAGGGGCAGTGCTGGGATTCAAGGCCAGGACGGTGACTCTCCGTCTCTTTCTACCCCAGCCCTGCTGCTTCCTGCACACACAGCAGCCTCCAAATGTCCAGGGGAGTCTGTTGGTTGGGTAGGGAGGGTGGGAGAGGGCTGTCACCTGAAAATAACCTCTGAGGGACTGTGAGCCCCGCTGCCATGGAGTGGGGCTTCGAGCCCTTGGTGCTGCTCAAGGGTGTAGGGGTGACTCTTAGGGTAAGGAGAGTGCTGGGCCAGCAGGAGGGAGACCCAGAAGGAGAGGCCTGTCTGTGCCAAGGGGTCAAGTGCAGAGGCAGGGAGGAAAAGCCCGTGGCCCCCAGCAGCCAGCCTGGAACCCGCACAGGCCTTTGAAGACAACCATGTCATGTGCAGGAGCTAATATCACACCCTACCCCCAGCTCTAGTGTGGCACCAACCCATGGGAGGGGGACTTTGTGGATGAGTCCCCCACCCCTGCAGGGCATAGGGCGGGGATTGGCTGCATCACGGGCACCACCCTTCCCTGGTGTCCTTCCTGCGGTCGTGAATTTGAGCCTAATAGTTGGTGAAATGGATTTCTCACGGTGAAGTGAAGAGACAGGACAATGATGAGGAGGGTAACTGCCTTGCCTCCCATGTAGCTCTCACAGGTTAATGACTACCTTCTTATAAATTTCTTTTTTCTCAAATCTGGTGGCACGTTGCCTGGGTCCATACCCAGGACCCTTAACAAAGGAAGGGAGAAAAGGCCACCGGCAGCTGCTCAGGGCTGGGCCTGCCTGGACTTGTCCCTGCTCGATGTGGAGTCAGGCGGCTCTGGGCCACGTGGGGGGCTCTCCCACGGCCACGTGCAGCATTTAGGAGCTGCTTCCTCAGGGCTTTGCTTGCGGTCACCGTCATGCACTCTGCTCTGCGCTGAGCCTCTGAAACAAGGAGGCTCCAGTAAAAGCATTCACTGTGCTGCCCGCCGTCTGAGGCTCCGCCGTGCAGGGTCTCAGCCCACAGGTGGATCCGAGAGCTGGGCATTATTGTCCCATTTTTTAGAAGAACCTCAGGGTGGTAGCACACGTGCGGAATGGGGACAGTCTGCTGTCTTCAGTGAATAGAACACAAAGGGGAAACAACAGGGCGGAAGGAACCAGAGTTCTTGGGTGACCAGCCCTGGAGCGCCCTGCCCCCCTCCATCTTGTAGACGAGAGAGAAAGAAGTGTTTCTGGACCCCTCTTTGGAGATGCAGCACTCTGGGGCTCTCTGATACCCCAGCTTAGCCTCTACTCCCGCTAAGACAGCCACTTAAATCATTCTTTGTCCCAGAGAATATTTAATAATGTGAGAAATAGCTTACAGTGAATAGCTTTTGTCAGTATATAAACACAGGAGTTTTAGGGCACTGGAACCACTCTGGATGACGATTTGTCCGGACCCACAGAACGTACGACAACGAGAATGAACCCTGATGTAAACTTGGGACTTTGGGTGATTATGATGTGTCAGGTTCGTGGATCTTGGCAAATGTACCGCTCTGGAGGGGGATGTTGAAATTGGGGGACGCCCTGTGTGTGTGTGAGGGCAGGGGTTATATATCTCTGTCCCTTCCACTCAGTTTAGTCGTGAAAATAAAACTGCTCTAAGAAATAAAGGCTATTAAAAAAAAGAACCACACGACAACCCAATCCAGCTCCAGAGATGTGCGCCAGTGCGGAAGACCCACGCATTTTTCTGTGGCGTGGCCTCAACCTTCTCACGGCCTACCGAGAGGTCCGCATGGTTGTTTGAAGGTGGCCCCTGGGACCCGGACCTTTTTGCGCCTAGGGAACAAACTGTCTGCGTGAGATGCTCAGGTAAGTCCCCAAGGTTCAGCTGGGCCTCAAGGTCTCATGATGCCGGCCACCCACCGAATGAGCAAGAATCCAACGTCATGTGAAACTCGGGCCTGCTGCCGTGTGGCTGTCACATGGCTCGTGGCACCAGAGGGTAACTATGACCACACAGGCACTGCTGAGCGTGTTTTCATCCGACCCCGGGAAACTAATCTCTGCGGAAAACGGCAGGAGGTGGTTCTCCCTCACTTTTGTTTATTGGATTCCTAAGGTGTCGTGTCTGAGAAGGAGAGCGTTAGTTGTATTTATAATGACGTTCATTAGTGCCTAACTAAAATGCATTAATATTTTATTCGTGACTGTTAAGTGCTGGCAGGCCAATGCTGTGCCGAATATGAGTCTGGAGCCATTGCACCAGACCTGCGGCTTCTCTGGAGGAGCTGAGACACGCGTGGGGACCCGCAGGCACTCACACAGCGGGCAGAAGGACCATCTCCAGATGATGCGTTCTTTTTTTTTTTTTTTTAATGTTTATTTATTTTTGACAGAGAGACAGAGTGTGAGCGGGGGAGGGGCAGAGAGAGGGAGACACAGAATCCGAAGCAGGCTCCGGGCTCCGAGCCATCAGCACAGAGCCCGGTGCGGGGCTTAAACTCACGAACCGTGAGATCGTGACCTGACCTGAAGTGGGAGGCTTAGCCGACTGAGCCACCCCAGGAGCCCCTCCAGATGATGCATTCTTTCGGGAAGCAAATACGTGTCAGGCATGATGTAACCAAACCTCCATCACGTGGATGCAACAATAGAGATAGAGAGACCCAAAGGCTTCTGCGGAACACAGGAGGCCGGGGTCCCGTCTCCCGATTCCTTTGATGGCCGGGAGGCTTCGCGTCAAGGGTCTGTGCCCTCCACCCGGGCTCCTCTTGCTTCCCAGGGGAGAGGGTCCCGGGGAGGGGCTGCTCCAACAGATCTGAATATGAACCAGGTGCCTGCCAGCCTCTGTCACTGGTCACTGTGGGTGGGCGTAAGAGGGAGTGAAGACTCCCCCTGATCCCTGCAGGGCAGAGCTGGGGACAGGTCCCCGCGGATTTCACAGCCTTTCCTGTGGGTGTCATCACATAGCTTACAGCATTTTTGTCATCTCTGTGTATTTACTTAACACTCTGGTTTAATAAAGTGATCCCCCTTCTTCTATTATTGTTTTAAGTGTTTATTTTTGAGAGAGAGACAAAGTGTGAGCAGGGGAGGGGCAGAGAGAGAGAGGGAGACACAGAATCTGAAATAGGCTCCAGGCTCCGAGCTGTCAGCACAGAGCCCGACGCGGGGCTCGAACTCGTGAACGGCGAGATCATGACCTGAGCCGAAGTCAGACACTTAACCAACTGAGCCATCCGGGTGCCCCCCACCTTCTTTTAAATGTGAACACATTTATGTACATACGTCTGTCTGTCTGTCTGTCTACACCCATCATAGGGCTTGAATTCACAATCCTGAGATCAAGAGTTGCATGCTCCGTTGACTGAGCCAGCCAGGGACCCCTGAACACATTTATTTGAAAACAAAGCCATGTAACAAAATCATAAATGGAAGCCAGCCTCACTTGCCCTAAACAGATATTAATTTTTTAAAAATGCATATTGCCTGTGCCTGAAATGCATGAGTTGTTTCTGGAAGGCCACGTAAGAAGCACATGGTGATGACCTAGGAGAGAAGAGCTGGTGGCCGGGGATGGGGTGGGGGACAACTGTGAGTGCCTATTCCTTAATCCCATTTATTCTTTCTGCCTTTGGAATTAAACAAAACCAGTTTGAAAGAAATGCGATGAAAACAAAACGTTGGCATTAACTTTTGGCTACGTAGCGTGGCCTCCCGAAGCCACTGGGCCTCCGGCCTCTCTGCGATAGAGCATTATTAGGTGGCAGAGGGAGGCGGTAAGGAAACCAGCGGAGGCTTTCTCTGATGTAATCAAAGAACAAAACCCGCTCAGAACCACCTTCCCACTCTGTCACTCATGCCGCCCCCCACCCCGTGCTGAGCTCCCTCCCAGCCTCCAGCATCCTGGCCCCGACCTGTGGTCAGCATTGTTCCGGGGACAGGACAGGCTCCAGGAAGTCAGAACTGAGAGCAGGCTTAGAGCCCCCCAAGCGAATATTCCTGACCAGGTTCTCGGATCCAGGGAGATGGTAGCTGGTCTCGGTCACATTTGCAAAGACTTCTGGGACTTCTTAAAGCCACCCACTTTGCAGAAGCAGAAACCGAGGTTTAAGAAGGAGTGACTTCTCCAAGGACACGCAGCTCGCGCGCCCGAGGCTCTTGGCGTCTCTCAGCCACAACCTTCCCTGGATGCAGAGGCAAGGTGAGCGTGTCGAAGATGCCAGCTCTCCAGGCTGGAGGGAAGAACCTGCAGGGGCCCGTTTTGTCCAGTGCTCTGCCTTGGAGCAGGGTGAGGGCTCCCAGCCTTGATTTCCAAAGGAAGCTTGAAGGATCAGAGAAGCTAAGTGGCTTTGAGGGTGCTGATGGCTCCAGCATTCACACAGTGAGCAAATGCCACGCCCACGCGGAGCCAAGCAACCTGAGCGTGGGAAGACCCGCTCTGACCCAGGGCAGTGGGAACTTGTGACACCACCGGCTGCCGGGGACAGACGTGGAACCAGTGACTTGATCTCTGAGGCGCCTCTGCCGTTCAGACCGTGTTCTTTTCCAGATGTTGAGATGATCCGAAGATTAGGGTGTGCAGCAGACCTAGTCTTTCAGTAACTTTTCAGGCTGTGTCTCCACCAGGAAGTGGAGATGTGGGGCTGTGTTTTGGCCGGTGCGTTTCTTTAGAGACTCAGTTCCTGTAGGAGGTTGAAGGGCGTCCTTCCTTTGATTAATGGGCATGTTAACTGTGTTGGAATCTCACCGAATAACTCAGAAGAAGGGTTTCTCAACTAGGGGTGATTTTACCCCCAGGGGACATTCATGTTGGTTGTTACAACGGGGCACAGGGGTCCGAGAGGGTGGGAGTGATATCGGCGTCCAGCGGAAGAAGCCAGGGTGTTGCAAAACGTACTGCCGTGCACGGCCGCTGCAACAAAGAATTATCCGGCCAAATTGCCGACAGTGCGGAGGTCGAGAGACCCTGTTCTAGGATTGCTCTAGAATCTTCCAGAGCTGTTTCCAAGACTCCACACAAAACCCCCACAGAACTCTACAAGGACCCATGCATGTGGTGTTGGGTTGAGTAGTAGAAGACATATTGTGGACTAATGGCAGCCAGCCTCGTTGGGCAAATGGCCAGGTAGCCTTTGGTTGCTATCGGAGGCCGGTAGTTGCCGGGGGTGGTGAAGGAAGCTGCTCCCTGACTTTGCTCCCTGGTGAAAATGCTACCACTTGGCTGACACTCATCAGCAGGAAGGTGCAGACCTGCTCACTAAACCCAGGGAGGCCCCAATTCTTGGTCCTTTTAGACACTCCACCTGCACCTTGGATAAAAGGCTCATTGACGCAAAGTATCACCAAATCCTCTGAGCTGGTGGCTGGACATAGGACCCTTTAGGAACTGGGAATGTGGCGCTAGCATGGGGGAGGGCACACGGGGTTCCGTTCCCTGCTCATACATGGATGAGATGTCTCTAGAGTGTGTTAGCCAATGCACATATCTGAAAACCGCAGATTTTACCAAGGAGAGCCCATTTAAAAAAAAAATTAATGTTTATTTATTATTCAGAGACGGAGCATCAGTGGGGGAGGGGCAGAGAGAGAGGGAGACACAGAATCGGAAACAGGCTCCAGGCTCTGAGCGGTCAGCACAGAGCCTGACGCGGGGCTCGAACTCACAAACCGCGAGATCATGATCTGAGCTGAAGTCGGAACCTAGGCCGGGAGCTTCTCCCTGCATCCCCCGTGGTTTCAACCCATGGCAGCTTTGAAAGGAGCAACTTGGTGCCCAACAGGCCCTTCCCGGATCTCAAAAGACTTGATTATCAAGCAGACGTCCCTGGGAAGTTTCCTTCATAGTGTCGATCAGAGTGGGATCATTTTCAGGAATGTCTTTCTCCCCAACCAGGCCGGAGGGTCCAGAGAGCTGGGGGCAGCATAGGGAATTGTGGGAGCCTGCAGCCCTGAGTCCAGACTGAATCTCCATCTGCCACTTACTAGCCGTGTGGCCTTTTGAGAAACACGACTGAGCCTCCCTGTGCCTCACTTTCCTTCCCCGTCAAGTGGACGTGTTGTAGCATCTACGTACCTTAGAGGCTGGATGTGGATTAGAGGAGATAATGGTTAGAAGGCATTTAGCACTGTGTTTGATCCTTACTAAGTGTTTAATAGATGTTAACTGTTACTATTATTATCAATAATATAAATGTTAACTATTATTATTATTAGCAATAATATTATTGACCTCTGTATTTTCAAAGCCTCGAACAAAAGCCAGATCAGAAGAGGAGGGGGCATTGGGGCACCTGGGTGACTCGGTTGGTTAGGCATCCAACTTCGGCTCAGGATATGACCTCTCAGTGGGGTTTGGACCCCGTGTCAGGCTCTGTGCTGATAGTTCAGAGCTTGGAGCCTGCTTCAGGTTATGTGCCTCCCTCCCTCTCCTTCTGCCCCTACCCTGCTTGCGCTCTGTCTGTCTCTCTCAAAAATAAATATTAAAAAATTTAAAAAAAAAGAATAAGAGGAGGGGAGAGGCAAGACAAGGTTCATGCTTCAGTTCATATTCTGTTGATTGGCAACTGGACCTTGAACAAGACACTCAGTGTCTCTGATCTCATTTTCCTGCCCTGAATAATGGAGATAATAGCATCCAAGTATATTGTTTAGAATTGTTTTTGGCTGCAAGTAACAACCAGGGGCCTAAACTAATAAACATTTCTTCTTCTCCCATAAGGAGAAGTCCCAAGCAAGTGGTTTCAGCTATTGGAGCAGCAGCTCGCTGATGTCAGGGTTCTGGGTCTGCTGCTTGGCAATTCTCTTGTCTTTTTCCTCATGGTCACAAGATGGCTGCTGTAGCTCCAGGCATCAAGTCCATAGTCAGGGCAAAAAGGGTGCTACTGCCTCTTTACCTTTTGTGCAGCCATGCCAGCAAACCCCAGCTGACTTTTACTTTTAACTTCCTGGCCCAAGCTGTGTCCCATGGCCACCTCCAGCTGCAAGGGAGACTGGGAAAGTGACTTTTGTTTTGTTTTGTTTTGTTTTTCCGCTTTTCCAGTCTATTGAGTGGATTAGCCCATGCAAAGCAAAGATAACCCCAGGCAGTGGAGGAGCTAATCTTTGTTTTATGTCTGTCTTCTTCCCTCTGGGCTCTGTCACTCCCCCCGCCCACCACCACCCCGGGGTTGCTATAGGGCTCCAAGAAGATTGCATACATGAAAGAGCTCTGTAAGGCACTGCACAGGTTAGAGCCATGATTCCGAATATCAGAGCTGCCAAAAGGAAAAGCAAGACTAACCATCCTAGAACAGCCTGTGTTTCCCGTTTACTTGCTACAGAAGGTCTCGATGTGACTTACATCATCATTAAGCAGGTAGAGCATTTGCTTCAAAACCTCACCTCTCGTGATCCCTCCTTGTTCTGTTCACTCTCTGTTCTCAGTGCAACAGGGACCAGTCAGTTCTCTCTGCAAACAAAATCAGCGAAAAACCTTCTGGGGACATTTCGAGGTGTGCATGGGCACAGTGGATGCTGGCCGGGCGGTGGCGTGTGTTGATTCATCCACAGGGGGGGAACAACACCTCTGTCAATATTTGCAAGGGAGAGAGGTCTTCACGAGAAAGAAAGGCCACATTATGGAAATGGAATGTTTTATGCAGGAGACGTTTTAGAATCAGGGAGGGTCAATAAAGAGGCTAAGAAGGGTTAAGAACTTGGGCGTAAGAATAAGGCACCGAGGAGTCTACCGCCTAAGAAGGAAGGCAAGACTTCTATCACCTGCCCTGCCCTGCGGCCCCACGTCCCCAGTTTTAGGAAATAACGGACTTTTCCCTGAGACTGTTTGGTGGGAGAATCTAGAAATGCATGTGTCAAAAGGCCTGAGGAAAACCTCCGTGAGCAATCCCCACAGCGTCCTACGGACTGACTGCTTCCTCCCTCTTCGGTCCAAGAGGAATTGGAGGGAGGTGGTGAAAGTCTGAAGTCACACAGGCTGGGTTCAAATCCTAGCTGAGCCACGTGCTTGTGTGACTTGACTTTGTTGTCGAACCTCTTGGGGCCTGGGTTGCTCAGCCAGAGAAAGGGGGGTGCTAACATCAGCCCCTCCCTCGTGTGGTTGTCACAAGGACTAAATAAGGAAAGCCCTCTGCCCGTGTGAGCGATGACTATATGCGAACCTTCGGCAGACAGCAGATCTGGCCACTGGGGAGGTGGCGGGGGGAGGGGGGGGTTCTTCCAGCTAGACCCACGAATTCTTGTGTGTGCCTGAAGACACATTTTCTTTCCTTCCTCTTTGGTAACCTGAGCAGTGATTTTGACTTTCAATCCCTGCATTTTCGAGAAGGAAGGCACAAGGGACGAGGGGGATGGGGGGGTGACCAGGTCTAAACAGCAGAGCACGGAGGCTGGGAATCCCAACTTCACCATCAGACCCATCTTGGTTAGAACTGGTCACTGCTACTTACTAGCCTGATCCCAGAGAAGGTAACTAGCCCCCTGGTGACGGAGAGACGGTCAGTGCTCCTGGTCGGGGCCGTTCAGGTGACTCAACAGGACAGTGATGTCAAAAGGTTGGCACCCTGCCTGGCACATAATAGGGGTTCAGTATGTTAATTTAGCAACAGGAAGTCAAAAGCAGCCCGGCGCTGAGAGCTCCCGACTGACCGTCGACTGTCGGCACCATAATCCATCACCACTGCCTTTGCTGCCCCCATTCCTGTTTCCTTGTGGGGTGGGGGTGGGGGCAGGGAACGGCTCCAGATGCTTCAGCGTCCTGTCTTCTGTCGGGGCGTGGGGGGTGGGGGGCAGTGGGAGGGGGTGAGTCACCTGCATCAGGAGCTCAGGAGGGAAGGGAATCCTCTCCCCTTGGGAACAGCCCGTCTGCAGGAAGCATCCTTTCTACCCGCCTTGCACCCCAAATCCCAGCACTTTACAGGGGAGGCCCCCGGGTGCATGAGTTGTGGGGAGGGGAGTGGGAGAGGCCCGCAGAGGCCCAGACCCGTGTCCTGTGGTGGGGCAGCAAGGTCCTGCTACAGTGGGGCCTCTGTCCTCAGCCTCGGTCCTGGGGCTGTGGGCTCCATTTGCTGTCCGTCCTGAACTCCCCTGTGCTGTGCGTGTGTGTGTGTGTGTGTGCGTGTGTGTGCGCGTGCGTGTGTGTGCGCGTGCGTGTGTGTGTGTGTGTGTGTGTGTGTGTGTGTGTGTGTTGGGAGCTGAGGAGGGAGCGGGTGAGACAGGAATGTTGTTGATTAGACCCCCGCTCTGCATGTCCCAGGCCCCGGTCTGCTCTCTTGGCAGTGGGTGCTACCCTGTTTACATCAGAGGATTATTGTTGCATTGGAGAAAAATCTGCGGATTATTAAGATAGAAAATGTTTGTTAGCCTTCGGGGCACAGACCGTGTCTGTTTTTTCACTTATCCCCAGGGCCTAACATAATAGGCGTCCAATAAATATATGCTGAACACATAACTGAAAATTAATTTAAGTAGTTGGCATGAGATGTTCATTGCAGCATTATTTATAATAGTTAAAAACTATTTTTTGTAGTCTGGTTAAGAAATCTATGGTATTTGGGCACCTGGGCGGCCCAGTCAGTGTCCGACTCTTACTTTTGGCTCGGGTCACAGTTTCGTGGTTTGTGGCTTCTGCACGGGGCTCTGCACTGACATTACAGAGTCTGCTTGGGGTTCTCTCTCCCTCTCTCTCTGCCCCTCCCTGGCTTGCTCTCTCTGTCTCTCTCAAAAAAATAAATAAATAAACAGGAAAAAAAAAGAAATCTATGGTATTAAATACAATGAAATGGATACTATTGTTAGAATTAACACAGAGAAGGGCACCTGGGTGGCTCAGTCGGTTAAGCATCTGACTTCGGTTCAGGTCATGACTTCACGGTTCATGAGTTTGATCCCTGTCGGCCACTGTGCTGATAGCTCAGAGCTTGGAGCCTGCTGCAAAATCTGTGTGTCCCTCTCTCTGTCTGTGCCTTCCCCGTTCGTGCTCTCTCTCTCTCTGTCTCTCTCAAAAATAAATAAACATTTAAAAAATTTTTAGAATTAACACGGAGAGCATAAAAACATGGAAAAGTGTTTATAGACTATAAAAGAAAAAGCTACAGATGGAAATTTAAAAACACTTGATTAAAACAACATAAACATGTAAATCAAGATATAGATTAGAAGGTACATTGAGACATAAAGTTATTATTGTATAAAATTAGTGGGCTTATGAGCAAGTAAGTAACACTTGTGATAACTTCTACAGTGGAGTCTAGAATATTTTTAAAGAAACAAACCCCTTCAGTACTTTCTAAAGGGATGAGATCCAGTTTGCTATTTTCCAGGGTCTATTTGGTGAGCTGTGAAAGGCCTCCTTGGATCGGGGGCTTTTGAAAATTTCCACCTCCCACCTCCTGGTGCAGAGCGATTCAGACCTGGCAAAATTATTCTTGGCAAATGCACGCTGGTCTCAGAATTCTCAGTGCAAAGAGCCTCCAGCAACCAAGGTGCTATAATCTGGAGTGGGCAAGCTTCGCCAACAGAGGGGATTGGACAGAGGGCTTTTCAGGCTTTATTTCCAAATCTGTTCCTTCTGCCCCCACCCCAACTTTAGTACACAAGCCAGGGGTGCAGTTTTCCAACCACCAGGTCTGTGTGGTTGTACCACGTGGAAAGAAGCCTTGCACCGGCCCCTTCCCTTCCCTCTGCTCTGTCCCTGCAGCCGACCGCAGACCTCCGAGCCCCCAGCCTGTCCAGTGCCCCCTCGACCCCCTCTCGCTGGGGCACCCACCTGTGGCCTGACAGAGCACCCCGGCACTTGCGGAAAGTGGACGGTTGCCCATTCTCACACCTCTTCCCGCCGGACAGCCCGTGGCCTTAACGAGACAGTTTGACTCTTTGTGAGACCTGCTGGTGTCCTGCCCAGGTATTTGGTTGACTTGCTCCTGGAACCTCAGCTTCGAACCATCCAGGCCCTCATTTGCAACAACCACATTCCGGGACACCGAAATAGGTCTCTGTGGAGGTCCGGGTGGGGCTGGCCTGGGCTCTGCCCCACCCAGAGCACCCCAGCGCCACCAGGGCGGGCAGAAGGCATCTGGGGCCATTGAGAGAGGGTCTCCCGAGGCTCCTGTTGGGTCCTTTCCTTCTAGCCCAATTTCTGGGCCTCCCAGTTACGTGAGTCGGGGCAGACGGACTAGCGGGGACGGAGTGTGTACCTGGGTCCACGTGGCATTTGCAGGAAAAGCAAAGGCTTTCACTTCTCGGCTCTGCCATCCACCAAGGCAAGCTTACTGACCGCCCTCATCCCTTCAGCGCTAGCGAGGTCCCTGCTAAGCTAGTTTCGTCTTAGAAATCGAGACACAGGAGCCTCAAAGGTAAACAGAGTTTTACATCCGACATCCTCGAAACCAAGAAATAACATCTTCACTTTCAAAGTAGAGGATATTTTACGTCAGCCTTCAAAGCAGAAAGTATTTACCGTGAGATGATCCATGTTAACTCTGTGTAATTCTTCTCATACATCATTTGCTTCAAGTGACATGAGAGCCTCACTATAAAACATGCAATTTTCAATGTACTTTTCAATATTTGAAGTATTCGAGGATGGAAAGTAGGACTCTACGTCTTAAAAGAGCGAGCAAGTTCCGGCAAGCTCCTCCACAGCTCTTCGGGACGCGGCCCAGACAGGGCGAGTGGTTGGCCCAGGGTCACCCAGCTTGCAGTAGGAAAAGCCGGCATCCAAACACAGACGGGCTTTCCTCCCCGGGGGGGAGGATTTCATCCTTACCCCGCACGACCCCCTTCTGCCTTATGAGGCCAGTTTCTCCCACAAAGCAGCAGAGTGACTGTACCCCACGTTCCCCTCTCCATGAACGCAAACTGCAGACGTTCTGGACGCTGAAAGTTTGGGTGCTTGTTTCTTTCTTAAACATACTCCTAGCTCCAAAATGTAGACAGTGTGGCAAATCCTGCCCCGGGCCGCCAGGAGGCTCTTGGCGGTTTTGATTTATTTCCCTTACTGCGAATGTTCGTATGTTCTATGGAGGAAATCCCCCAGAGTGGCTGGGCTGTCGGGACGCTGAGCTGGCCGGCCTGGCTGTCGATCTGTGACAATAAAAGCCGCCTTCCGTCCTTAGGTGACTCGGACCCTTCCCGCCTTCATCGCTGCCCCTCCCCCAGGGCCAAGCCTAGATGGCCAGAGAACTCGGAATGGATTTCGGTGGTGGCGCTTTCTGCAACCTGATGTGGGGTCATGCAGGGACTTTCATCCATTGCTTCAACAAACATGTCTTTTATTTGCGAGGCGCCGTGCTAAACGCCAAGGGTGCAGAAATGAGCAAGACACGAAGGCTCCTGCATCGAACACTTGCCAGAGGCTGTGGCCGTGTCTTATTCGTCTCTGTCTTCCATGTTTAGCGCAGTCCCTGCTACCTCGTGGTGGGGCGGGGGGCTGGCTAACCTAACCATGAATGAACGGGATCCCTGTCCTGAACAACTCTGGGTCCAGGAAAGGGATAAAGAAATGAGCTTGCTGAGGTGTCGTTGGTAGCACGTCCCGGTGGGGGGGGGGGGGGACACACAGTAGGGAGGATCCATTCTCGGGGGGCAGAGGGAGGGGGAGACTGGTGCCAATTCAGCCTTTATTCGTTTCCCAAGCCCCTGTCTTCTCATCGTGCCCAACTGCATGGTTAACTCCATGGGAAAGACAAGCTCCATGCGTCAGGGCCGAGACTGCGTTGTGAATGCCAGTGAGGAGGCGGGACAAAGGGGGCGCCTAAAAAGGGTGGTGATGAAGACAGTGTGAAGTCTCACCTAGTTAATCCAGCATGTTTTCTTTCCCTTTGCTAGCTCTCAAGTCAAGGCGGGGGGGGGGGGGGGGGGGGGGCTGTGGGGAGCGGTGGAGCCCTGGAGAGTTTATAGATGGGGCTATTTAGTTTTCAAAATGAGTTTCACAGCCCTAAAAATCCTCTGTACCCCTCCTATGCACCCGTCCCCCTAACCCCTGACAGCCACCGGTCTTTCCACTGTCTCCATAGTTTTGCCTTTTCCAGAGTGTCAGAAAATCGGAGTCGTGCAGTACGTAGCCTTTTCGCATGAGCTGCTTTCACATAGCAATATGCATTCGAGGTCCCTTCGTGTCTTTTCATGGCTTGCTAGCTCATTTCGTTTTTTTTTTTTTTTTAAGTTTACTTATTTATTTTGAGAGACAGAGACAGAGACAGCGAGAGAATCCTGAGCAGGTACCACGTGTTGGCACAGAGCCCACAGTGGGGCTTGAACTCCCGAACCGTGAGGCCATGACCTGAGCGGAAACCAAGAGTCAGATGCTTAACTGACTGAGCCACCCAGGCACCCCTAGCTCATTTCTTTCTCAGCACTGAATAATATTCCATTGTCTGGATGTGCCACAGTTTATTTATCCGTTCACCTGCTGAAGGGTGTCTGGGTCGTAGCTTCCAGGTTTCGATAATCATGAATAAAGCTGCTATGAACATTCACACGCGGGTTCTTGTGTGGACCTGGGTTCCGCCTCCTTCAGCTAAATGCCCGTGGAGTAACTTTGGCCATTCTGCTTCCTGATCCGTGACCCAACAGGAAAGATCCAGCTAGGAAGTGCACCGTCGAGGGCAGAACCAGAGGTAAGGTGGTTAACGAACGGGATTAAAAGAGGGATTTACACTCATTAAAATCAGTCAGTTTATACATAGTCCCCGAATGCATATGCTGTGCTAGAAACCAGGTCCTAGGGACTCAGTAATGAACCAAAGGGTCTGCTCTCCCAAATATGACTTTCCGGTCAGAGCCCCTTGTTCCTCTCCAGGGACCATGCCTGTGAAAGTGTAGTTGTAGGCCAGGCACTCTGAGGACCCCAGAGACACTGGGGTGTCTGGTGTTCGCGGGGTAACGAGTAGGGGACACAGAAGGAGGACATGGGCAAGAGGAGCCCCGTGGTAGCCTGCAGCCTCCTGCATCGTCTTCCCACCCCTACAGAGTTCCCTCCTGACCGTTTGGAGGTAGTCACACTGCTGTCTGTCCCCCATCTAGAAAATACAGCCACCTGCAGCTTCCTGATCACTACAAGGTAACTTCAGTCCTTCACATGGGGCTTGTGGATCCCTTTCCGTTACTAATGATAATGGCTAACTGCCTTGAGCATTCTGTATTTCCCGGGCACCATTTTTACGTGCGTTAGTCAGTGTGAAATTCGCACAACAACCCCGCGAGGTAGGTCCTGTGCTAGTCTCTTCATACCCATTTGTCAGATGATGCTGAAGTAGAGCAAGGTGAGTTAGCTTGTCCAAGGGCACACAGCTGATAATCCACAGAGTCAGGATTTGAACCCAGGAAGCCTTGGGTTCAGCACTCGTTCTCCTAACCTGTAGGCGCTGACATCTTTGATTATACCATGGTGGGTAGGACATAGTCCATGCACAGGAGGAGCTCGTGGGTTCTTGAGGGAGAAAGACCTAGAAATGAGTAGCTGTAATGTAGCACAGTCCGAATTAAAATCGTGGTGTGTGTCTGGGACTGTAGAAATACTGAAGGAGAAACTGACTGCCCCGGAATGCTTTATCGTCCTTCCTTCCCCCTTCCCTTCCTCTTTCTCTCTGTTTCTTCCTTTCTTTCTTCCATCTCCAAATATATATTATGTTCAAGGGTAGAGACCACGATAGAGTGTGAGAAACACAGGGTTCTGCCCCCGTGGATCACTGTCTAACGTGGAAAACAGAGTAAGCAATGATTATATTAATCTGATAAGTCTTGTATAAGGGGACCAAATTGTCCTGGCTTTAGCACACAAAGGCCCCACTTCTGGGAACCCCCCCAGTCCTAGTCACACCGGATGGTTGGTTACCTCAGTTGTGTGAAAAGGCAAGCGTAAAGTATTGTCTTTCGTTGGATGTATTTCTGAATTTGCTCATTGGACGGGTGTCAGGTGGAATTTCCCTGCTGTTTTTATGTTGCTTCTCTTTTGATCACCAGGGAGGTTGAACGGTGCTCTCAGTGCTTTTTAATGTCGTGTATTTTCTTGTTTGTGAACCAGCTGCTCCTGTCTGTGTCAGAATTTGTCTACTGAGGCAGAGGTTCTCAAACTTGAGTGGGCATCAGAATCCCCTGGAGGGAGGGCTTGTTGAAACATGGGTGGCTGTTTCTGATTCAGCAGGTCGGGGGGGGGGGGGCTGAGAATGTGTGCTTCTAACAAGCTCCCAGGTGATGCTGCAGCATGGTCAGGGGCCACCCTTGGGAAACCACTGTACTGAGGTGTTTTGTGGGAGCTCTGCATTTCACAAAGTGGCTCTCAACCTGGCTGCACATTAGAATCACCCGGGAGCTTGCCAAAATGCAGATGTTCAGGCGCTACCCTAGACCAAGTGAATCAGATTGAAACTTGGACATTAGTATCTTTAAAAGTTTCCCATGTAATTTCATCATTTCTGTAGGAAAGGGCCGCAGCTGGGAAGGCGAAGGAAAGAAAATGCTTCCTACTTTTTTTTGAAATAGATTGTAGTATGTTTGCATTTTGTATTTTCAAAACTAAATTAAAATAACCTAAACCTAGATCCCGGAGATTGTCTCCTCTGTCTTTTCCTCAGCGTTTTATAGTTTTATGTTCAACATTTAAGTCCGCGACAAATTTAGAGTTAATTTTTGTACAAGAGTGTGTGGTTTAGGTTAAGGGTTTTGTTTGTTTATTTGCCTACAGATGTCCCATCACACGACCACCATGTGTTGAATGCAGAGGCTACCTTTCCTCCACTGAATTACTTTTGCACCTACCCAGAATCAGTTGGGTATGTGTGTATAGATCTATTTCTGGGTTCTCTGTTCTCTTTCATTGATCTATGTGTCTATTCCTCTACCAATACCATACATCCTTGATTACTGTGGCTTTATAATAAGTCTTGAAATTGAGTGGGCTGATTCCTCCCACTTTATTCTTCTCTTTCAAAATTGTTTTACCTATTCTAGTTCCTTTCCCTTCCCATATAAAGTTTAGAATAATCTTGTCTATGTCTACAAAAATCTTGCTGGGAGTTTGATAGAAATTGGGTTAAACCTGTATAGCAATTTGGAGAGAATTAACATCCTCATTATATTGAACCTGCCAATCTATGAACATGGTATGTCTCTTTAGATTTTTTATTTCTCCCTAAATATTTTGTAGTTTTCAGCATACAAGTCCCGTACATGTTTTGTTAATTTACACGTAAATGTTTCACCTTTTTGTGAACAACTGTAAATGATACTGTTTTTATAACTTTGATGTCCATCTGTTCATAGTATATAGAAATACAATAATTTTTATACATGGACAATCATGTCCTCTGCAAATATATCCTCTTTTCTAGTCTGTATGCCTTTCATTTCCTTTTGTTGTTGTTGTTGTTGTTGCTGTTGTCGTTGTTTTTTGCCTTACTTCATTGTCTAGACCTTACAGCACTGTGTTGAATAAGAGTAGTGAGAGTAGACACTTTGTCTTCTTCCCAGGCTTAAGGAGAAACATTCAGTCTTTCACCATTAGGTATGTTAGCTATAGGGTGTTTTTTGTAGATGTTCTTTATCAAGTTGAGAAAGTGATTCTTTATTCCTATTTTTCTGTGAGTTTTTAACATGAATGGGCATTGAATTTTGTCAGTGCTATTTCCGCATCAATTTATATGATCATGTGAATTTTCTTCTTTAGCCTATTAATATGGTGGATTCCATTCATTGATTTTTCAAATATTGAATCAGCCTCGTATCCCCAGGTTATGGTGTACAATTCCTCCTGTATTTAGCTGAATTCTACTTGCTAATATTTCATTATTGATTTTTATGTCTATATTCACAGGGACATTGATCTATAGTTTTCTTTTTTGTACTGTCTTTGTCTGGTTTTGATATCATGGTCATACTCGTGTCATACAGTGAATTGAGAAGTGTTTTCCTGCTTCTTGTATTTTCTGATGGAGAATGTACAGAGATAGTGTTAATTCTTCTTTAAACACTTGGTAGAATTCCAGTGAAACCATCTGGGTCTGGAGACTTCTTTTTTGGGGCGTTTTCAAATTACAAATTCAATTTCCTTAACAGTTGTAGGCATATTCAAATTTTCTAGCGCATATTAAGTGAGTCTTTGCGTTTTTCGAGGAATTGGTCCATTTTATCTAAGTTGTCAAAAAATGTGTTCTCAACAGCTTTTTAAAATTCACTCTCCTCCATTAGTTCCTCTCACATTGAAATAAGATGCTGATTCCCCCCACGCCTTCCCCACACTCATTCAGGTCACAGAGCTGATAAATGACAAAAAACGGTATTCTGTATCTCAACCCAGAGCCCGCATTCTGGACCCTCAGGCAGAGCCCAGGATGGGGCAGGCTCCATGTAAATCCAGTGTTTCAGGGAACCAGCTGGCCTTGGGCATCTCTAAAGTGTCCTGCAGCCCAGGGCTGGAGACCCTCTCAGTCACCTAAACCTCCCTGGAGGAAGGGAGGTGGGAGCCCCTTCCTCGAGATCAGATTTGGGAAGAAACTCTGGGGAGCCTGGGCACCACGAGGTGGCGCTCCGAACACACAGTTACCTGCAGCGGCCAGTGGTGGCTCTCAGAGGCTCAGTTGGGCAAGCCCGGCCTGGGGGGGCATTTTGTTCTTTCTGGGAGATGAACTCTAGAGCCTGGAGCCTGCAAGGGCCCCAGGAGCCCTGGGCTGGTGGAGTTTGCCAACCCTTTCTCAGACTTCCCTGTGGACAGAGGCGTGAAGGCTTGAGAGGGTGGTGCTGGGGGGCGGCTGTGAGGTACAGAAGCACCAAAGAGCAGCTGGAGAGACTACGTCCATACTGAGACAAGGCCGGCCACCCAGAGCCTCTGTCTGCTTAGGAAGCGGTGATAACCCAGAGCTGGGCCCGGCGCAGGGTGCTGAAGAATCCACCTCGTTCCCTTCCGGGCCTGCCTCAACACCCTCCACCAGCTCCAGCCCCCTGCAGAGTCCCAGCGACCCCTCCCCCTCATCAAGCATACTCCAAGGCAAGAGTCCTCTGGAGTCAGCTGGAAGGTCCAAGGTAGGTTCCCCCCCCCCCCCCTCCTCGCCACAAACCACGTGCCTTGGGAGAGTCGTGCACAGCGTCTTTGCTAGATTCTGGAGTGGGTCTAAAATCCCACCTGTCTGCTGTTGCCCCGGGCCAGTTCACCCCTCCTGAGGCAGCCTGGTTCCCCCGCTGCCAGGAGGTCACCCCACGGATGCCGCACTGAGCGCCGACGTCCCATAGGCACAGCCCACGATGGCCCAGAACTCCGGGGTTCAAGCCGTCCTCCTGCCTCAGCCCCCTCAGTAGCCGGGATGCCAGGCACCCACCACTGCACCTGGCTGGATTAAGACCAAGTCCTGAATCAACCCCTCCCAGGCTGTGCCACCTTGGCGAAGCTGCTCAACCGTCTCGAGCCTCAGGTTCGGGTCTGTCGCACGCGGATAATCATGGCACTCCCCTCACAGTGCTGTGCGGCTTGAATCTGGGTAGATATGCGTGCGGCACAGAGTAAGCACTCGATGGTTGGGTGTTAGCGGCTATTTGTAGGGTCTCTCCTGTCGTTAGGTTCTGTGTCCTCCCCAGCCCTGCCTGAAGAGCAGCTACATTCGTTTCCTAGTACGGCTGTAACAAAGGCCCGTAAACTTAGTGCCTTCAACCGCGCAGAGTTGTTCGGTAACAGTTCCAGAGGCCAGAAGTCTATAATCAAGGGGTTGGTAGAGCTGCATTGTTTCTGGAGACTTCAGGGGGGAATATCTACTTCCTTGTTTGACCCAGCTTCCAGCCCACATTTCTTTTTCTTTTCTTTTTCATATTTACTTATTTTTCAGAGGGAGAGAGGGAGGAAGGGAGGGAGATTTTGAGTGGGGGAGGGGCAGAGAGAGAGGGGGACAGAGGATCCCAAAGCCGGCTCCGCGCTGACAGCAGTGATGTGGGGCTCGAACTTACGAACCATGAGATCGTGACCCGAGCCCAAGTCACACCGAAGTCAGACGCTTAACCACTGAGCCACCCAGACGCCCCGCCCCAGCCACCCACATTTCCTGACTCCCCTTTCTTCCTGCCCTTCCTCCTCCTCCTCCTCCTCCCCACCCCTCTTCTTTAATATGTTTGTGATTAATAATAATTCTTCCTGGGGTAAGAAGGAGAAGATTGGAAGTGGGAAAGCTAGCCCACAGTGAGACTTCAGGAATAAATTTTCGTCTAATAGAGTTCAGTAACTTCCCCAAGGGTCAGGCTTCTCTGCCACTCTGTCAGTCCTCAGTACGTATCGTTAGCCAGTGACGGCAACAATGAGGTGTCGGAAAACCGAGGAAGAGCACGGGACGGGAATGAAAATGGACATCATTTGAAGCCGTAGGTGTGTAAAAATGCCCTGTGCAAAAGATTTTCATCACAGCGTTGCCTGTAACATGGAACAGCCAGAAGAAACGGTGGAGTTTGGTTAAGTAAGCTGTGGTGTATCGGCGACGAGAAATGCTGTGCTGTTATTTAAAATCATACGGCGACTGTAAAACGTGAGGAAAGTTTACAGAATAATATTAGGAGAAAAATTTATGCGTAAAATCATATATATGTGTATATATGCTGTGATTAAAATCATGTAAGGATTATGTGGGTGTGTAAGAATTAAAATTAGAAAGCCGTCATTAATGAATGGAGATAATTATTTTGTGAGACTGCTGGGGTTTTGAGCAGTTAAAAATACCCTTAAACTCTTCTACAGTGGACGCTATATTTTATCTCTTCAAAAGAACTCTTGCAGTAATTTCTGAACAGGTGAACCAGCTGGTTGCCATTTTCCAGGGACTGCGTGGCGAGCACATTACCCCACCTTCCCTGGTGGTCACCCTGTGATCTTGAGGGTCCCAGCCTTCAGCCCACGGGGTGCGACAGCGCATTTCTATTTTTCACACGGCTGGGATAATGCTTCTGATGGAGGGTACAAAGCATGAACCAGCCTTTTCCACAGCCTCCCCCACATCTTTCACTCCATTTTAACAGCACTATAAAGTCAATATGTTACCTTTAAAAAGCAGCTGAAAAAGAACCACTTTTTGAAAATACGTCGTAAGGGCATTTTTTAATGTTCTCCTACCGTGTCCTTTGACCCATCTTCTGCCCATTTTTTTTCCCTACCATCTGTTTTTTTTTAGAGCTGTGACCTACAAACTTCGGTTATATCAGAATCATGGGGAGGATCTAGTTCTTTTTTTTTTTTTTTTTTTTTAATGTCTGTTTATTTAGAGAGAGAGACAGAGACAGAGAGAGCCAAGCAGGGGAGGAGCAGAGAGAGAAGGAGAGAGAGAATCCCAAGAGCCTCTGCACTGACAGTGAAGACACGGGGCTCGATCTCACGAACCTTGAGATCATGACCTGAGCCGAAATCGGGAGTCAGCCACTTAACGGACTGAGCCACCCAGGCGCCCCGGATCAAGTTCTTTAAGATGCAGACTCTTGGGTCTCACTTCCAGAGTCTCTTTAGTCCAGTTCCCGAGTGGGGTCCTTTCTCTGCATTTTTACCACGCTCCCCAGGTGATTGATTGTACTGCATCCTGATTTGAGCAAAGAATCATGAGTTCTACTACCCTGGGGCGGTGGGGGAGGGGGGGGGGGCTCTTGAAAGATGAGCAAAACCCAGAGGGGATAAAGAGAAGAGGCCATCAGAAGGGAATCAACCCTGGGCTTGCCGCTCTCTCATTCAACTGCATGATCAAACACACGAATAAAAAATGACTTGACCTTTCCTTTCAGAACTCCTTGGAAGGGAACCTGCACATCCCAGGAGAAACTTTGGCAAAGACTGTGTGCACCTGATTTGGGTCAAAATGAAACAGCCAAGCTGAACACCGTGCCCTTGGGGAATGACAAATGGAATGTTCTCAGAAGCTGCATTTGAACAACTGATTGAGATCGTGACCGAGGTTAACAGTCCTTTGCAATTTGATAAAGGCATGGGTTTGCGTGATGCCGCCATTTTAGTAAGCTTCGTGTGCTCTGCTTAGAATGTATTATTATTAACACATTTCATTGATTCTAAGATGCAGTGCCCACCCCCTCCACACACGTTTTTAGCAGCTGCATAATCGGAATATGTCTTATTGTCTTTGACACAAGGTCGTGACATGGTTGTCATTGCCTGACACCTTCTTTCAGAAACCCAGTGCAGCAGCCTTGAGAGAAACGCTTCCTCCTCACGCCATCGATTGCACGGAGCGCTGACTTTGTGTTGAAAACTATGAACATTGACAACATTGAGTTGAAAAATCACTGAGAAGATTTGGACTCTGGCAGCATTTTGCGAATAACTTAACCACTTGTTTCCGCTTTTTGCCTCTTTAGGCGCGCCCAAGGGTGACATGTGATAAATCCACGCAAGTCACTAAATAAATACTTTTGAGGGGCGCCTGGGTGGCTCAGTCGGTTAAGCGTCCGGCTTCGGCTCGGGTCACGATCTCACAGTCCGTGAGTTCGAGCCCCGTGTCGGGCTCTGGGCTGACAGCTCAGAGCCTGGAGCCTGTTTCAGATTCTGTGTCTCCCTCTCTCTCTCTGACCCTCCCCTGTTCATGCTCTGTCTCTCTCTGTCTCAAAAATAAACGTTAAGAAAAAATTTTTTTAAAATAAATACTTTTGAGAAGTCTCAAATAAACATTTTAAGAGATCCAAAAGCATTGCATCATAGTTAATTGGCAGCATTTTTTCCCCCTTTCTTCACAGTACGTACAATAATAGTGTACTTTTTATAAGTGATGGCATCTTGGACATGGTGGCTTGTAGAAAGAGCTCACCCACGTAGCTCCTCTTACGTGTCAGGCGTTAAGACTCCCGGCACATGAACTCATTCGAATCCTCATTCCTGTTAGGCCCGGTTTACAGATAAGGAAACTGAGGTGCTTAGGAGATATGGCAGCCAGAGACTGGTAGAGCTGGGTAGGATCCGGGGCAAGAGGTCAGCTCCAGGGTCCAAGAGGTCAGCTCAGACGCTGTACTGCAGGATCTCACGTAGAAGTGTGTAAGTTTGTAATGTGTCAAATACCTCCTGAAGGATTTTCAACCAGATTTGTATTCTAGCGAGCATAGTATCGATTAGGGGGGAGAGTGTGCCAACACAAGGTGCCAGCATGTTGCAAAGACAAGGTCAGTCCTGTGACAGGCAAAAGGGCAGCAAAAGTAGCCAGGATCAAGGTTACTTCTCACCTGAACTCCCCAGCAGGCATTGCCTCGTTGTACAGGGACACCTCACATCGGAAAGGTTCTCGGGGTTTCTCATTGTGTTCTATGGAGCATTGAAAAAAGCAGAAACAAAAGTTGTTTGGCTACTCATCGTTTTCCGTAGCTTTGGATTAAAATGGGTGTGAATTTTTTTTAATGTTTATTTATCTGAGAGAGATATAGAGCAAGTGAGGGAGGGGCAGAAAGAGCGAGAGAAAGAGAATCCCAAGCAGGCACCGAGCCGTCAGCACAGAGCCCGATGTGGGGCTCGAACTCACCAACTATGAGATCATGACCTGAGCCGAAACCAAGAGCTGGACACTTAACCCACTGAGCCACCCAGGCGCCCCGAAATGGGTGTGAATTTAGTGATGAATTTTGTACAGACATTGGCTGTCTTTGTCAGGGGAAGAGGCACTCCCAGTTCTGAAGGACTGAATTCAGGCTTAAACTATTATCCTTCAAGAAGGAGTAAATGGACCAATTAAGACAAAAGGTAAAAATGTGGATTCAGTGTTGACCTAATGGTAAAGGCTTGCTCCCAAGTTTACTTCATTTAGCAGATTTTCTTAAAAGCCTGAATTAGGGCACATTTTCTTTTCTTTTTACCACACATGACAGAATTGATATGATGACAATGAAACATGAGATATGAATGGAGTTGACTGTGGAGACTGAATCTTTGGAGGCTCGGTTCATTTAAAGATGCCAAAAGTTACGATCTTGGTAATAAAACAGGAACAAAAGAATCAGTCCTCTTTGTTCATGGAAAATGTCTTTGGAAAACTGTTTTTTTATCCCAAGGTAAAAACAGCCCCCAAAAGAGAGCAGGATCAAAGACCCAGAAAGCCCACCATCTGACCCAAGCTTCTTACTTGCTCAGCAAGAAGATGGTTATAGAGTCTCCCTGGACAGGAACTTCCAGGAGGAGCACGGGACTTCATCCCTGCCAGCACTTTCTTCTCTGACTTCCCCGCCATCTGCCTTCTGCACCCACACGTTTGGGAGCATCTGAATTCTCAAAATATCATGAGAAGAAATTGCCCAGGTCCTGAATGTGCTCTGCAGCATGAACTCTTGTCAATTCAGCCCAAATTTTCTGGATTTTACAGCTTCGGTACTTCAACATTGCATTCATTGCCTGAAAAAAAGGGTAGAAAATTTTAGGAACCTTTTATAAGTAATTTTAAGCATTATTTTTGTATTAAATCAAATGCAGCTGCATGATGGAGAAAAATGCGAAATCTGGGTGAATTTGAAAGAGGAAATTAAAAAGAGCAGATACAGTTCTGGCTTTCTGGTCAGCTTCAGACTAGACCCCCAAGCCCCCGGGGTTGAGCATTCATTTTCTTCTACCCTGAGGGACACTGATGTGGAAAAGTTTGAGAAACTCTGCTTTACAAAGAGTCCCTTGAGCCTCATGGCCATTGGGCTTTAAGCAGAAAAATATACCCGGTTCCTTCTGTCCTGGGCTGCCTTCCATTGCTGTCCACCCATGACCATGGTCTGCCCATTGGTGGGCACTGGGAGTTGAGGGCTCCCTTGGCAGAATGTTCCCTGCAGTTTCATCCCAGGAGCCCGTGTTGTGTGGTTTTCAAAGCTAAATTAGAGATCACCCTTCAAGTTCTTTCTTCTGCTCCGTCCCATCTGGCTTTGGTGTCGTAAGGGGTTAGAGCTGTGATGGGCGCAGTCTGGGAGGCCAGCAAGAGCACCTGGAAAAACCAACAGAGCCCACACCTATTTGTATAGACAGGATGGAATCTTTGCAAATCTTTGAATAACATTTTCCCCGTTGTATTGGGCTTAATGAAGGGAACACATCTCCGTGTATTTTAATATTCATTCGTTCATTCAGTAAAACTTTTGAGCTGCCTTAGGCATGAGGAATACAGCCACAAAAAAAAAAAAAAAAAACAGATAAAAATCCCTGCCTTTATGCAGCTTATGTGCCAAAGTGGGGAGAGAGATCATTTTAAAAATGATAAAAGTATCTAGAGTCATGGTGATCTATAAAGAAAAATGAGGGAAGAGGGATGGGAGCTTGTGTGTGTTAATGGGTACATGGCAATAGTAAAGAGGATGATCAAATACCACTGAGCAGGTGACATTTGAGGGGCAAAACAACTGAAGCATTTGGATCTGTTGCTTTGAAGGGACAGCCTGTCATGTTGCCTGATGGGTCGGATACAGGGTCTGAGAGAAGGAGGGAAATCGAGGATGGTTCCAAAGTGCGATTGGCGGCTTACGACACGGCATCCGGTGACCCCCACCTCCTGATCCTCGTGTCCGTGTAGTTCCCCTTCTCTTGATTCGAGCTGGACCCTGTCACTTGTTTCTAATGAATAGAATACGGCAGAGTTGATGAGATGTCACTTCTGTGATTAGGTTACAGAAGGTTGACTTCCTCTATTAGCAGTTTCTGTCTGTTGTCTTCTGCGCGTGCACGCGTCAACGAAACAGAGTGCCTCGCTCTAGAGGTCCACATGGCAAGGACCTGGGGGTGGCCCCTGACCAACAGCCAGGAAGGAACTGGGGTCCTCAGCCCAACAACCAACCCATGAAGAACCGAATTCTGGCAACAGCCATATGAGCTTGGAGGGGGTCCTTCCCTGGCTGAGCTTGGAGATGAGCTCACAGCACCTACTGACACCGATATCAGCCTATGAACCCTGCCGACAGCAAGGGCTCCTCCAAGCCCTGTCGAGACCCCTCAGCCACAGGGACTGGGTGATAATACAGGGTTTCAAGCTGTTAACTCTGGGGATAATTGGTTATGCAGTTACATACATAACTAATAAACACAAGGTTTTTGATTTGGGCAACTGGAAGAATAAAATTACCATTTAGCATATCATAAGATGAGCATAGATAGAAGGGCTTTCTGGTGGGAAGAGAGAAAATTTGGTCATGCATATGTACAATACACACACATTTCTGTTTCTGTTGATAACGTGGTGGTGAATTTTTCAAATGGTAGTTAGCTACCAATATATATGCTCTCAATGTTCTCTGACGAGCCACGTTAAAAAATGTTAATTAATGCATCTTCAAAAATCAGATTCTATAACAATTTTAGTTGCAATTATTTCTAGAAACTGAGAACATCAAATACAGTACCAACCCATTAATTCTGATGTCTCACTTTTAGAATTTATTGATTTTTTTTTTTTTTTTTACAGTTTGCACAAAAACCGGGATAAAATTTATCTTTATATATCTATGAGGAGAAGATTTACCGGAGCAAATTGACATACCAGTGATTTAAAAGCAAGAATGTTTAGTTTTTAAATTTTTTTTTTAACGTTTTTATTTATTTTTGAGACAGAGAGAGACAGAGCATGAACAGGGGAGGGTCAGAGAGAGGGAGACACAGAATCTGAAACAGGCTCCAGGCTCTGAGCTGTCAGCACAGAGCCCGACACGGGGCTTGAACTCACGGACAGAGAGATCATGACCTGAGCCGAAGTCGGCCGCTTAACCGACTGAGCCACCCAGGCGCCCCAAGAATGTTTAGTTTTTAGCATTTAAGAAGGATTTATTTACACGCTCACAAAGTCACTCACTGTAAGAAGTTTGCTCGACCTACTGAGGCTTTGAGTTAAGATAGCCTCCATGGAGACCAAAATTAAAGTATGAAGCCAAGAGAAACCAAAATTGGCAGACAGTGGTGATTGGTTGGATGTAAAGTCAGGAAGAAGGGACCACGCAGACACTGTATGATGCTCATTCTCTCCCTCATCTTTCTCGCCCAAAGAGCACCGTTTTGGTTCTGACATCATGTGGTCAGAGAGGTCTGGTTTTCACATGATCCCAGAAGGTAAATCGCCATTAATCTCGACCATTCTAATGATTCCATTCCCTTTGCCCATGGCTGGTTTAGGATGGGCATGTGACACAGTCATGGTCAGTGAGATGTGAAGGAACTCTCCACTGGGGTACCTCTGTAGAGAGTTTTTTTGCTCTCTAAAAGAGAATGTTGAGGGAAACTTTCTTTTCTGCCTCTGGGCATTGGTGTCTGCTTGTATTACTTGGAACCAGGCTAAGAGATCCAGCCAACAGGCCGAGGGTGGCCAAATGGAAAGACAGAGGAACTTGGATTCTTGATGCTGACGGTGAACCACCCCATCAACCAGTCCTGGAACTGCCACGTTTGGTGGCCTGTTTTTGTATGAGATGGGACACGTCATAATGGTGTGAGCCATTTTGAGTTGGGTTTTCGGTTCCTCGCTGCTAAAAACATTCTGAGACGAGAAAATTCTAGGATAAGGTCTAGTTTTCTGGTTTGGTCAGTGGATTCATTTACCGAAAGGGAATTCAGAAGGAGAAGGTGGCTGGGCTGGGATATGGGGAGAAATGGTTACCTGGGCTCAGGTCACGCGTAGTGAGAGGTGCCTGTGGGACCCTCAGGTGAGGACATCTGCGGAAGGACTGATGTGCAGATCTGGAGGTGAGGAGTGAGTTCTGAGTGGAGGTAGGGCGTGGGAGTCCTCATGGAGAACAGAGGCGATGGTTACAACACAGTCTTTGGCTTGTTCTTCCAGCCAAGCTTTATCTCTTAATGCCTGTGTAACCTGGGGCGGGGCACTTGACTTTTGAAAACTTCTATTTCCTCATTTGTAAAATGGAAAATGCTTTGTCTCAGTGTTGCCAAAGTAGGAATTCTTACCTCGAAGTGGCAGAGACAATGCCAGATCTTCACTGGACCTGTTTTCCCTTCCTTTTGGGCCCATGAGCAAACTGCATGTCCCAGCATCCCCTGCTTTTAGGTGCGGTCACATGGGCCATATGGGCCACATGTGATGCTGTTTCTTCCTTCACCTGCCCTCTGGATGCAGAGAACCCCGGAAAGGCCTTGAGGCTCCAGAGGAGAGTGGAAGGGGCCTGGGCCTCTGAGTGACTTTGTGGAGAATCCCCAATCCCCAGTCGCTTACATTGGACTATAACACGAGCAAACAACAAAACAAAGCACACAAAAAAATCACCTGTGACCATGTTGTTTCTGCAGCGGCTGCCATTCTTTACCCTGACTCGCATCCACAGCATTTCCCCACGTCTGATACACAAGACGTCTTAGGTGGTGTCCAGCTTTAAATTTTGATTTGTTGCTCATTTGTTTAGAGGTATTAGGAAGAAATACACATATACGTAAAACGAGCTCATCAGCCTTATGATCGCAGAGAGGTTATTGCCTGAGAAGAGGGCCGGTTTAATTTGTTAAAGAAAAATGTCGAGTTGATAACAGAACAGGTGTTAGGTGGCAATGGCCAAAACTGTCCCGGTGACACGCCCGCTCATGCTGCCTGATTTCTCGAGGTTGTTGGGCCGAAATGACGTGATGTGTGGAAAGTATCTCTCCCTGGCACGGAGGAAGGATGTGATATGTGGGAGCTCTTATCTTGTTAGCGGTCAAACCTGCGTTACGGGATTTATGTCACTGCATTGTATGTTCGCTGTGTGGTCGTCACCATCACTAACTCTGAGCTCTTCGAGGATGGAGATCTGTTTTATTCCACTCAGAGCCTCTCGCAGTAGTTCAGCGCCTGGCACCTCATGGAAAACCAATAAATGGAGGCTGAGTGTTGATAACCTGGGGGCATGACCCCTTTTCCATCGTCGCTAGGATTACAAGTTTGAATGTACCCACCCCTTGCAGACAAGACCTGTGTCTGACCCAGGGTTGGGTCCCACCACCCAGCACAGTACCTGGCACATAGTTAGAGCTCAAGAACTATTTGTCCGGGTGCCTGGGCAGCTGAGTCGGTTAAGCATCCAACTTCGGCTCAGGTCATGATCTCACGGTTCGTGGGGTTCAAGCCCCATGTCGGGCTCTGTGACGACAGCTCAGAGCCTGGAGCCTGCTTGGGATTCTGGGTCTGCTTCTCTCTCTGTCTCCCCCCACCCTCGCACTCTGTCTGCCTCCGTCTCTCAAAAATAAATAAATGTTAAAAAATGATTACAAAAGGAAATATTTGTTGGGGAGGAACATAGTGATTTTTTAAGTGTTTATTTATTTTTGAGAAGGGGGGGAGAGGCAGAGAGACAGAGGGAGACAGAGGATCCAAAGCAGGCTCTGTGCTGACAGTGGAGAGCTGGATGTGGGGGCCCGAACTCCACAAACCGAGAGATCATGACCTGAGCCAAAGTCGGACGCTTAACCGACTGAGCCACCCCGGTGCCCCAGGAACACGTTGATTTTAGTCACTCTCATAGACTCCTACAATGAGCCCAGAGAACAATACGTCTCAGCTAAAGATAAGGAAAGGAAAGTCTGGAGAAGCAGAGTGACCCAAAAAGACCACAGAGGTACAGGAATGTGCAGTGGGGCCTTTGAAAGTCACATGGGATGTGGAACAATTCTTCATTGTGCGACACTGTCCTAAGCGTTGCAGGCCATCTAGTATCTCTGCTTAATGCCCATTCATGTCCACGGTGGCCCTGGTCATTGTGATCATCAAATATGTTCTCCAAGACCCCCCATGGGGAACAGTGCCCCTACTGGTCCAACCCCCGCGCCCAAATGGATTGGAAACTAAGACACAGGGAGGGAGAGAGAGGCTTGCCAAAATACCAGAGCCAGGATTTGGGCACAAATCTCTGACATTGCACTAATAATCTTCTTCCAGTCACTGGCGCTATGACTGATTCAGATCAAAAAGTGAGCTCCAGGAGGGAGCAGGGCTTTGGGGTTGGTCAAAGTGGTGCTGAGGTTTCTCTCACTAGCCAATGAGGAGTGGGTCCCCTGGGACTCCCCGTATCCTGACCCCTGTCCCTTCTACCCTCCCCCAGCAGCTCAGTCTCGTCTGGGGAGGAGAACAGCATGTGCAGTGGGGAGAGTGGTAGAGAGAAATCTGCCCCCCCCCCGAGGAAAAGCTGGCTCTCCCTCCTAATAAAACGGAGATGAGTGTGTGTATTTTAAAGCAAATAAATGTTTCAGAACCCGAGAAGGGAGATGTTAATGGCTCCATTCGAATTCCGTGGAATTTATTTGCCGTTGGGGCCGGACTTTCTGAGAAGCGTGGTTCAATCAAGGTTAGACATGAAAGGGAGCTCTTGTGGGCTGAGTGGACACAAAGTCAATCCGCGAGCCTTTCACCTCCCGCGCATTTCTTAATTAGATCTCCGAACCTACAGCTGCCCCTGGCTGGCACACACAGACACGTTAGCTTTTTCTTGAGCTTTCTGGCTTTTTCCATGTTGGAAAGACGATCTTTTCAAATTCGTTTTCACCATCAGCACCCGGACGACCAGCGAGACATTAGGCACCCGGGCTGCCCTTGTGTGTTTGCAGCCTCCTCATTGAAGGAGTGCCTATCATCCAGCAGTGAGAAGTTTGGCTTGGCCTTTCCAAGTGATTATTTTATTTAAAAAAAAATTTTTTTTTAACGTTTATTTATTTTTGAGACAGAGAGAGACAGAGCATGAACAGGGGAGGGGCAGAGAGAGGGAGACACAGAATCGGAAGCAGGCTCCAGGCTCTGAGCCATCAGCACAGAGCCCGACGCGGGGCTCGAACTCGCGGACCGTGAGATCGTGACCTGAGCTGAAGTCGGACGCTTAACCGACTGAGCCACCCAAGCGCCCCTCCAAGTGATTATTTTAAACAATGTATGGTGTTTACGAAAGTGCGACTGGGAATAGAGATTCATAATGAATGGCTCCGGCAATAATTACTTATTTTCTATATTTATCGAAAATGACTATGTACAGTATTGCTGTTTTCCCTGAGGAGAAAAATGCAGAAATTATCACCACTCTTTATCAGCTCTCCTAGTTTAGTGACTAGCATTTCCCGTTTTTTAATTACTAGAGCAAAGAGAGGATGTTTCCCCTTACTAGCTGGCTCTAGTGTCGTTACGACTGCATTCGCACGTTAATATCAGTAACTTCGTGTGCAGAGAACAAACAGGAGGTAGGTTTTTGGCCTTCGTGCGGGACTGCTCAGCTGTTAGCCTATGACACAACACAACTTGGGGTCGAAACAGTTTGTCCCCAGATGCCTCAAATGATGTGGAGTTGGATGGGAACCACCTCTCTTAACAAAGGAGATGTCTACCAACAGCACACGTTCATTTATGTTCAGTGAGATACTGGTAAATGTTTAAAAACCAGCTTTCAAGGTGTAAAAATCCCCGGGGTATCGTACTGGCCGATTTCTGCAGAGTAAATACTCCCATCCTGGCAGATTAAAAAAAAAAAAATTTTTTTTTAAACATTTTTATTTCCGAGAGACGGAAGGAGACAGAGCATGAACGGGGGAGGGGCAGAGAGAGAGGGAGACACAGAATCCGAAGCAGGCTCCGGGCTCCGAGCGGTCAGCACGGAGCCCGACGCGGGGCTCAGATCCACGAACTGTGAGATCGTGACCTGAGCCGAAGTCGGACGCTTAACCAAGTGAGCCATCCAGGCGCCCCCGATCCTGGCAGGTTTTAAGATTTCTCGGCACATGCATTTGGGAAGAGATGTGTGCAGTCGCCCCTGGCGAGCTGCTTTGAGCTGGCTTCGGCACACCACTGCGTATAGATTATATCTGACATATGTTTATTGAGAGCGTACTATGTGCCAGGCACTGTCCTAAGCTGAAGTGACAGCAGCGAACCAAACAGACAAAGCCCCTGCCCTGATAGAGTGCAGATTGAGTAGGAGAGACAGACAGTAGACAAACGAGCTAACCAGCCGAGCAGGTAACGTGCTGTCAGGAGGGAGGAGTGAAAATGAAGCAGAGTGAGAGGGGGGGTTGAGACAGGTGGGGCTTTTGCACACAGCAGACGGCATGGCCTAAGAGGTGCCGAGAACACAGACTTAGTCAAGTGAAGGAGTGAGTCCATGAGGATGCCTGGGAAAAGAACATTCTAGGGAAAGGGGAAAACGAGCGAAAAGTCAACGAGGTGGCAGGCGGGAGGTGGCTTGGGTGTCTGGGGGTTGCATTTAGTCTCTTTCTGAAGGTCTTGAGAGCTGGGAGGCCTGGGGTTGCCTTCTTTCTAGGACGCAGATGTATTTCTGGCCATGGTCGATGGAAGCAAAATCGCCCTAAAGTAAAGCAAGGATGGAGACTGGGAGTGACCCACGATTCTCTCTCCCTCCCATCTGAGTGCAAAGGCTTTGTGGTGGGACGTATGCTATCCTAGCTTTTACTCTCGTGTCTGCCACGCCTCCGGCTCCCCCAGTGTCCTCATACAGATCGAGTCCCGATCTCCTCATTCCTCTCTCATCCAAGCTTCTGCCCCAGCCTAGAATGGCATTCCACAGGGGAAGGGTTGGTTCACTGCTGGTTTCCTATCTCCCAGAACAGTGCTGCCCCCCCAACTCCCGCCCCTTCCCCTGTTCTCCCCATCAACATTCAGTAAATATTGAATAAATTAACACAAGAAGGTGCCAGCATCTGATTAGTTCATTAGGCTTTCCAGTGAGGTCTTGCCTGAGCTGTTAACCCACACCTTCAACGTTTCCTATCCCTCTGCCTGCCAATTTCATCCACCCCTCAGCACCTACACAATTACCAGAGAAGAGGCACTCATCAACATGCATTGAATGATTGCAAGCATGGATATTATTTTACTCTAAATGACTAATTTTTATTCTAAATTTCTTCTATTCCTCTTTCATATAATGGATAGGACATCCTATTGATTTAAAAAAAAAAACTGTGTGTGCAGGGAGGTAAAATTGTCTATGAATTTCACTGCAGCACAGTGAAGGAAGCATTAACATCTTTTGTTCTATAAAGGGGCTGTTGGGCTGACGGGTGTGAGAAGTATTGGGGTAGACAGAATGACATCGGGCCCTGGGGGGGTCACCTTGAGCATCTCTGATGCTACGAGACAACCCTGGGCAGACCAAGGGCGGCCCTGGGGACCTTGGGATACTGCTGGTGTCTTCAATGACACACACATCTGGGGAAAAGGCAGGCCTTCCTTCCCGGGCACCTGCCGTGAACACGAGCTGGAATTAGGAGAGAGGGCTGTTTCATTTCCACTGCTCTCAGAACCTCTTCAGGAATGCAGAGAGTGGGGGTTTGAAGTGAGCGTCTCACTTCATGACGCGTTTGATGTTTAACGCACAGAGAAAGTACAAAGTCAGAGAGGTGACCCAAGAAGTGAGAGTCTTTTCCTTGTGGGAGCAAAGTCTTGCTGGGTTTAAACACGGATCAGTCTGCCTCTACACTAATAATGAGATTGGGAAATATATTGACATTGCAGGTGTTTTAAGTGCAAAGATAAAACAGGCGTTTCTTTTTATCTGTTCATCAGTGACTCGACAAGGCTCCCGGCTCAAGAGATTTGGTTTTATTTATGTATTTATATATGTATGTATGTATTTTTTGTTCCATGCAGACTTCTAAGGTAAAGAAATTCTTGGCAACACCTAATCTCTAAAAATAGGTAACTGGCAGCTCGGTGTTGGAAAGTGACATTAAGGGCTGTGACAGTGGGGATTGTTGGCTCTGTCCCCCATACCCTACAGTTGAGGTTGGAATGGTCATCTCTGTGTTAGAGACAAGGAAACCGGGCTCTGGGAGGTGCATGAATTCACCTAGCTCAGCCTTCTGGTAAGAGGGTCCCTGGGCTCAAACACGGGCTTTCTCGCTCTGAGACTGCTAAAAATTTGATGAGGAGTTAACAATAGAAGGCAGGAACCACACCGTAGAAGTCAGGGTTCTCCGGAGAAACAGAACCAACAGGATGTGTATACATATATACCTAGAGAGAGAGATTTTATGCTAAGGAATTGGCTCATAGGATTATGGCGGCCTGGCAAGTCCGAACTCTGCAGTGTGGGCTGGCGAGCAGGAAGCATGGGGAAGAGCTGCAGGTCAGCTCCAAGGGCAGTCTGCTGGCAGCATCCCGTCTTGCTTGGGGGAGGTTAGTCTTCTAGTAAGGCCTTCAACTGATTAGGCGAGGCCCATCCTCATTATAAAGGGTAATCTGCTTTACTCAAAGTCCACTCTTCTAAAAAACACCTTCACAGAAACATCCAGAGTGTTTGACCATAACATCTGGGCACAGCCCAGTGGCTCAGCCACAGTGGCTCAGCCACAGTGACACAGTAAAGGAACCATTACACATATATTCATTTTTAAATACATTTCTTTTTTTTTTTTAAGTTTAGTTATTTATTTTGAGAGAGAGAGAGAGAGAGAGAGTGTGTGTGTGTGTGTAAGGAGGGAAGGGGCAGAGAGAGAGGAAGAGAGAATCCTAAGCAGGCTCTGCACTGACAGCATGGAGCCCGACACGGGGCTCAATCCCACAAACCATGAGATCATGACCTGAGCTGAAATCAAGTCGGACGCTTAACTGACTGAGCCACCCAGGTGTCCCAGATACATTTCTCAATGATAGCAAATACAGTACATATTCAATATAGAAATTTCAAAATGGAAAAAAAATATAAAAAAGGAAAAAATATTCAATCCACTAGGGCCCATTGGGATGGATATTGCCTAACACCTTAATTCTAGGCATATGGACATTATGAGAAATATGTTTTCATCCCCCCATGTGATAGATGTCATTTCACAGTAATGTTTTACATCCAATTCTTTTCATTTAGCAAGACTCCATGGATTTTTTCCCCAGCTTCATAAATATTCTTCCATATTCTGATTTTTTATATAAATTTTTTAAAGTTTATTTATTTTGAAAGAGAGACAGAGAGCACGAGTGCGTGGGAGGGGCAGAGAGAGAGAGGGAGAGAGAATCTTAAGCAGACTCCACACTGCCGGTGCAGAGCCCCATGTGGGGCCCGGACCCATGAGATCATGACCTGAGCTGAAATCAAGAGCGAGACGCTCAACCGACTGAGCCACCCAGGTGCCCCCATATCCTGATTTTTAATGATGCCACAGCAGGTCTGCCTCATGATGGCTACAATGAATGGCTTCCCCTTCTGCTCAACGGCCTTTCTCCTTTGTTTCTGATAATAGTATTTGGTTCAGGTGGTGCTAAGTCTTATCTCTTGTCCCAATGTAAAGGCATAAACCAAAGTTGCAAATATCAAGAAAGAGGGTTTACTTTTCTCCAGGTTCCTTTACAGGTACTTTATAGGTCTAGGGCTATTGGAGGCCATTTTTATCAATTCTTAAACTTGATCCTAAGAATGAAGCCAGTATAGAGGAAAGCAAAGTAGAGAAATGAAGAAAAACAGACTTCTGATTACATTCTTTGAACACCCGGATCCAACCATGCCTGAAGCTACTCTCCTATACTTTTCAGCTATGGAAGATAATAAATCCCTCTTCTTTTGCTTAAGCCAGTGGAGTTTGATTCTGTCACTTTCCCCTAAAAGAGTTCCATCCGATATGGCATCATTCTAACTGACATGCACTCAGTACATGAGTATATTTTTTGTTTTTTGTTTTTGTTTTTGTTTTGATAATTTACCCATGGTGGGAAAGATGTTGTGAGGGGATTTGGAGATTGCAAGATGACTAAGGTGTACTTCCTGATCTCGGGAAACCTGTGATCCTCTGATCCAATAATTGCGGCCAAGTGCATTTTAGACATCTACAAGGACGTAAATTCCAACAGCTTATGGGGATCAGGACAGGCTTCCAGAGGAATAAGCACTTGACGCTGACCTTGAAGGAGAGGATGATAGGATTTCAAATTCCTAAATCTAAAAGGGTCTAAAAGAACCTAGGTGGCTTGGTCCTGAAGCACAGCTTTAATGAATGGTCTGGGGAGCTTGTTAAAATGCTATTTTTGACTCAGTAAGCCTAGGGTGGAGCATTTCTGCATTTCTGATGAGTTCCCACATGTAGTGGCCCTGCTGGTCCACAGGCCACACCAGAAGTAGGGAAGGTCTGGTCCTTGGCCCGCCCCTCCAGCCTCACCCCACACCAGGCCTCCACCTGACCCAGGACCCACCTTGGAAAGCTTCCTTGTGTCCTGGGAACACACACAGCTCTGGCCTGACTCCAGGCCTGCGGCCCACTGGACCCTCTGCCTGACTGCTCCTTTCCGAACTCCCACACACAGGGCTTCTCTCGACTCTCCGCCTAGCGGCCCACACCTCAAACAGGCCATCGGCCACTGGGGCCCTTACTGTTTCACGTGCCACGTTCCAGCCCTTGCTATTTCCAAGCTTTTTTCATGTCCCAGTGGAGGCATAAAATGGTACTTACAGGGCAGGGCTCCCTGGACTATATGGATAAGCAAAAAGTTGAGGGGCTCCACATCTCATCTATGTGTAATATGTTCCCGGCACAGGGCCAGGGAGTTCGGCCCACCTGCGCGAACCTGTTCTACCTCCTTTGTACCAATTACCAACATCTGCAATTATCGTGTGGATTGATTCGCTCACCACCTTCTTTTTCCAGCAGAAGGTTAAGCCGGAAAGTCAGAGCCCCATTCGTCTGGCTCATTGCTCCCTCCTCCGTGGTTTCTGGCACCTGATGGGCGTTCAGCACATATTCCCCTGATGAAATGAATGAAGGCATGGTTGGGGAATGGAGGGAGACGGGTAGCAGGAAGGACATTTCTGGCAAAGGGAAGATCGTGAGTAATAGTGAGGAATAGAATGAGTCACCCAGTTGAGCTGGAACCAGAGTGGAGTATGTGTAGGAGGTGACAGATGGCAAGGAAGGGTGGGAACATTCTGTAGAGGGCACCTGTGAGTGCCGGTGCTTAATCTGCTGGGTGATGGGGTGCTGTGATCAGATACGGTCGGAGCTCAGCTTGAAGAGCGTGGACCTGGCTGTGGGGAGGGGGAAGGGGAGAGGGTGGGCTGGGACGGGGACACCAGTAGCTGCCAGAGTCCCGACTCTGTGAGGACAGTTCAGGTGAATGTGGGTGTGGAGGCGGGGAGGGGGGCAGGCAGGTGAGGGCTGGGAGGTGGGGAGGATGACGGGAGTCACAAGACATGGGGATTGAGCGGGGATCAGGGACCAGGGGTGTGGACCTGACGAGGGTGCTGCTCTGACCAGAAAAAGGAGATTACAGGGAGGAGCAGGTTCTGAGGGGAAACCTGAGTGAAAATAGAAAGGTTCCTCTGTTCGCTGATTCTAGCTTGAGAACTGATAGTTATGTAACCCAAAGTCCCAAATTTAACGAGAGTGTCAGCCTGTGACACTGAGGGCTATAGCAGGGGACGCGTCCCCCCCCCCCCCACCAGCTCTGAGCATCAGTTCCTCCGCTCTGGAATGAGGGTGGTAAGCGCACCTTGTTAGAACGGTTGTGAAGTTCCGAGACAGATGAGGGGTTCATGGCGGGTTGCAGTGTGGTGTAGACACAGAGGAGGTCGTGCTGCACCAGCCGGAATCCCTGCGGGATGGAAGCATTTTCGTCCCCAGTTGCTGGGTGTGTTGGTAGCTGACAGGTGACAGCTGAGTCCTGTCTCACCCAAGGACACACCTCCTTCCCCAGGGTCAGCTACACCCAGAGACCAGTAGATGTGGGGATCCAAAGGCTCAGCTCCCTACCGAGTTGGGACAGGGGTGAAGCACCAGGCTCCAGCTCCAGAGCCCCCCGTGGGATGGGCTGAGGCCCTTGTTGTGACTGCACTGCGGGCCACCCCTCGCTCCGTCCAGCCCTGCTTCTTTCGCTGTGTGGACAGAGCAGGCTTTGCTCCAAAGTGCGCTCCCCGATAGACTTCCCGCATGCAGGTGTCTCCCTCGGAGTCTGCTTCCCAGGGAACCCAACCTGTGACGCATCACCTTGACAGAATGGTTTTAAGCCACCAGAATATCAGGTGTGGCTTGTTGGCCACAAACTTAGACACTATACTGCAAATTTTCAGTCTAGAAGCTGAGAAGCAAAGCAGTGTTCCGGAGGCCCGGCTGCTGGGTCAAGAGGCTTCTCAGCCACGTCAGAAATTCTCTTTTTGTGCTGTGGACCCCTTCTTAGAGTAGTGTTTGTAGATGCATAATAAAATACATAGGATTGCAAAGGAAACGAATTCTATTGAAACATAGTTATCAAACTATTATGAAAACAGACTTATGACGTATTAATACATGACATAGGAATTATTCTGATACGGTAATACAGTTAATGAAAGACCTGTCAGTAGGTCTAATAATCTAGAAGAAGAATCTAGAGGAAGAATCTAATAATCCAGAAGAAGTGATCCGTGTTGCTATTTTGAGATACGTAAAGCATCTATAATGTGATATGAAAATAACTGACTTCATTTAATGGCAAAGAGACAGGGTTTATAAATACCAAGGTCAATGAAAATAAAGATGTAAGCTTTCCCCACCCAAAGCCGTGGACCTCCCCCCAAATCCCATGCACGCACTCACTGAGGGTTTGTGACCCATAGGTTGAAAAAGAAAGTCTTGGTGTTATCGTATCTGCTGTTACCTTAACATACTTAGTTCTAGATGGTGTGATATAAAGTGTGTGTGTTAGGGACCCTCTAAGCCAGTAGGGAATCCACACGCCAGGGATGGTTATGATTAGATCACAAGGGTCACACTTCAAGGCACCTGCTGCAAGCTCGTCTGTTCGCCTTATTGCTGGTCAACACCAGGTGTCTCACTAATTAGCATAGAGAGTAGCAAAAGCGGGTTTTTATTGGTGAAATCGTGGCTAACGACCTCACGGATGTCAGAAATGGGCTCTCGTTAGTAAAATTAGTGGTATTCAAGTTTAGGGGAGTGGGTGAAATGTTTTTGAGACATTCTCCATGCTTGGATGACTGGGCTTAAGAATTCAACAAGGCTTCCCCTGCACCCTTAGGGATGGTGCCTGTGTCCGGCCATGGCATTGGAGGCTATCCGGTTGCCCAATATGAACCATAGGGATAACAGGATCCTGCCTCTAAAATTTGTTTGTCTAATCCTCAAGAACGCGTTCCCTGTAATGTGTGAGCAGATCAGCTAAAAAGTTGGAGAGCTGGAACTTTACCAAGTTCATGCTGTATAAACTGTTTGTGAACTGCACGCTCATGCACTAAATTAAAAATCTGTGAGGTGTGGTGAATTTAGTCGGAGGTTTGCTTTCAGTATAACCGGCAGCGAGGTTGCAGAGAAGTTAGCTAACCCTTGCTCACTTCAGACGTTCTGGAAAATTCTCCTATCTGTCAAAAGTAACCCAAGAGATTGTGCGTGACCATACTGGCTTAGGTCAGTTGGCGAGAATGACAGTTCAACCTTCAAGAGTTCTGTCGGTGTAAAATCACCTCCACCACCACCATTACTCTGCAAGAGACGGGTTTGAGGGCCGGAAGAGGAAGACTTATTGTCAAGGGCCTCAGAGAGAGGAGGGTGGAGCTTTGGGTTAATTAGTTAATGAGTGTTTAGATAATTAGCCTGGAGGGAATGAGAGGTCAGAGCTTTACCCAAATGGCCCCAGAGAGAGGGTCTGTTTGGCTTGGCTGCTTCCCTAGCAGCTAATGTGGACAATCCTTGCTTTGTTGGGATGATTCCAGCCTTAACAAACAGCCAGCAGGGCTCCCCTAAATGCTCCTCCAGAGAGAAATGAATCTGGAGGAGGGAGGGGCAGGGGAAGCTAAATGTGAGGGGCGCTGTGTCTGCTGTCCATGATGTATTGGGCTTTATCAGAAACCAAGAAAAAGCTCTTTGAGTCTCTTACTCGGAAACAATGTAGCCTATTACCAGGAATGGATCATAGTCCAAAGTAATCCTTTCTTTTGACCAGTAATCCCTTTATATGAAATCAAGTACCCATCACAAGACTGGGGTGAAAGAGAATACTCTTTTAATAATATGCTGACATGTCCATCCTTCAGGTTATGGGAGAGGAGGAGGAGGAGAGAGAGGAGCAGGAACCCAGCCCACGTCACCCCTGTAAGCACTTCACCCATTCAAAAACATAAATTGAAGGCCAGCTGTTCATCTGTTCACTCATTCACTCACTCATTCATTCAGCACACAAATTTGACCACCTACTAGACTCCAGTCACTGTGCTAGGCATTGGGACATAGTAGGAACAGAAGCAAAAAAAAATTTTTTTTAAGTTTATTTATTTTGAGAGAGACAGAGACAGCACAAGTAGGGGACTGACAGAGAGGGAGAGAGAGAGAGAGAGGGAATCCCCAGCAGGCTTCATGATGGCAGCGAGGACCCCGACACAGGGCTTGAACCCATGAACTGTGAGCTCATGACCTGAGCTGAAACCAAGAGTCTGACACTCAACTAACTGAGCCACCCAGGTGCCCCTAGTATGTAGTTCTAACTGTAATATTTGTTGAGGAGGAAAATGGAGGATAGCATGAGAATATAAAATGGGAGGAAGGGTGGCATCTAATCTAGCTTGGGAGATCTAGGAGGAACTCCAGGAGGAGGTGACATTTGAACTAAGGCCTAAAGATTCAATCAAACATTAGGAATGGTGCCTAGCAGGTAAAGTGTGTGTGTGTGTGTGTGTGTGTGTGTGTGTGCGTGTGTGTGTGTAGATCATTCTTTGTAGGGCTCACACAATAACTTTACGATGGAAAGGAGCCTAGCTAAGTTCAAGAAATAGAGGGCACTGTCACTAGGGTGGGCATAAAGGTGGGGTGCTAGGAGAAGAGATAGGGATTATGCTGAGAATACTGATATGAATCAGACACGATTGTCTGTGGGGCTTACCATCAAGTGGGAGAGATCACCACGTGACTGGGTAAATGACAGCAAAATAGAGATCTCTACAAGAGGGCTAGAAGACTTCAGAGAACGGAGTGGCTGGGAGTGCCTGGAGGAGTCAGGGAAGGCCAGCAAGAGGAGGTGATGTTTGATCTGGGTCTCAACGATGGCCTAGGAGTTTGTTAAGCCAAAAGAAAGGCCGTTGGAAAAGTATATGCAAAGGCCAGGTAAGTGGTCAGAGTGACTGGAGCATGGCATATGTTACGGGAAATGTCAGGAAATGACCCAAGACCGATACGAGCTGAGGGCCAAAGACGTTTATTTTGTCTTTTGATATCAGTTCAAATGTGCGTTTTCCCCGTATAATACACATATTCGGTTACAATTTTCTGATTTTGAACACTGTAAAATTATCGCCATCGTCCTTGTTTTCCGGGCTCGTAAGAGGATTCAATTCTGTTTCTCGGTTAGGTAGAATATTTTCAACAGCCCCAAAATGAAGGCTTCTGCAAATATCTTTAAAGTAGTTATATTCTTGCAAATGTATTCTACGCTACCCAGCTCTCAAGTCTGTGATATTTACATAACTCAGATGTCTGAGCAGGGGGCCCTGACACTGATTAAGCTTTGAGGAATTTACATTTTTCTATCTGGAGACTAACTGAGTCACAGAGATGATTCTCATATCCTTAAAAATCCTGTTTTTGCATATATATGCCACCTTGCCTGGATCTGTCGGGGGCTTGTCATTACTTGGAATATTCACTATTCCCACTCATTTTCCAATCTGTCAGCAACATACCTGGTCTGTCACTTTCCATCAATAGAATCATGTATTTGTTCCGGTTAAATGTTGATACTTCAATTAGACCAGTTATCAGCTGTGCAGTAGTGTGCTCATTAATGGGGAGGGGGAGCCCCGATTGGTAGTATTTGCCAATTACTGTGGTCTTAATATTCCCGCCACACTAGTTTCAAGCCACCGATGTTTAACAACCGGCTCACAAAATTCCTGAATATCTAACCATCAGCACCCCAGTGGAGCTGTATGACCTTTGTCAATTTACTGAACAGCTTCAGGCTTGTTTCCTCGTCTGGAAAATGCGGATAAGAACAGTAGCTACTTCCCGAATGCGTGTGAATATTAAGTAAGTTGATCCATTGACAGCACAAGCCAGAGTGCCTGCATACACGAGAGTATGCAGTCGGTAAATATTTGTTGCATTTGCTGTTACGGTTTACAAACACCTAATTGTTATTTAATGAATTAAGCCCCAGACAACCCTCTCCCCACCCCGGTTTCCTAAGACATTTTTGTGGATCTCCAGATAGGTGGGTCGTGTATAATCATTTTACTACATGAGTCTCTTTTGAACAGTTAGGATTTTGTTCACTTCTATTTAGCAAAAGATAATTCTACAGTTGTTTCAAGAGTGTCCTGCTATTATATGTTGGACTTCCGTGACTCTGTCATCTTTAAAAAAAAAAATCTTTTTGCTTTTCGTAATTCAAAAAAAAAAAAAAAACCCCTGCTGAAAGCTTGACAAATGTCCCTGATGATTTTCTCTTTAATACCCAGAAAAAAACTGAATTATACCCTGTTCCTTCATGTATTTCAGAGGGAATGGAATTAACTTGCCTACTTTATGCAGCTAATAATATAGTCCACTATGCTGTGAAAACAGCTTTATAAATTAGCAAGGCTAGCTGCAGATACCCTGCCTGCCTCCAGAAGTTATATTAATGGGCAGCTGCTGAAATTCTGGCAGAGGGAGCATCTGAGTTCATGGTTTTGGTGAAAGCTTCTCCGTAGTCTCTTGTGATCCTTCAAGGAAAACAGACTAGGGGTGTAACAATCTTTCATTTTTATAATAAAGTGTCAGGGTGCGTGTGGCTGCACATTACAGAATACTTAACAATGGCTAGAGCAATGAAGACGTTTAATTATCTCTTATAACGAGATGAGTGCCGATAGGCAGTCCCAGGCTGGTGCAGTGGCTCAGTCACAGCTTTCTGTCTCTTCTGTCATGCTCAGCATGCCGCTTTTGGTCTGAGGCTTGTTGCCTCATGGTTGCAGGGTGGCTGCTGCAGCTCCAAGCATCTTGTCCTGACGCGACCATGGTCAAGAAAAGAAGTGGGGAAGGGATGGCCGGAGGGAGCTCTGCTGACTTTTACCAGGAAGCAAAAACTCTCCCAGGAGCCCCCAGGCAGACTTCTCCTTGTATCTCACCAGCTAGAACTTGGGGATGTGGCCGCCTCTAGCAGCAAGGAAGGATGGGAAAGACAGTATCGGGCAAGGTGCAGTGGGATCGCCATGTTGGTGTAGACCAATCATGATTTATCCCTTGGAGCTTGTGGAGGAGTCTTTGGTCTCTGAACTCAAGGGCTCCAGGCCTTCTACTGAAGTAAAATCCAGGTTCTGGGTTCTGGTAGCAAGAAATGGGGGTGCGGAGGGAGTGGAGCTGTATCTGCCACATGCAATGAATAAATGCCACATGCATGACCCTCATACGTTAAACTTGACTGTGAGGCAGGTAAGGTAGCGTGACGGACACCTGATTCTGCACGCTTGACATTCACTCCTCTTCCTTCTAACGACGGGACCTTGATTTTCCTTTGGAGAATCGCCTCTCCTCCACTCCGGGAACACATGAAGTGGGGCTAGACCCCAGGATTCAGGTGACCCTGGCCGCTCAAGCTACTCCTGCCTTTTGTCCCTAGCGATTATTTTGGGGATGGGCACATGACCCAATCTGGTTCAATGACCTTCAATCCCTGAAGATTTGGGGTAGCTGTTTGCAAAGAGTAGGTTTCTTCAGAGGGGGCTGGTAGGATGGGGCCCTTGCCATCTCAAGGGGAGGGTTGGCCTGCCTGAGAGGAAAGCTAATCCAGAAATGAAGAAAGACAGGTGGCTGTCAACATCGGATGCTCATCTCCTAGACTTTATATACACAAGCCATTATCGTCCTTTTGTGTATACAGCAAGAGCCCTAAGCTGTCCGGCCGAGCCTTGCCCAAATGACAGACTTGTGAACTAATGAAATGATTGTTGTTGTGTAAGCCACTGAGTTTGGGTTGATGGGTCATGCAGCAGTAGATAACAAAACAAAGCTCAAAAAATTATTCAGGGAATGACTAAAGAAACAAACCATCAGGATTTTTTTTTGATAAATGTCTATTTATTTTTGAAAGAGAGAGAGAGCGTAAGTGAGGAAGGGACAGAGAGAGAGGGAGACACAGAATCTGAAGCAGGCTCCAGGCTCTGAGCTGTCAGTGCAGAGCCCAAGATGGGGCTTGAACTCGTGAACTGTGAGATCATGACCTGAGCTCAAGTCAGACGCTTAACCAACCGAGCCACCTAGGCGCCCCACCGTCAGGCTTTAAAGACAGAAAACATTTTGCTGTAAAGGACCCGTGTGCCTTTCACCCACAGATCCTTTTAAAGCTTATGGAGCATCTTCCAAAAGGCCATGAGGGATGACAGCTTTACAAATGACTCCTGCCCTAGCTGCACTCGCACCTTAAAACAACCAATTGCAAAGTAACAAATTCAAGAATGACCACTATGCTTTGAATGGCTGACCCGGCCAAAGGTGTGGACAGCGCCTTTGTGAGATGAAGCTACTTGGAAAGGAAGATTCCAGACAATACTTGGCTGCAGTATCTATTCCCACGCCCACCCCCACGCCCCCCCAGGAATTGGGTTTCCAGGGTAGGAGGATTATTTCCCACCTCGGTCTGGAATCAGACAGGATGACATTCTCATTCAGGAGCAGCCCTCAGTTCAATTACATCCCGACCAAGTCTGCCGAGAGAGAAGCACAGAAGCCCTTTCAGAGGAAAAAAGGCATTAAGAATGCAACATCAAGATCTTGATTTATACCATTCACATTTACCTGTCAGTCTCCTTGGATACGCCTCTCAGTTGCAGGGTACGGATGGCGGTTAGGGATTCCAGTCACATGCTGGGGTTGGTTGCTGCATAATTAAACGTAAAAGAGCCACCCAAGGAAGCTGGAGAAAGGTGATTGTTCTCCACTGGATGGCCACGGAGGAGCCCAGAGGACCTCGGGGTCTTAAAGAGGCCTCAAGGTAAACTTCTGTTCTTTGCCACTTCTCCCTACCAGAGCATACGGTGCTTTGCTGCCTGCAGAACGCAGGGGTTTGTCAGAACTCGCTTCTGACCTTTATTATTGATGAGGTGGCCATCACCGCGTGGCTTAGGTCTGGCCAAATGGCACATAATCCATACGTGCCCTCCCTCCCTCTGCATGAGGTGAATCAGCCTAATGCACCTGCATTCACGGATCACCTGTCCAGGCCTGGGCGGATGCAGGGCTAGGCCACTATGGTGGGTTGAAGAGTGTCCCCTCCAGATTCATGTCCACCCAGGGCCTCAGAATGTGACCTTATTTGGAAATAAGGTCTTTGTGGATATAATTGGTTAATGTGAGATCTTACTGGATTGGTGTGGTCCCCAAATCTGATCACTGTTGTCCTAATAAAAACAGGAGAGGACACAGAGAGACAGACAGAGAAGATGTTCCTGTAAAGGTGGAGACAAAGACCAGAGGGATGTATCTAGAAGCCAAGGAACTCCAAGGGTTGCTGGGGACCACCAGAAGCTGAGAGAGCAGGAGGCCTGGGACAGATTCTCCCTCAGAGCCTCCAGAAGGAACCAGCCCTGCAGGGACCTCCATTTTAGACATGGAGCCTCTTGAAGAGTGAGAGGTTACCCCCCAGTTTGTGTAATTTGTTAGGGGTGCCCTAAGAACTAACGCAGCTGTCACGGACAGTGATGTTCTAGGCGGGTCGCAGAGTTCAAGATGAAGGGAGGGGCAGAGCCGCTGATGCCCTGGTTCTCCCCCAACTTTTGGGGTCTGAGGGGGAGCTCATCCACAAGGCGACTGGAAGAAAGCTGAGAAGTGTCTCCCCCAGCACCACCACCACCAAGGGGAACAAAGCCTTCATTAACGCTTTCATTCCGACTAAGCTAGCGTCCTCACGTAATGAACTTTTCTCCTTTCCTCTCTATTTGTCAGGAAAATAAACAAGCTTATCTCAAGTACTTAATCAAATCATAAGCACGTCCAGGGGTGATTATAACCATGTGCAGATGTTTTTATCTGCAGATTAGCCTGTATTCTGTTCGTCTTGAGAACTATGACTGCAGCTGTTCAACATGGCCCGCCGGAGACGTTAGTGAACCCCATTCAAATGAGTTCACGGGGCTAAAATTACCAAAGCAGGAGCGGCCACTAATAGATGGTATATTTTCCACGAGTCTGAGTACGGCCTAGTAAATAAAAACATTCAATCAAGCAGAACACACATTTGCCTTGAAAATCGCGTATCATCGAATTTGATTTTCTTTTTTTTTTTATTTTTTTATTTTTTTTATTTTTTTATTTTTGGGACAGAGAGAGACAGAGCATGAACGGGGGAGGGGCAGAGAGAGAGGGAGACACAGAATCGGAAACAGGCTCTAGGCTCCGAGCCATCAGCCCAGAGCCTGACGCGGGGCTCGAACTCACGGACCGCGAGATCGTGACCTGGCTGAAGTCGGACTCTTAACCGACTGCGCCACCCAGGCGCCCCCGAATTTGATTTTCTGAGCCAGTCTGAGGGTAGAGTGAACCCAAGAGAGGTGATCCCAGTCACGTTGCCTGAGGCCTGGATGAGGCTGTGCCTGAAACCATTCTTAGCTACGGGTACCATATCATCCATTGGCTCTCATTATGGCGTACTTCCCCATGGTGTATGTTTACTATATTCTACACACCCATTCTCCTGACACGAAAGAGTGAACCAGAGCAAACATGTTCCGCAGAGTGAACAGGCTGCATAGATCTCCTGATGGAGCTATGTAAGATTCCTAGAGTCAGAGCATTAGCAGTGGGATTGCTAGGTCCTAGGAGCTACACAGTTTGACTAACTAATGGCTGACTTCTCTGGGTAATGGGTGTCTCAGTCTACCTTCCCTACGACAGTACCTGAAGGTTCCGGTATCTCTATTTCCCAATCAGCACTGAGCATTATCCAGCTTTCTAATATTTTCCAGGCAAATAAAAATAAAATGATACCTCATGTTTTTAAAATTGGCATTTCTCTGATTACTAACGATTGTGAGCATCTCTTTATACACCTGTAAGTATTTTGGGTTACCACTTCTATAAACTACCTGTTCGTACTCTTTGCCCATTTCTTCTTTCTGGTTTGCAAAGATTCCTTCTGTTTTCTAAATATATTATATGTATTAACTCTTGTTGTTTTCCAAAATTGAAGCTATTTCTCCCCTTCTTTCATTGGTTCGTTAACTTTCCCCACAGTGTGCTTTGTGAGAAATCCTTAGTTTTAATGTCACTGTAGTAGGTAGAAATCTGAAGATGTCCCTCCAAGATTCCCGTCCCCTGATTATTCCATGAAACACTAATGGAGATACTGTAGTGGAGGGACTTTGCAGATGTAATTAAGGTTATGGCCTGTGTTAGTTCATTCTGCCTGCAATAACAAAATACCATAGATGGGGTGGCTTACACGTTTATTTTCTTATAAACAGAAATTTATTTCTCACAGTACAGGCAGCTGGGAAATCCAAGATCAAGCTCCCCGCAGATTCAGTGTCTGGTGAGGCGCACTTTCTGGTTCAAACATGGCACCTTCCAGCTGTAAACTCACATGGAGGGAGGGCCAAGGGAGCTCCCTAGGGCCTCTTTCATAAGGGCTCCCCACTCAGGACGCAATAACCTCCCAATTACCTGACCTCCTAATATCATCATCACCTTGGGGGTTAGGTTTCAATGAAATTTGCAGGCATAGAAACATTCAGACCATAGCCCAGACCTCGAAATAGGATTATCCTGGATTGTCTGGGTGTGCTCAATCTGAACACTTGAGTCTTTCTTTTCTTTCTTTCTTTTTTTTTTTTTTTTTTTACTTTAGAGAGAGAGAGAGTACAAGTGGGGGAGAGGGGCAAAGGGATAGAGAAAATCTTAAGCAGCCTCTAAGCTCAACGCAAAGCCCTACACGGGGCTTGATCCCATGACCCTGGGACCATGACCTGAGCCCAAATCAAGAGTCGGAGGCTCAACCAATTGAGCCCACCCAGTACCCCCTAAACACTTGAGTCTTTAAGAGCAGAGACATTTCTCTGCCTGATGTCAGAAGGAGGCATGAAGAGAAATGAAATAGGAGGCCGGAGAGATTTCAGTCATGAGACAGACTTGACTGTATGTTGCTGGTTTGAAAGACAGAGGAAGGAGGAAAGAGGATGAATGTGGCCTCTAAAAGCCGAGAAGGACCCCTGCGGCTGACAGCCAGCAAGAAAACGGGGAGCCCAGTCCCACAATTGCAGGGAACTGAGCTCTGCCAACAACTGGAATGAGCCTAGAAACAGATTCTCCTCCAGCCTCCAGACCAGAGAGCCCAGGCCAGCCTGGTGGGAACTTAAACCAAGTACCCTGATGAGCTCACCAGACTTCCAACCTACAGAACTGTGAGACGATAGATGAGCGCTGATTGAAGTCGGTAGATTTGTGGCAATTTGTTATGGCAGCAGCAGGAAACTAAACACAGTAGTGAAATTTATCAGTCTTTTGCCTTACAGTTTATGCTTGCTTTTGAATTTTTTCTTGCGTTTTTATTGAGATAGAGTTGACAGGAGCACCGTATAAGTTTCAGATGTACAGCATAATGACCTGACTGACATATGTTGCAAAAATGATTGCCGCAGTTAGTTAATATCCATCATCTCATAGAGTTACAAAAAAAAAAAAAAAGGAAAACAAAACATATTTGTGATATGTTTGTGATGAGAACGTTTAGGATTTACTTTCTTAGCACATGGCGGCGTTAGCTCTAGTTGTCCTGTTGTGCCCTCCATCCCCAGCACTTTATCTTATAAGTGAAAGTTTGAACCTTTCGACACCTGCATCCAATCTCCCCTCCCCCTCAGCCCCCATTTGTGATCACCACAGATCTGATCTTTTTTCCCATGAGTCTGGGTTTGGTTTTGTTTGTTTGTTTTTGTTTTGTTTTTGAGAGAGAGAGAGAGAGCGCATGCACGTGGACAGGGGAGAGGGGCAGAGGGAGAGAGAGAGAATCTTAAGCAGGCTTCACTCCCAGCGTGGAGCCCGACCCAGGGCTCAATCCCACAACCCCAGGATTGTGACCTGAGCTGAAATGAAGAGTTGGACGCTTAGCCAATTGAGCCACCCAGACACCCCTGTTTTTTTTTTTAATCAAGATTTCACATATAAGTGGTATCATACAGTACTTGTCTTTCTCTGACTTATTTCACTTAGTATAATGCCCTTGAATTTTATCCATGTTGTCACAAATGGCAGGATTCCCTTCTCTGTTATGACTGGGTATTATTCCAGTGTGCGTGTGTGTGCGTGTGTGTGTGTGTGTGTATTTATATATATATATATATATATATATATACACACACATACACATATATATGTATACATGTATATATATGTATACATGTATATGTGTGTATACATATATACATATGTATATACATATGTATACATATGTATATATGTATATGTACGTATGTGTATGTATATACATATGTATATATGTATATGTACGTATGTGTATGTATATACATATGTATATATATATATGTACGTATGTGTATATATGTATGTGTATATATATACATATATACACATATATACATATATACGTGTATATGTGTGTGTGTGTATATATATATATATATATATATATATATATATTGCATTTTCTTGATTCATCTATCTATTGATGGACACTTAGATTGTCTCCATGTCTTGGCTGTTGTACTGTTGTAAATAATGCTGCAGTGAACCTGAGGGTGCAGAGATCTCTGACATATTGATTTCATTTCCTTTAGGTATATATCCAGGAGTGGGATTGATAGATCTGAATTTTTTTTTTAAAAAAAGGTCTTCCTCACCTTAAGCATGCATGCGTTCTAAGTGGGTGAGTGGGGTGATCACCCCCAAGAGGGTGAAAATTGGTTCTTGGGGGATGAAAAACCTTAACTCTTTTTATATATAAAGCACAGATATACATACAATATATAAACAGAAAATCAGTATAACTGTGATATTAAAATTTTCCTGGGGTGAGGGTGGGGTTACAATTAGGAAAAAAAAATGTCTAAAAAACCTCCTTAGGAAGTGCTAATAGAAAAAGGTTGAGAAACCTTGGCCAATGTCACAGTGATATTCTGTTTTTTAAAAAATTAATTCTGTAGTATTTTTCATAGTGAGGTCTTCAATCTATGTAGAATTTTGCTAAGTTCCTCTGAAACGTCCATATGGAATTTTCATTGGGACTGCACTGAATTTATCAGTTAATTTGCAGAGAATTGACAATTTTATAATATTAAGTCATCCCATCAAGAACACAAAAAGTCACTTCACTTCTTCAGATCATCTTCTGTATCCTTTGTTCGAGTTCTAGGGCTTTCTCCGTAGAGGTCTTGTGCGTTCTTTGTTATTTCCAAGACACTTAAAATATCTGTGACTATTGTGAATGACGTCTTATTTTTGCTTCTGTATGTATTCAAATGTATGATGCATCCCAATTTCACACACATTAAAATGTGGAAAAATATGTGTCTTAAAGTTATTTTCTTCTATTGATTTATTGCTGGTGTAGAAAAATGCTATTGATTTTTATGGGCTAATCTTGTATCAGGCAACATTGCTTATAAATTCTAATAATTTGTCTGTCGATCCTGTTGGTTTTTCTAAGTAAATGATGACAGTTTTATCTCTTCCCTTCCAATTTTTACACCATTTGCTTCTTTCTTTATAACATCGGCTATGACCTGGAGTACTATGTAATCATTAGCGGTGATAGTCCTCTGCAAACTTTCAGTTTATGGCCCAGTAAGTTGTTTTTCTTAAGTCAGTATGCTTGGGTTTTTCTGAAATTTACACTCTGAGAACCCTAACTGATATAAAGTAACTTTTTCAAGGATACTGAGCACAGAAGTATAGCCAATTCTTTTTTTTCAACGTTTTTTTTTTTATTTATTTATTTTTTTGGGACAGAGAGAGACAGAGCATGAACGGGGGAGGGTCAGAGAGAGAGGGAGACACAGAATCGGAAACAGGCTCCAGGCTCCGAGCCATCAGCCCAGAGCCTGACGCGGGGCTCGAACTCACGGACCGCGAGATCGTGACCTGGCTGAAGTCGGACGCTTAACCGACTGCGCCACCCAGGCGCCCCAGAAGTATAGCCAATTCTTAAAGGAATCCAAATGTTTCCGTCTAAACCACCCAGGAGGATATGCAGTGGCTTAACAGGGCCTCACTCTGTGGATGGAGGCAAATGCTCTTAGAAAGGGGTGTGGGCAGGAAGAGAATAATTGGTGGGTCTAGTTAAGCGATAATAATAATTAAGATAATTACAAAGATAATGATGATCCTTCCTTCTTTATGACTTGAAGTTTTCAAAGTAATCCTTTATCGCATTTGATTCTCCCAACAGTTCTATGAAGTTGGGTAGGACAAATATCATTATCTTCATTTTGCCTACGAGGAAAGGAGATCTTTATTTTCTGCTTGGTCTGTGGATAGCTTCTTGGGAACTGGCTTCCAAGGGCAAGGGGAGCAGGCAATGGGGTGGGGGTGTGTGTGGGGGGGGTCTCTGGATCAGCTAGAGCTGGGAGTTGTTTATTCAAGACAGTGTGCAACGCTCGGTTCAGATAACTCAAAATGAGAAAGTGTCACAGTGTCAGAAAGAGTGCTGTCTCCGAACGCTGAAGGAGGTCCAGGTGAATGGTCGGGAACTAAGACTTTGAACCAGAGTTTCTAAACTAAGATTCTGTAGACCTCAGTGTCTTTGAGAATTTGCGACCGATAAAAAAGCACGCGTTATATTTAAATGTTTATGTCTGAGCTTGCGTTTGCAATAAAAGACTCACAGTTTTGTTAAAGGTCCTTGGGCCCCTGGGTGGGACAGAGTTCTGCCGGAGAAACAGAACCAGCAGGAGTCACGTGTGCAGAGATTTACTGCAAGGAAGGGGCTTCAGCCGTTGTGGGGATTGCCGAGGCAGGTCTGAGCTCTGTAGGGCGGACCTCGAGGAGGGGCAGGCGTGAGCGGCAGCTGCTGTTCCAGGCAGAATTCCTCCTTCCTGGGGAAAGCCTCAATTCTGCTCTGAAAGCCTTTAAACTGATTGAATTGGGCCCATCCAGATTATCTAGGATAATCTTCCTTCCTTAAAGTAAACTGATTATACACTTTAATCACACCTACAAAATACTTGCAAGCAAGACTTAGATTAGTGCTTGATTCAATAACCTGGGACTATAGCCTGATAACAAAGTTGACACAGAAAACTCACCACCCCAGCCTCCGCGGGAGTATAGAGCAGCGCTGTGTTCATCTACTGAGCCCGTTCTCAGCGAGTCTGTTGATTCAAGGGCTGTTGAAAGCTAGTGAGTTCTCAGTTACCCCGGGGGGAGGTGGGGGGGGGGGCAGCAGGTTGATGACATCAGTTCCTCCCTCCCAAATGACCTCTCCCCGCCATCCTGACCCACTACTGACTGGCTTCCAGGAGCAAACAAGCTGTACAGGTGTAATAGAAAAGGAGAGAGGGGCCCCTGGGTGGCTCAGCCGTCTCTTGATTTCAGCTCAGGTCACGGTCTCAGTGTTTGTGGGATCGAGCCCCGCCTTGAGCCTTGTGCTGACAGTGTGGAGCCTGCTTGGGATTCTCCCTCTCTGCCTCTCCCCTACTCACGTCCAGGCTCTCTCTCTCTCTCTCTCTCTCAAAATAAATAAATAAACTTAAAAAACAAAAAGAAAAGAAAGAAAGAAAGTCAGAGAGAACAGTCAAGAGGGAAAAAGGAATTTTCACCCGCTGTGCCTCAGCTGCCCTACCCTGCATCTGTGCTGCCGTGGTAAACATTGCAAAACACCCACTGTGTAGCTTAGAAGAGAACAGCATTGTGAATTTCCGCCTGTGTGCAGTTTTCTTGTTTATCTATCATGCCCTTCTACTTTATGTGTTATTAATGTTTGTGTTTTACAAACTCTTTTGAGAGTAGGGTGGTGAGCTTTGGAGATGAGGTAGGAAGTGACAAAGGAGAGCTCCATGGGGGGGAGGGGATGGGGGATGGGCATCGAGGAGGGCACTTGTTGGGATGAGCACTGGGTGTTGTATGTAAGCGATGAGCCACTGGAATCTACCCCCAAAACCAAGAGCACACTGTATACACTGTACGTTAGCCGATTTGACAATAAATTATATTAAAAAACAAAACAAAGGAGAGCTCTAGGTCCAGGGTGGACAGTCCTGATGAGGTTAGGGATCGGGGGAAGGAGGGCTGCAGGTGGGACCTGAAACCGGAGGTCAGCGATGAGGAATTTCGGTCCTCGGAGACATTTCACGGCGCCGGGGCACACGAGGGACTCGAGAGACGCTGTTCTTTACGATGGAAGCCACTCATCCGCGGGCTTTTTCACCAGCCGGCGATCCACGAGGTCCTGTCCTGTTGTCCTCCCGTGTGCCACACAATTTGCAGGTGCAGCAGTGGCATGGCCCCTTGATATGGAAGGAGGCGAGCATCGTGTTGGAATCGCTAGTAGCGTAAAGCTTTTGAGGAAAAGTCACTCAGGCGGAAGAAGCAAAATTATCTAGCAGCAGAACTAATGCCCCAAAAAGGAAAGGCCACACAGTTAGTGCAAACCTAATAACGCCAGTAAAATTTTAGTGAGTGAAATGCCAAGATGAGATGCAGTCCGAGGAATTGGAAAGGTCCCACTCTGAAAGAATACAATTAAGTCAAGATACTGATGACCCGGCACACGGCCCTGAAGAGGTTTACGTGAGACAAAAAATAGCTTCTTTATCTAGGTTGATATGTCAGTGTATTTCGCTAAAGGTAGCATTTGTAAGATTTGTAAATGATGAAATCCAAGGGTAGTTTTCCTGCTCCAAAGAGTTGCCTAAAACAAGTAAAGGCTGATATACACTTTTTATTTTTTTAAAATTTTTTTTTTCAATGTTTTTTATTTATTTTTGGGACAGAGAGAGACAGAGCATGAACGGGGGAGGGGCAGAGAGAGAGGGAGACACAGAATCGGAAACAGGCTCCAGGCTCCGAGCCATCAGCCCAGAGCCCGACGCGGGGCTCGAACTCACGGACCGCGAGATCGTGACCTGGCTGAAGTCGGACGCTTAACCGACTGCGCCACCCAGGCGCCCCTTTATTTTTTTTTAAACATTTTTTTAACGTTTATTTATTTTTGAGAGAGACAGAGACAGAGCATGAGTGGGGGAGGGGCAGAGAGAGAGAGACACACACAGAATCCGAAGCAGGCTCCAGGCTCTGAGCTGTCAGCACAGAGCCCGATGCGGGGCTCGAACTCACAGACCGCGAGATCCTGACCTGAGCCGAAGTCGGATGCTTCACCGACTGAGCCACCCAGGCACCCCTACTTTTTATTTTTTTATTATTTTATTTTTTACTACAGCTTTATTGAGGTACAGTTGACATGCAATAAACCGCATAATCTGACGAGTTTCGACATCTTTTCTTTGTACGCTTTGTGCCACCACCACAATCAAGATCACGAATACGCCCATCACCCCTAAAATCTTTGTGCGATGCGTTTCTCTCTGCTCCCCATTCTCGTGCCCAGGTGAAAACACGGATCTGCTTTCTGTCCCTACAGATTAGTTGGCATTTTCCAGAACTTAATAGAATGTAATCATGATGTAGTCTTTTGTGTCTGCTCCTTTTTTTTTTTTTTTTTTTTGAGACGCGATGGAACCAGGCTGACGTGTAGGCCTCACCTGCTCCTTTTCGTTGCCGAGTCATAGTCCGTTGTGTGAATCTGCCGCAGGTTATCTGTTCACCTGTGGATAGACGTGCGGTTTGTTTCTAGTTCTCAACTGGCCGACGAAGCCGTTATGAACGCTCATGTACGCGTCTTTGTGTGGACAGGTGCTTTCATTTCTCTTGGGGAAACATCTAGAAGTGGAATGGCCGGGTCATAGGCAGGTAGGTGTTTAGCGTTACAAGAAACTGCCAAACCGCTTTACCAAGTGGTTGTACCTCATTAGCATCGACCGCGTGCAGACGGTGAGGGTTCCTGCTGCAAGGCTCGATCTTTGCCGATACTCGATACGATCAGTCTTTTTAATTTTAGCCATTCCAGTAGTGTGTGGGGATATCCCATGGCGGTTTTAATTTGTATTTCCTGAGGGACCGGTAATGGTGAGCATCTTCTCAGGTGCATATTTTGCCACCTGTATCACTTCTTGGATGAAGTACCTGTTTAAATATTTTGCCCATTTTTTTTATCAGATTGTTTATCTTCTTCTTTTTGAGTTGTAAGTACTCTTTCTATTCTTGATACAAGCCCTTTGTCAGCTTCATGTTTTGGAAATATTTTCTGCCCAGCGGGGCTTGCATTTTGATTTCACGGCTGTCTTTTGAAGAGCAACAATTTAAAAAAAAATTTTTTTTAGAGTTTATTCATTTTTTTTCAATATATGAAACTTATTGTCTAATTGGTTTCCATACAACACCCAGTGCTCATCCCAAAAGGTGCCCTCCTCAATACCCTCCCCTCAATACCCATCACCCACCCTCCCCTCCCTCCCACCCCCCATCAACCCTCAGTTTGTTCTCAGTTTTTAAGAGTCTCTTATGCTTTGGCTCTCAGAGCACAAGTGGGGAAGGGCAGAGAGAGAGGGAGACAAGGATCCAAAGCAGGCTCCAGGCCCCGAGCTGTCAGCACAGAGCCTGATGTGGGGCTCGACCTCACGAATGGCGAGACCATGAACTGAGCCGAAGTCGGACACTTAACCGACGGAGCCACCCGGGCGCCCTGAAGAGCAACAATTTTAAATTCTGATGAAGTCCACTTTATCGATTTTTTTTTCTTTTACAGTTCATATATTTTGTGTCCTATTTAAGAAATCTTTGCTAAACCCAAGGTCACTAGGATTTTTTTTCTCGTGTTTTTGTCTGGACATTTAATATACTTCATGCTGCATTTTCATATCTGAAAACAAATGGTCTGTGTTGGAGGAATTCTTTGACATCTGTACGGAGGGTGCCCCAAGGTTTTGCTTCTCTTATGAAACAGGAAATATGGATCTTGTCACAACGTACTGTTTTCTTTGTTGAGATCTGATGGTGTCAAAACTCTTGGTGATGAATCGAGAAAATGCTAGTTGATGATACAAAATTTGTTAACTTTATTAAACAAAGACAAATTTATTCAAGATTACTTAATAATTGTGTCAAAACCTGAGGTGAGGGAGAAGGACTTCTTTCCTCTTGGAACTCCCACCCTTGAGATCCAGCTGCCATGTACGGAAGCCCTTAGCTAGCCATTTGGAGAGAAAGAGGGAGAGAGAGAGAGAGAGAGAGAGAGGACGGGGCAGCTTTCCAGCCGTCCCTGCTGCGGTGCCAGACGTGTGAGCAAAGCCATTTTGAATGTTCCAGCCCCAACCTCCATCTTCCTGAAGCCACGTGAGAGCCATCAAGTGAGACCAGCAGAGATGACCCAGCCCGTCAGCCCTCAGAGTTATGAGATTATAAAATGGTGGACCATTAAATCTGGGGATGGCTTATTACCCAGTAATTAGATAATCCAGGACTCCAGAATAAAAATTCCCTCCGAAGCTGCCGGGGTTGAGAAAATAGCCTTATTGTGGAGCGTGACATCTGCTCTCTTCCAGTCCTTGGTACTGTTGCTCTTACCACTGAAGACGAAGAGAAGTCACTCAACCCCTGTGTCCCTCCCCGTTCCTGCGGCCCGGCCCAGCCCCCTCCACGGCCAGCCAGAGCCACCTTCATGGTGCTCAGAGCAGGGGGTCGGTGGGTCAGGGGTGTGGACTCCCGCTCCCCCCTGTACTCCTGCCTTGGGATTATTTTTGCTGCCCCCATCACACTCCTCTGCCTTTTCTCTAGAAAGAGCCGTGGCTCCCAGGTTTTTTGTGCGTGAAAACCACCCGTGCTGACTTGGTACAGTGCAGATTCCTGGGCCATGGTTCTGTGGGTTCTGCTTCAGCAGACCTGGGGCTTGAGGAGGGAGGGACTTTTTACACGGCAGATGATGGCGACGCAAGCCATCAGGGGACCGTGCTACGTAAGCCACCGGGAGACGGTGCTTCGAGAAACTCCGCCCTGGGTTCACGAGCCTCTCCTGGTGAACAAAGGGCATTTCTTGGTCACAGGTTGTTCTCGATGAGCAGAAGTGTGAACGTGTGAGTGTGAACACAGCACTGTGCCCAAGTGTGGGGGAAGTTCCGGACCTAGGGTGGGCCGCAGAGTCGGACGGCAGTGGAGCGGGGGAGCCAGCGGGGGAAACGGGGGCATAGGTGTCTGGGAGGAGAAGGGCTTCGGTGTGGGGCGCAGCGAATTCGATGGCAGCGGCTATGGTGGCCCGCAGAGCCCCGCAGCTGCTCTGCTTTCCCCGCGGACGCATGTGCCTGCTCTTTGGCCGAGTCCAGAAGCCTCACGTTATAAAAAAGGTGTCCTGTGTGGGTAATGGAAAAAGGGCAGAGAAAACCATCTGGACCTGGGAAGGGATCTGGGCTGGAACTTGGCAGGCGGCTGGGCCCTCCCGAGGTGCCCGCCACCCTTGCTGCCAGCCCGCCCGGGGCCTGTGGCCATGTCCACAGCCTGCCTGGGCGGTGGGGGGGTTTCACCTTGTTTGCTACCGTCTCTGCCCCTCTTTAAGCCAACTCCTGGCGCTCGAGCCGGGAATTAGTCGTGCTGTGCCTTTCGGAAATTCTCCACTGCCGTTTCGGAAAGTCACAGACATGATCACAGTGGTAATCGCACTTGCTAGCATTTATGGAACGTACGTCTCTGTTCCAGACACCATGCTAAGTGTCCCCGGGGCATTAGCTCGTTCCATTTCAGCCTGCGTGATCACAGACGTCTTCTGGAATACTGATCCTGAAATTAACATTGAAAGCAAAGCATAGGTATCCCTGCTTAAAACAAACTTTTAAATAAAAATGTAGAGGGGCGCCTGGGTGGCTCAGTGGGTGGAGCATCTGACTTCGGCTCAGGTCATGGTCTCACGGCTCGTGAGTTCGAGCCCCTCGTCGGTCTCTGTGATGACAGCTCGGAGCCTGGAGCCTGTTTCCGATGCTGTGTCTCCCTCTCTCTCTGCCCCTCCCCTCCCCCACTCACACGATCTCTCTCTCTCTCTCTCTCTCTCTCTCTCAAAAATAAATAAACATTAAAAAAAATGTAGAGGAAAATGCACAAAGTGTTAAGTGTGCACCTCGGTGAGTTAGCACAGGTGAGCACACCTGTGTAAGCAGCTGCCAGATGAAGAAACAGGGCTTTGCCAGTTCCCCCGAAACCCCAGGATCCCCTGCGATCCTGCTCACCCCCTGACCCCTGCCTATTTCCTAAGGGGAATTGCCATCCTGTCCTCTAACATGTGGGTTAGGGTGGCCTGTTTATAAACTCTCCGTGAATTAAAGTACACAGTAGGTAGGTTTTTGTTGTTTTTTTGGTGTCTGTGTCTTTCCCTTGGCGTGCGCTTGTGAGATTCAGCCACGTGGTCACTTGTGGCGACGTTCCCTTCATTTTCTTTGCTGTAGGGTATTCTGTGTGTGACCCCAGCACATTTTATTTATCCATTCTGCTGCTGATAGATTTTTATTTATTTATTTTTTTCCTAGTTGGGCTATTACAAATAATGCTTGGGTAGCTCTAGTTTTTATTGTTTGGTTTAAGGTAATATTATTATATGTGCCTATTCAACTCACAGTCTCAAGTGCCAGATTCAAATCCCAGATGGATTACTTACTAGCTCTGGGAACTTTGGGAAAGCTCCTTAACCTCTCTGAGTCTCATTTTCCTCCGGGAGGGGTAATAATGCCTGCCCGACGTCAGTTTCCTCAGCTCTCCAGTAGTCATGAACATCTGTCTCCTGGGAACTGTAGCGAAGGGTCAGCGAAGGCCCCTCCTTGACTCCTCCTGGGACTGTTGTGAGATCAGAGGAGGTAGTTTCTGACAAGCTCAGAACTGAACCAACATTTCCCCGTCCCTGTGTTAATACTGGCAAAAAGAAAAGAAAAAAAAACATGATTCCTAGACTTTAAGACCGTAAACCAACTGAAAGAGTTTGCTCGTCAAGACCAACAGCTTGCTTGTGAAGACTCCCACACCTTGGCTAGCGCCGAGCCAGAAGCTATTGTATCAAATTTACCCAACCCCAGGCAGTTCCCAGCTTTGCAAGACTCATCTCCAGCCCTAAGCCTCGTAACTGTCCTCCCGGACACGCGCCCTCTGAGATATATCGCTCGGACGTCACCCTGGTGGTGCTGTCTCCCTTACTGCAGTCAGTCCGACAAACGGTGTTGCTTGACCTATAGGTGTTTCTGATCTTTTGGGGGGTCGGTACTTGACGTCCCCCTATCTTCCATCCCCCCCTCCTTCTCCTTCGGTGTCACCTCATTTGATCTTCCGAACAGCCCCAGGGAGTAGGTATTATTTATCTCCATTTTACGGGTGAGGAAGCTGAGGTTCAAGGAGAGATCAACTAGGTTGCTCAAGGCTACACAGTTAGTAAGCAGAGGGTGTGAACTCAGATTGTGGCTAAGTTCTCCGCTTGACTTTGTGCTTAACGCTAAGCGGATGGGAGCTGTTACTACCTAGAGCCAAGCTGAGCCACAGAGAGCGTAGCTGTGGCCCATCAGGGCTCCTGATGGCTCAGAGGCCAGGGGGACCCCCCCCTCCAGGCCTTTGCCCCTGGCCTCCACCTCCAGCACTGTCACCTAGTGCCGTTCTAGATGCTCAGCTTCCATTCGTTCTAGACTGCTGTAGGCTGCTCGTCAAGACCAACAGGTTGGTGGTGAAGGTTCTCCCCATTTGGCTAGCACCAAGCCAAAGCTCTTGTACGCTGTTACATCCGCCCGATCTCAAACATGTGTTTGTTTGAGGTTCACACTCAACTGACAGTTGAAAGGCCCTGGATTCAAGCTTCGGATACAGAACTTCCTGGCTCTGTGAACCTTGGGAAAATTGCTCAGCCTCTGTGAGCCTCATTTTTCTCTGAAAGTCATAATACCTAACTTACCTTAGTTTCCTGGTCAGCCAACACGTGTTTACCGAGCACCTACCGTGTGCCGGGCATCATTCTAGATTTAGCAGTGAACGGCACGAAGATCCCTGTGTCGTTTGGTGCCTTCGTCCCTTTTGTGGGAGGTGCTCTTCCCCGGACCACGCCCTTCTTCCTCTCCCCCAGCGCCACCCCCCACCTTTGCGTGGTGACTGCCTCCTCATTCTTTCTACACTCACGTCTGATGTTCTTTCCTCTGGGAAGCCTTCGTGGCCCCTGGCAGAGCGCTGGCCCCTGTTCGCGGAAATGCTGGAGAGCTCGTGTCTCCCCATCACCCAGGAGCCTCCGGATTTCCTACTACACTTTGAGGTCCTTGGTGCCAATCATAGGGCTTGGCCCACAGTCAAGTCTCAGTACAACTTCAATAGAACTTTCGTTGTACAGGTGGCCGAATAAGCCAGAACGATGGCCACTCGAGGCACATCTGCTGAATTATCAGCACTCCAAGGACGTCAGTACTGCCTCAGAAACCAGAACTTATTCTAGGTAGTTTGCAGGGTTGGCTGTTTACCATATATCCAGCTTGAAAAGTATTTTGCATATTTTAACTCATCTCATCATTTCAGCAGTCTTGATCCGCAATTTACAGATGAGGAAACCAAGGCACCGGGGGCGTGGGGAATTTGCCTGAGTCTACGCTGACACAACCCACAGGTGGCAGAACTGGGAAGGAAACTCTGCCCTTGACCTTGACCGCCACAGGCCCCTCTGCCCAGGGTGCTGCCGCCCTGGAGACTCAGCTCAAAAATGTCCACCGGGCATGTTAGCACAACCTACCAAGACTGGCAGGTTCTTTCTCTTCACCTGTTCGCTTAGGGCCGGGTCGTGGCTTTGGGCGGTAAAATTGGAGCCAAATACAGCTTCCTTTGGAGTCCAAACTCTGTTCTCTCTCTGTTTTAATTTATTTTTATTTTTAAAAAGATTTCTAATGTTTATTTTTGAGACAGAGAGCACGCGCACACACAAGTGGAGGATGGGCAGAGAGAGAGGGAGACACAGAACCCGAGGCAGGCTCCAGGCTCCCAGCTGTCAGCACTGACCCCGACGTGGGGCTTGAACTCACGAACCGCGAGATCACGACCGGAGCTGAAGTCAGACGCTTAACCGACTGAGCCCCCCAGGCACCTCTGTTCTCTTTCTCTTGATGAAGACTTCCTCAAGAAACATGAATGCATGCTTCCCCGACGTGGCAGCAAACAACTCCCCAAGCAGCAGCCTGTCTGTGTGGGAAGCTCGGGCAGTATTGATGGCAATTGGATCGTTAAATTCATTCATTTATTTAACAGATATTTATTGAGCGTCTACTCTGCGTCAGTGTGGATGACTAAGTCGAAACAAGGCAGTCGAAACCCTTGTCCTGATGGAGCGTATGCTCCTGTGTTGGGAGGAACAAACCCGAACTAAAACAAAACGGAACAAGTGACAGATATTTTCAGAGAGTGACGAGTGCTTTGTAGAAAATAACACAGTTATGTGATTGAGGCTGGCTAGTGGGGAAATGCTACTTTACAAAGGGCGGTCAGGGAAGGCCCCGGTTAGGAACTGACATTCGAGCTGAGACTGGCCATGTGCGTATCTGGCGGACCGCATCCCAGGGGGACGGAGCAGCAAGCCAAAGGCTCCAAGGCAGGAACGAGTTTGGTATGTCCAATGGCATCCAAAAAGGCCAGGGTGGCCACGTTGTGTTAAAGCAAGGTCGAGGAGATGAGGTCAAGTAGCAGGCAGGGGCTCAGTCATGTCGGTTTCAGAAGCCATATATGGCAGGAACTGCTGACTACCCAGTACCCCCAGTATGCAGCCCATCCTTCTTCCACAGCAATGAAACCTCTCACATTTAGCGGGGCACATGGCTATCTGAGAAAAGACTGCCTTTCCCAGCCTCTCTTGAAGTCAGGTACGGTCATGTGGCTAGAAGTTCTGCCAATGAGATGTTAGCGAAATTACCTTCCTTAAAAGATACCTAGTGTGTGCCCTTTGCTTCTTTTCCATGCCTCCTTCTATTTTGCTGTGCAGATCCCTGATGCAATGGCTGGCAGCCTAGCTGCCATATTGTACCATGAAGAGGTAGCCTACACCCAGGAATGATGTGGCAATGATGTAAGGAGCTTGTATCGTCGAGGACTTCATGAGTGGAGCCTTGGTAGCAAGTCTAGACCACCTTTCTCCTCCTATGTTTTTGGTTTGAGTAATTGGGTAGATGTTGCCATTTAAGGAGATGGTCAAGTCTAGGGAAAACAAACCAACAAGATTGGGTGCAATTCAAGAGTTCTCTTTTGTCTGTGTCCAAACTGAGATGTCCAAACTGAGGCATCCACGAGGAGCTATAGACGAACAAGCAGCTGGATATCTCGGTTTAAAGCTCAGGGCTTGAGTGGGAGGCAGGGCTGAAGGCATAAATTCGGAAGGCATCAGAACGGGGGTGCGACTTCTCCAGAGGCACACAGAAAGTCACCAGCAGCATTGAATCTTCTGGGGCTGGGGGGTTGGCGGGGGATGACTTTGCCTTTGCTGTTATTGGTAAGCTTCACTTTATACTGGAGATTCTTGGATAAGAATCGAATTTGGGCGGGGTGCCTGGGTGGCTCAGTCGGTTAAGCTTTGCCTTCGGCTCAGGTCATGATCTCGAGGTTCATGAGTTCGAGCCCTGTGTTGGGCTGTGTGCTAACAGCTATGGATTCTGTGTCTCCTTCTCTCTCTGCCCCTCCCCCGCTCACACTCTGTGTGTGTGTGTGTGTGTGTGTGTGTGTGTGTCTCAAAAATAAAAATAAACATAAAAAAATTTTTAAAAAGAATTGAATTTTGGTAAATCAAATTCCATTATACACGTACTGGACAAACCTGCCGTTGCAAAAAGGTTTGTAAACTATTTCTGGAAGGCCAAGTTTCTGTCACTTTTTCTTCTTTTACCTGTTTTGTTTATCCAAATTCTGGTAGTTTGGGTTTTTTCCTCAGGCATTTCCTTCCTTCTTACATCTTCTTCCCTAAAGTAAGAAAGAAGAACTTAAAACTTTATTTTAAAAAAGGAAAGTAAGGGGGCACCTGGGTAGCTCCGTTGTTTGGGCCTCCAACTCTTGATTTCAGCTCAGATCATGATCCCAGGGTCATGGGATCAAGCCCTGTGTTGGGCTCCACTAAGTGTGGAGGCTGCTTAAGATATTCTCTCTCGCTCTCTTTCTGTCTTTCTCTCTCTCTTTCTCTCTCTCTCTTGCTCAGCCCTGCGTCCCCACTCCCCTGCTTGCATGCTCTCTTTCTCTAAGATTAAAAAAAATAAAAATTAAATTAAAAAGGAAGGTAAAAGTGAGAGGGTTACAGAAGGATTCATACAATCTGAGGAACATGTAATTATAGCGGTGGAAAAGAACTTTCTGATCCAGACATCTGCCTGGAGTGAGTTCCATGTGAGAAATCATAGCACACTGGGGCTGGCAGGGACTCCTGGGGTCTTGTGGGCCAATGTTTCCCAGGCACTGACTTATGGAATGGCATTGGGTTTCAGGGAATTTTTTCCCACTTACAAAACTTTCAGTGCTGAAGGTATTCACTTTTGACTCACCTAGACACAAATGGACAAACACAAACTTTACTTTCCATGGTCGAGCCGAAACTGGGAATTTTTTTAATAATTAAAACATTTTTTTAATGTTTATTTATTTTTAAGAGAGAGAGAGAGATAGAGTGAAAGCAGGGGAGGGGCAGAGAGAGAGGGAGACACAGAATCCGAAGCAGGCTCCAGGCTCCGAGCTATCAGCACAGAGCCCGATGCGGGGCTCGAACCCACAAACCGGGAGGTCATGACCTGAGCCAAAGCCAGATGCTTAAGCAACTGAGTCACCCCAGGCGCCCCCAAACCTGGGAGTTTTTAATGAATCCGTATATAAGTATAATTTCATCATGAGGATTTATGAGGTTTTGTTAAGGATAATGAATTTAAGAGGAAGCTTAATTCAAAAATTCCTAAATCTATTGAGGAATATAATATATGTGCTGTGAACTGAATGATTAGGTCCCCCAGATTCTTACGTTGAAACCCTAACCCCCAATATGATGGCATTTGGAGACGGGACCTCTGGGCGGTAATCGGGTCATGAGGGTGGGCCCCCATGATGGGATCGTGCCCCTGGAGGAAGACACCAGAGACAGCTTGCTTCCCATGTCTCTGCCATGTGGGGATACAGCAAGAGGGTGGCCGTCTGCAGCCAGGAGGTAGGCTCTCATTCCGTCACAGCCAGCCTCCGGAACTGCGAGAAACCAATGTCTGGTGTGTAAGCCGCCCAGGCGATGGTATTTTTGTAACAGCAACCTGAACTGCACAGACACACTCACAGGTGATTGTGCAAGTTTACTGAGCGGGGATCGAGAAACCAGATATTCTAGCATTCCAACTCTCATTTGACGGGTAAGGAAACTGAGGCCACCAAGCATATACATATGTTAAACAAGTATATACGTTAACAAACGTGTGTGTGTGTGTGTGTGTGTGTGTGTACACATAGATATTTTTGGAAGCAATAAGGCTGGTGTTGAGAGGAGCTGGATGTGAGCATGGGGTCGGTGCCGGGGAGCTGCAGGAGCCAGGCAGATGTGGGGGGGGGGGGGGGGGCGGATGTGGGGGGGGGGCACCAGGTTGTCAGGTGATGGCCGAGTCCCCCGCTGAGTGGATAGGAGGGATGACGCATGGGTCTGGTGAGGAAGGGGGGGGGGGCGGTTTCCAATAATAATAACATGGCCTTGTCCACCTAAGCGTACAGAGGAAATGGAATGAATGGTGAGAAGGGGAAAAAAATCAAAATTTGGTTCCCTAAATAATTGATACAACCTCTTTGTAAAAAAAAAAATTGTTTTTTTACATATATTTATTTTTGAGAGACCGAGCATGAGTGGGGGAGGGGACAGAGAGAGAAGGAGACACAGAATCCAAAGCAGGCTCCAGGCTCTGAGCAAGCGTTCAGCACAGAGCCCAACGCGGGGCTTGAACCCACGAACCATGAGATCGTGACCTGAGCTGAAGTCGGACCCTAAACTGACCGAGCCACCCAGGCCCCCCCCCATTGATACAACCTCTTGAAGTGATGGGTTGCTCAACATTAAATGCTCGGTCTTTCAGATTCCACTGCACACCTGCTTCTCTGTAAGATGTCAGCGGGGCGCATGGGGGAGAGGTCATCTGACACGTGGAGGCAGGGAAAAGGGCCTGGTTCAGGAGTCCCCACCAACTTCGAAGACTCCCTAGGGGGACTCACAGGACTCATCATGTAATTCTATTCACGGCCGTGATTTATGACACAGCAAAGGGTGAGGGCACACGGGGCAAAGTCTGGAGGAAACCAGGTGCAAGTTTCAAGACTCTTCTCCCAGTGCTCACACAGGGAGGCACTTAATTCATTTACCAACCAGTTTTGACAACACGTGTGAAATATTGTCTACCAGGAAAGATTGGCCGAGCCTGGGAGGCCAGGGACTCCGCTGGGGCTCAGTCCCGCAGGCACCCTGTGCCTCGCATGTACCAAAATCCCAGACTTCCAGAGGAAGGCAGGTGTTCAGCATGAGCCATATTGCTTGTACCGAGATTTCGGGCACAGTGAGCCGCTCTTGTCCGTTCTGGGAATGGTGATGAACCCTGCCCAAATCCAAGTTCCCCGAGGCCAGCCAACCTTGGCAACAGTCCCAAGCTGGCTACGTTAACTCTTTCCTGCAAGGGGCCTTGGATTCACTTGGTCTTCTCCACAGCTGGATGGGTGATCACAATCGGTGCTAGGTTCTGCCGGGGGCCATTTGCTTTCTGAAGTCGTGCCTGTCGTGAGCTGGTCACAGGAAGCTAAAAGTGGCCTGGCAGGCCACCTACCCAGCCAGACACAGCCTCCCGCCAGTGCTATCATCCTGTGCTAGAGGGTGGCCTCACTGGGAAAAGTATGACATGACCCTTCTCCCGCTTAGTATCCCACACGCCCCTTGGGTCTGACCATCCACCCACGGCTTGCTCCGGAGGTGGGAGGTGGGTAGGACCCTGGCATTTGAGCTGCTTTCTCTGCCTTCTTTTCTATTCTCCTTCCCACAGGCCACTGAGCCGGGAACAGGTGGCTTCCCATGTCTTCAAAGCCACATCATGCTCAGAATAAACTTGGGCATCTGGGCAGCCAAGCCTGGCTGCTGTTAATGTGTTCATCAGAGCGAAAGAAATATAGAAAGTCCTTTTTTCTCTTGGCAAATCTTGGCTTCCAATGCTGCTTCAAGATTCAGAGCTGACGAATTACCTTTTTGATCTAGATGGGACCTTTCCTTCCACGGGGAGAGAAGTGTCATGGCCTATGCTTGGCATGGATGGCTCAAAGCGGGGTGAAACTTAATACCCCCACGTTCTAGAGATGATCATTTACATTTATATGATGCTTTACAGTGTAAATGTGCTCTTACGAGCACGTCACAGTAACTCAGTGATTGAGGTAAAAGTGTATTCATTGTACAGATAAAAAAGACAGAGACTGAAAGAGGGCTAGTTAATGGTAGAGTTTGGACTTAAACTTATGTCTTTAGACCTTGATGTCCAATAGATTCTTACTGTATGATATTCACTGTTAGCAATAAATCTTTATTAACTTTTGTATCCTCTGGACAGATGAAGATGCGCTTAAAAAAATATTTTCTTTCTCATTCAGTGGGATGGGCTGAGTCATGGCTGATTAATAACCCAAAGATATCCACATCTTTATCTATGGAACCTGTAAATATGTTGCCTTATATGGCAAAAAGAACTTTGCAGACATGACTAAGTCATGAGATAGGGAGATGATTCTGATTATCTGGGTGCACCCTATGTAATCACAGAGGTCTTAAAATTTTTTTTTAATGTTTATTTATTTTTGAGAGAGAGAGAGACAGAGTGTGAGCAGGGGAGGGGCAGAGAGAGAGGGAGACACAGGATCCGAAGCAGGCTCCAGGCTCTGAGCTGTCAGCACAGAGCCCCAGAGCCCAAAGTGGGGCTCGAACCCATGAACTGTGAGATCATGACCTGAGCTGAAGTCAGACGCTTAACCGACTGAGCCACCCAGGTGCCCCTATAATCACAGAGGTCTTGATAAGAGGGAGACAGGAGGGTTTCAGAGACACGGAGAGACAGAGACTGGGAGATGCTATGCTATGACCTTGAAAATGGAGGATGGGACCACCAGCTAAGGAATGCAGGCGGCCCCCAGAGGAAGCTAAACAGACAAGAAAATAGATTCTTCCGAGAGCCTCTGGAGGTGATGCAGACAAGAGTCATTGTCCTTAAGGCATGGCTTGAAACCTCGAGTCCAGTCACGCCTGAAGCCAGCTTTGCCCCTAAAAGATTCCAGTTACAGGCTCTACTAAAAGTCCTTTTTTGTTCAGGCCAGAGGGAGTCAGATTTCTGAGCCCAGACGTTCCTGACTAATACAGTTGCTTGGTCAGGAGTCACCTAAGTGGTATTATTTGATGACTGATTTGGTTGAAGTCTGATGCTAGTGAGTATTATCTAGTACTACTCAAGAGGAGGCATGTTCTTGTCCAAATGGCACTGACTGTGTAATTAAAACCCAGGAGAAAATAGAGGAGTCCTTTCACATAACGGATCCTAACGCTTGTCTGTTGGTACATTGCTTTTCTGAGGTTTGATTGCACGTGGCTATGGAGACCCAGGAAAGGGGAATGACGAGCTTCGAGCCACATGGGCAGCTGGTGGCAGAGTGGGGATCAGAACTCCCGCCTCTGACTCCCGGTACCATGTGCTCTCTGAAGCGTGCTTTCTCAAAGGCTCTCTGGTGAGTGCCCTCCCCTCCCACTTTTGTGGCTCTGAAAATTCACACCCTGCTGTGTGTAATTAGTCCTTGCTGCTCTCCCTCGATGATTCCTATTCTCAATTTTGTTTTCGGAGCCCTGGGTTTATCGTGATCATAACGAGATTATTTAACATCTTGCGTATTAACAATTTGACTCCACAGAGTAAGGTTCGTGTTCCAAGGTTGTTGTTGTTTACCAGCACTCATCATTCCACCTGCTTTTAAAAAAAAATTTTTTTTAAATATTTATTTATTTTTGAGAGTGGGGGGAGGGACAGAGAGAGACAGGGAGACACAGAATCCAAAGCAGGCTCCAGGCTCTGAGCTGTCAGCACAGAGCCTGATGTGGGGCTTGAACTCACAGACTGCGAGATCATGACCTAAGCCGTAGTCAGATGCTTAACTGACCGGGCCGCTCAGGCACCCCAAATGTCCAACTCCTGATATCTGCTCAGGTCCTCATCTTGCGGTTGTGAGATCAAGCCCCGCATCGGGCTCTGCACTGACAGCATGGAGCCTGCTTGGGATTCTCTCTCTGTCTCTCTCTCTGTCTCTCGCTCCCTCCTTCTCCCCCACCCCACTCTTTCACTCTTAAAATTAATAAATAAGCATTAAAAAAAAAAAGGATCTCTTTTGAGTTCCTAGTATTGGTGGCACTCGTCTAACACATCTACGCGAACCCAGGTCATCTGATGATCCTAGAGTCACTCCAGAGTCAGGACAAGAAGGGAATCTTAAAGTGTACTTGTCCAATCTTTGTATGTTTTTTAAATCATAATCTTTTTCTATAATTTAAAGATGTCCTTTTAAAATGAAGACTTTACTAGGGCACCTGGGTGGCTCAGTCGGTTAAGCATCTGACTTCGGCTCAGGTCATGATCTCACAGTTCGTGGGTTCAAGCCCATGCTGTCAGTGCAGAGCCTGGAGCCTGCTTTGGATTCTGTGCCTCCTTGTCTGTCTCTGCCCCTCCCCCTCCCCCTCAAAAATAAATAAACGTTAACAAATAAATAAAATGAAGACAATTTTTTTATAAATTTTTTTTAACGTTTATTTTTGAGACAGAGAGAGGCAGAGCATGAACAGGGGAGGGGCAGAGAGAGAGGGAGACACAGAATCCGAAACAGGCTCCAGGCTCCGAGCTGTCAGCACAGAGCCCGACGCGGGGCTCGAACTCACGCGGAGCCCGTGAGATCATGACCTGAGCCGAAGTCGGACGCTTAACCGACCGAGCCACCCAGGCGCCCCTAGACCTAATTTTTTTAGAGCAGTTTAAAGTTCGCAGCAAAATTGAGGGGGGATACAGAGATTTCCCATATGCCCCTGCCCTCACACGCGTACAGCCTCCCCAGGACCCACATTCCCCAGCCAAGTGGGACATTTACTACGGTTGATGAAGCTACAAGTACCACGTCATGATCACCCAAATCCATAGTTTACATTCAGGTCACTCATGGTGGTATACATCCTATGGGCTTGGACAAATGTATAATGACATTTATACCCGTCATTGTAGTACCACATAGAGCATTGTCACTGCCCTAAAAATCCTCTGGGCTCCGCCTGTTCATCCCTTCTTCCGTGCTAAGCCTTGGCAACCATTGATCATTTTACTGCCTCCATCGGTTTGCCTTTTCCAGAATGTCATGTAGTTGGAATCATACAGCCTGTAGCCTTTTCGGATTGGCTTCTTTCACATAGAAATATGCATTATTCTTTGCGTTTTCCAGTTGGAAAACGGAGGCTGGAAAGTCAAGTATGTGTCAATCAGAGTTCTCAGTTGAAGGCAACTAGTCTGGTATGTTCAGAAGCAGGTGGCCCTGCTGACACCCTGATGTTGAGCTATTGGACTCCAAAACTGTGAGAGAATAAATCGCTGTTGTTTTAGGCCACCGAGTGTGTGGTCGCGGGTTTTGGGTGCCGCGGAAGATGAATACCCTGTCACTTGGCTCAGGCTCCAAGGTTCACGTGGATGAATGTGGGACCGAATCCTGTGAACTCGCAGCTCCTCTAAAGGAGCCAGAACCCCGTGGCTCTGCCCTTGCCACACAGCGCCTGTGTCTGATGGGTTGAGCAAGGTCACTTGCTGTGTTTTAGCTGCAAGGCATGCTGGGAGTGGAGTGCACGTTCCGTTCCGGCTCCTACCCGGAGTGGGAAGGATCTGCAACGTGGAGTGCTCAAAGATGCTGGGTGTCTAGAAATGTGACAAGCACCCTCTCCGAAGGGACTCACCCACAGCCACTGTATTATTAGTCCGCCTGGGCTGCTGTAACAAACAGACTCAGTGACTTAAATAATATAATAGACGTTGATTTTCCCACACTTCTGGAGACCAGAAGTCCAAGACTGAGGTTCTGGCAGGGTTGATTTCTAGGAGGTCTCTCTCCTTGGTTGTATGCAGAGAGACTGAGCCCTGGGGTCAGGCTACACCTTTATGATTTCTTTTTTTTTTTTTTTTTAAGTTTTTATTTATTTATTTATTTTTAGTAATCTCTCCACCCAGTGTGGGGCTCGAACTCACAACCCCAAGATCAAGAGTTGCATGCTCCTCTGACTGAGCCAGCCGAGTGCCCCCTTATACTTTCATTTAACCTTGATAACTGCCCCCCCCCTTTTGTTTTTGAGACACAGAGAGAGAGAGAGAGTGTGTGTGGGCAGGAGCAGGGGAGGGGCAGAGACGGTGGGAGAGAGAATCTTATGCAGGCTCCGTGCCCAGTGCAGAGCCCAACCTGGGACTCGATCCCATGACCCTGGCATCATGCCCTGAGCCAAAATCAAGAGTGAGCCTTCAAGGCTCACTGATTGACCAAGCCATCATCAAACGGACTGAGCCATCCAGGCGCCCCCTGTAATCACCTTTGAAAGGCCTTGTCTCCAAACATAGGCACATTGGGCGTTACGCTTCTGCATGAGAAATTGGGAGGACACGATCCGTCCACAGCAGTTACACGGTGGTTAGAGGCGAGCTGGGATTTGTGCACGCAAGTGACTCCGAATCCGCCTCCTACCTCAGCTCCCATCAGATTTGGCCGTGCCGGTCACGGTGTATCTAGAAAACCCAGGGTGACTGGCTTTGGGCACCATTTTACCTGATTGCCTGGCAGGAAGGGGGCACAGGCCGGCTCCCCCATGATGTTGGTGGCACAGCCGTCTCCATCCATACTTTGTGATCGGTGTATTCAGAGTTCTTCGTGGCAGACAACGGAAACCAACCATGACTTGGGTGGAGAAGGACTTTATTGAAAGATTGATGGGTAACTCAGAGAGATGCTAAGAGGGCTGGGAAATAGCTAAAAAAAAATCACAGGAAGAAAGGAGGCGGAACATGGCCCAAATCCCAGTACACGGTCGGTCCAGAGGGGCCCCCACTGCCACCGCCACAGGATTTTGCCGTGCTCTCCCTGGAACAGATCTGCTGCTGCCCCTGCTTTTCTGCATCAGAAGCTCTTGGTTCGACATGCGGCAGTGGGTGCCCGTGATTGGTCAGACTTAGATGTGCGTAGGCCTCACCACAATTCAAAAAAATACGTATCACCGTCCCCATTGTACGGATGAGGAAACTAAGGCTCGAAGAAGTTACGTGACTTGTCGACGGCAGGTCTAGGTCTGCCTGACGCTGGAGCGCAGTCTCCCAGTGACCACGCTTCGTGCCTCAGCCCCGTTGCTGGACATGTGTACTTCCAAAGGGGTCATTCCCGTTGCTTCTACCAGAGATGTGCGTGTACCCCCTTCTCACGCCACCCTTCCCAGGATCAAGGGAGATGTATCATTTTATCACACGCCCTTGCTCATTTGATGGACTAAAACGGTGACCTCTTGTTTTGGTTTGCTTCTCTTCATGACTGTTGAGGCGGAACATTTCCCGATATTCTATTATCCATTTATATTTCCTCTCTGTATGTGTGAAAAATCCCACCCGTGTTTTTGGTTCACGTTGTCTACTGGGGTCTCGGTGGCATCATCTTAGTTGTCGTTCGCATGAGCTCTTTCCCTGTAGCAACGAGGTTTAACTCTTTCTTGTTTCTTTTGTTGTTTCCAAAGAATACTTTCACCATCTTTTAATTTCCTGTTGAACTTTGTTCATTTTCCTTTGACAGACAGACAGGAGTTTTGCACTTCAGGGCTAAATATTTAACAGTCGTTTTTCAGGCTGGCCACATGACACGAGGGAGTGTTCCTGGGGGAAACACGTCTAACACCGAATACTTAGATAATTCCTCTTTTCCATGCCCTGCCACCTCCCAATACTTTTGGGTCAACAGGCTTATAACGAGCCCTTTCATCTCCAGAGAGACGATCATCACCAACTCTCGAGAGGCATAGCTTTTCACTCCACCCTAGGGCAAAAAAAAAAAAAAAAAAAAAGCCAATGGTGACGCTTAAGTTTAATCGAGGGAGCCACCCAGGTGCCCCATCCTCGGTTTTGTCATCTGTCTGATGGGCTACTCATGCTGGCCTTGTGTGACTGGTACAAGGATTAGGGGTACTGCATATAGTATGCTTAGCGGAGTCTGGCCTGCAGTAAATACACCGTGGAAGCCCGTTCTAATGCACCAGGAAATTAATTGGCAAGCACTTGCGGGTCGTCTGCTGTGTGCCCAGCATTGCATCAGGTCAGTGGCAACTCGTCCCCCAAATCAACCTTCACGAGCTCACAAGGTGTGGCCGAAGAACTAGGGCACCGCTCACCACGACTCTGCAGCTATACGACGGGGTCGAAGTACCGAATTACAGAGAAAGGGGTTTGCATCTTCCAAGCAGGAAGCTACCGCTGTGGGCTGAAGATTTCGGGAAAGCTTCATACAGCAAGTAGGGGCTCGAATTGGGTTTTGACAATTTAAGAAATATATTTATTCTCTTTTTATTAGGATGTTTTCCCCCTCTGAATGAAAATAGCTATGTTTTTCCTTTTAAAAAAAAAACTTTATTTTTATTTTAGAGAGAGAGCACAGGGGAGAGGGGCAGAGGGAGAAAGAGAGAGAGAGAGAGCAAGAGAATCTTAAGCAGACTCCATGGTCAGTGAGGAGTCTGACCCGGGGCTCTATCCCACAGCCCTGGGATCATGGCCTGAACCTAAATAGAGTCAGATGCTCAACCGACTGAGCCAGCCAGGCGTCTCTGTTTATCCTTTTTAAAAATAATACGTAGTCTTGGGGCACCTGGGTGGCTTAGTCGGTTAAGCATCCGACTTTGGCTCAGGTCATGATCTCACAGTTCGTGGGTTCAAGCCCTGCATTGGGCTCTGTGCTGACAGCTCGGAGCCTGGAGCCTGCTTAGGATTCTGTGTCTCCCTCTCTCTCTCCCCCCTTCCCCCCCCGACTCTCTCTCTCAAAAATAAATAAACATTAAAAAAATTTACAACAATAAAGTAAAAAAATAAAAATAATATGTACTCTTTAAAAAATACTTAGACAATGCAGTAAATCAATTAAAAAAATCTCAGACCCAGAAATACTATTAATACTTGTATAAAATGCATATATTTATATATAAATATAATTATGTTTGTTTATGTATTTATACAAAAAAACAAGAGCATATATATACATTCTGTGTTGTAACAGTATTCCATTGTATGGAAGTTTTATAATTTTTTTTAACCAAACCATAATTGCTAGACAGGTGATGTGGGCACAATTCTGTACGTGAACGTCCAAATTCTCTCAGTCAGTAACTTAGTGATTTTAGACAAGTTATTGTTGGGTCACTTTCTAGAAATGTTGCGGAAGTCGTATTGATATATATTCACTTCCACCATCAGTATATAAAGATTCTCTTTCCCCCACACCATTCCCGGCAACGAGTCTTGCCAATATTTTATGATTTCCACCAGGATGCAGGCAAAATAAATTTTTTAAAAGTTTATTTATTTACTTTGAAAGACAGAACCAGCAGGGGAGGGGCAGAGAGAGAGGGGGACAGAGGATCCGAAGCGGGCTTTGTGCTGACAGCAGAGAGTTGTATTTGGGGCTTGAACTCATGAACAGTGAAATCACGACCTGAGCTGAAGTCAGACACTTAACTGACTGAGCCACACAGGCACCCTGTTAAAAGTCATATCTTTCACTTAATATGTTTTTCTAGACTGCCCTATGTTAATGCCGTCACGTGAGACATGATACAGCCATGGCCCCAGCCCTCCCCTCACAGAGCTCAAAGACCACAGGGTTGAGAGACATTGAATAAGTAGTTCTTGGGCTCCTCGCTGGCAGCACAGAGCCTGCTTGGGATTCTCTCTCCCCCTTCTCTCTGCCCCTACCCTACTTGTTCTCTCTCTCTCTCAAATAAGTAAACTTAAAAAAAAAAAAAAAAAAAAAGGGTTCCTGTGAACTGTGATGAGGGCAGTTATGGTTCGCATTTCTTTGATTATCCACTCAGGTCCTTAGTAAATGACATGAAAAGGGCCCGTCCGTTGAGGTTTTGTGCTGGTACAACCTCGTGTCTGTCGGTGGACCAAGGAGATGGCTGTTTTCTTTTGCCTCTGTTACCTCATGCAACGATACAGACGATGGGGCAACAAAACACAGCATCCCAGAGGATTTTCTAGGAGAAAAAGATGAAATCAGTTATGCTTTTCTGGCCTCATTTCTCGAACATCCTTGGAAACTTATCTATTATTAATGTCTTGAGGACTAAACCAATCACATGGGGATGATGCCCTGATGTGGCATACTTTAGTTGCACAACATGGGATAAAATAATAATAATATAAAGTGATGGTGGGAACAACCAGATATGTGTATGAACAAAAAATGACCCTCCACGCTTTCCTCACACCAGATGCCAAAATTCTCCCAGCATAGGTCACAGACCCCAACGTAAGTGCTGAGACTATGTTGCTTCTCCAGCTAAACACAGGAGAAAATCTTGGTGGCGTTCACTTTGGCCAAGATTTCTCTCACAGAACACAATAACAGAAGCCATCAAAGAAACACTTGATGAAATGGACTTCAGTTTTGAAAATGCTTGCTTTTCAAAAGCACAGTTAAGAAACCAAAAAGGAGGGGTGCGGCTCAGCTGGTTCAGGGTCTGACCCTTGGTCTCAGCTCAGGTCTTGATCTCAGGGTTGGGTGGTCAAGCTCCAGCCCCAGTGTGGAGCCCACTTAAAAAAAAACAAAAAACGGAAAGAAAACAAAAAGGAAAGCAGACTGAAAACAGATTTATGCAAAACATGTGTCTGAAAATGGGCTCATATCCAGAATATAGGAAGAATTTAATATCACAACTGATAATAAGAAAAGAAATAGCCGTTAAAAATGGGCAAGAGATTTGAACAGATATTGCACAACAGAAGATTTATGAATGATTAAGAAACGCATGGAAGGGGCGCCTGGGTGTTTCAGTCGGTTGAGTGTCTGACTCTTGATTTCCGCTCAGGTCATGATCCCAGGGTTGTGGGATCAAGCCCCACATTGGGCTCCGTGCTGAGCGTGGAGCCTGCTTGGGATTCTCTCTCTCTCTCTCTCTCTCTCTCTCTCTGCCCTCCTCCCCCACTCTCTCTAAAAAAAAAAAAAAAACACATGGAAAGATGTTCAGCATCACTAGTCATCACAGACAGGCAGTTAAGACTAACATGAGAGATCGTTACATAGTCCAGGTGGCTAAGGTTAAAAAGACTGACAGCACTATGTATTGAAGAGGATTTGAGGGATCTGGGGGCACAGCAGTCACTTTGGAGGAGAGGCAGGCCATGTCCTATAAAGGGTCCTAGTACGGGGCACCTGGGTGGCTCAGGCCATTGAGTGTCTGACTCTTGATCTCAGTTCAGGTCTTCGGTCAGTTTGTGAGTTCAAGCCCCATGCTGGGCTCCACGCTGGGCATGAAGCCTACTTAAAAAAAGCTTCCTAGGTATGTGCCCAGGATTAATGAAAACATTCGTTCGCATAAACACTTGCATGCAAATGTTCTTTGCAGTGCTATTCATATTAGCTCAAAACTGGAAATAATGCAAATGTCTGTCAACCTCTGGACGGATGATTGCGGTATGAATCTACACTATGGAATACTACTCAGCAACGAAAAAGGAACTGCATATTAAGGTGAATATTCAAAATAATTTTGTTAAGTGGAAGAAGCCAGCCATGGCAGGCTACATAGAGCCATAGAATTCTAGAAAAGGCAAAACCGTGGTGGAAGAAAGATGATCAGTGGTTGCCTAGAGCGAGCATCTGGGCAGGAGACGGACGGCCGCGGGACGAGGGGGAACTGCCCGGACCCCGGAAATGTTCTGCATCCTGATCGCAGTGATGGAGGTTATATACCGTTTGTAGTTACCTAAACTCGGCAAACCATACACCTAAGAATGAATAGGTTTTATTTGTGTGTTAAAGCCGCGAGAAAAAACATCAGAAAAAAAAATTGATCTTTCTTGGCCCTCTTCAAATGTATTTTCTGCCTTGATATGATTTCTATTTTGAATTACATGTGGGAGTGAGAAATCGTAAAGTTTTCAGTGTCTTCATCTGGCCCCGGCACAAAAGCATCGGAGTCCCTTCTGGTCCTGCGTTGGTCACACTGGTCACCTGTCATCTGCTGCTCTTGTCCTCCAAGCTCCCTCAGGTCAGCGGCTCTGTGACTTTCATGCCATGCGTGGGGCCCTGGAATCCCTGGTGACACAGGGGCCACCATGCCAGGTTCCTGCTTCCCCTGGTACAGATTCCCTCTGCCTCCCAGGGCATAGGATGGGAGGGCACTCTCACCTCCCTTCAGGAATCTCCCCCAAAGCTCTCCCTTTTCTCCCTGGCATTCTCTCTCTCCTACTGTTACATTTTTCTGCAAGAAAAGCCTTTATCAAATCCCTCAGGCTGGGGGCGGGTAGTAATGTCCCCCATCTGGAGGGAGGGGGTGAGGGGAGACATATCTAGTGCCTGGAACATGGCCCAGCCCGAGGGAGCCCTGCGAAGGGGGGCTTCCACTGCCACAACCCCTGAGTTGGGCATGGGGGCGGGCAGAGGGAGCAAAGCCATCATACTGGAGCTGGAGAGCTTCCTTCCAGGTCATCTGGATGGGAGTTTGGGAGTCGGGCAGGGCCCCCTGGAGAGAGGAGCAGATCAGGAACTGGTTTCTGTGCCACGCGTGGGTGGGGAGGGTGGGTGAGGCCATGCAGGGGGCACCGGGAATGGGGAGTGTCCTAGGGTCCATCGGCCCTCTTTCCCCCCGGAAGGGAAGGAGACGAACCTCTGGGGCCCTAAACTGGGCAGAGGGCAAAGGTAGCATCAGAGAGTGAGCAGAATAATGACGCGTATTTCTTCCCCCCACCCCTGTCTCCCTCCTCTTCTTCCTTGCTCTCTCCTTTTCTCCTTCTCTGTCTCTTCCCCTTCTCCCATCCCCTCTCTTCCTGTCTCTCGTCCCCACCTTGGTCTAAAAAGCCTGCGAAGAAGAGTCTGCTCTCAGAGGCATGTCATGAGTAACCCACTTGTGTACTTGTGGTTTACCTACCTGTAGAAAATCTGCACCTAAGATCGCCACATGCTGTGGGCAAGTGGTTTTGATTCTGCTCCACAAATATTTACTGTGCTCTGGTTAACTGAGCGTACTTTGTGCCCGTGGTGCCAGAGAGATGCAAACGGGCAAGGCCAGTCCTCGGAGGAGCCAGTCTGGGGCCCCTGGCTGATGTTGGCAGAAGACAAGCCCCCCTTTCCCCAGGATACTAAAGAGCTCTCTGTCTGCCCTTGCCCTGGGCCCACTCCCCTCTCCGACCAAGTGCAGAAAGGGTCATGCCTCCAGTTGTGCAAGGTCTTAAGACAGTCCATTGAAGGCGTAGTCCACAGGAGCGAGGCAGAGCCCTGCCTGCAGGTATTGGAGGGCTTGGTAAATACCTGGCGGTTCACTGCTGACGGCACACGCAAGCTGGAATCGTGATTTCCCGTCTATTTTTCCCTCGCCTGTGAGTTTTCCAAGAGCATCCGTCCAAATAGAACTTGTCTCCTCAACACGTTTTTCAGGACCACACCAGCCTTTGAAACGGACAGGCCCCGGTTTTGTTTGCCTGTTGTTTTCGTCCGCAGAGTAAGTCTCAAGCCTAACGTTCCACCAGGGTTTAGCCAGGTCCCGGGATGAGTACAGTGCTGGTGTGCAAGAGTGCTCGGGGTAAAAGGGAATCAGAAACATAAGGGAAAAGGAGATCTGCAACTGGGGGTTGCAGCCAGAAAGACTGTTCCCGAAATGCTTTAGGCTCTGACCTCCTCTGATGTGGACCAGTCTGTGAGCAGTTCTGGCCGAGAGACGATGAGCAGAAGTGACGCGAGCTGCTTCTGCGTGCTTCGCTGAGTTGCCCGGGCGAGACCTCCCAGAGACGTCCTCACCTCAGGCATTGCAACCAGCATGGTTCCAGGTGGGGGCTTCTTCAGCCTCCTCGAAAAATGCCACATGGACGGCTGCTGGCCCACAGCAGGCGTGGTAGAGTGAGCTGGAGTGAGGTGGGAGCCTTAAGCTTCCGAAATTGGGACTCGGTTTTCACTGCAGCCTAACCTGGCCTGTCCTGACTGCTACGTTGGGAAAACAAAAACCCCGATTTGACAGGCAGTCCTTCCATATCCTTGCTTCAAAGTTCAAAATATCACATCTTCTCCCTTCTCCTCAGTCTTAATCAGTCAACACCGTGCTTTATCTGCTCAGTATGCAGCATGTAGCATGAGTGAAAGAGGTGACAAAGTTTTGTGAGACTAGCAACCTACAGAAAACAATGACCCCGCTCCACGTAGGGAAGTTTACAGTGTGATGAGGGAGACAAATAGAACCTTTTCCCTCCCCCCTAATGTGCGTAATCACAGGCCATTAGCACTGACCTTCCCTGTGGACTTCAGAGGTGATCTAACCTAACTTTGTAGCCCAAGAAGGCATTACTTGTCCATCTCTGACTTATCTGTACCTACCCAGTGCCAGTCATTAAGCTGAGGACTAGAGAGAGACAGAGGTGAGGAAAACCCAGCCTAGTGGGTACAGTGGCCCAAGAGTGGTTTGGACCTAGTGCTCAGAGCACCAAAGAGGAAAGAAGCTATTTCAGGCAAGAAATCAGGGAAGGCTTCTTGGAAGAGGTGGTAGTTTACCTACATAGCCTTACCCCTCACTGTACGCTTGGGCCACTTCTTGACTGATTGTGGGAATGCAAAAATGGACGTTGGGCACGGCTCTCCACCTTCTCCACCATGTGGGCCAACTCAGCCCTCCATGACCCACCAGAGATGCACCTCTGATCTCTCCCTTGGCTCTGAGACTTCCCAGACTGCCTTATGCATGTCCAGACTTTTGTCCAAGTACAGTGTGGGCTCTGCCCTGGAAGGCCAGAGGCCAGGTGGGTGACCCCTCCCTGCTCTGTAAAACCCGGGAGTTAAATGAGAGCCTGACATTCTAGGCGAAGTGCGGCAAGTGCTTATCTAACCATGCTCCCTGCAAAGAATCCCTGCCTTGGTTGGGGTGGGTGGCCATGTGTTCAACTCCCATTCCCAGGCTCCTGTGGGGAGAATCACTGAAGAGTGGCTTTGCTCCGGAGCTTGTTCAGCTCCGCAGCCTTTAGCAAGCAGCTCATTCACAAGTGACTACAAATTAATACAGTACAGACCAGTTACATAAATATTGTGCTGTCATTGATTATCTTCTGTAATCAAAGACAAGGCTGCTGACTTTGTTACTTTCCCTATCACGCGGCTCTGGAGGAAAACTCTGGAGGTTGTCCACGCAGGTTTCACTGCATGTGTCTATTTACAAGTTGTGTCTCTGATGTATTGAGAAGAGGGTAATGCCCCTTGCATTCAGACCCAATAAGTATTTATCAAATGCCTATTATCTGAGTGGCATCGGAAGACATATTCTTATTTCATTATTGAGTTAATAGTAGTAATAATTTGATAATATGACACAAAAGTAGTCTTTACAATGACATCCCTCCCCCGCCCCCGTAAATATAATTGTTGGAATTTAAATAATCCTTTAACTTTAAAAAACCCAATGTAAACTTACAAGGAAAATAAAAAAAATATGACAGCCCCTATCTCTTTGCTTACAGAAACCATGAAGGGCAGAAGAACAAGGTCTTCAATGTTGGGTGGTAGCTAAGTGGACCGTCGTAGTCGCCGATTTTCAAAAGTTAGAACGGGGTAGGTGAGCCACTGACGTCTGCACTATTAGCCTGTATCCACTTGATCGATTGTTAACCAACTTAAATGCAAGGGGTTGGAAACTGTAAATTACTTCCCACAATGCAGGAAAACAACGCCATCTTTCCATTTACCTGCCAGTGCTAAGGCCGGCTGGATTTTTCCATCAGTTGTTTGAATTCGGCTGACGGTGACTTCGTGGGGGCCACCTCTCTCTTCCACCCTCTGGGACTCGTGTGCACTTGGGAGAATCTGGAGGGAGCTCTACCCTCCGGGAAGCCAGAGTTTTAAAATCCGCAAGCCAGTCCCTTTTGCCTTGTTGAGGGAGAGACTCTGCACAAATCCCCGGGAAAGCTCGGCGGTCGCCAGACCCCTGCGGGTAGTGCAGTTTCCCTAACCTTGACCCCCAAGTCAGCCGTTTCTAACCCCTTTCCAAAGCGTCGCTCGAGCCCGGGAGTGGTTTGAAAGAAAAAACGAAACCGCCCGTTTGGAGCTTCGGCTAAAGGGCACTCGCTCCCTGGGGGCTCAGGGGCAACTTCTCCATCACCTCGTCCAGCGATTTTAAACAATCGCGGACCACCAGCCCCCTTTACGCTCTCGGTGCCCGACTCGCTCCCTGCCACTTCCCTCCACGAACGCCGGCAGGAGTGGGTGGCAGCACCGAGGCGATTTGATTCGCATTTTTTTTTTTTCCTCCGGGTTTTGTCATGGAAACGCTGACACAACCTCCAGACGGCGGCCGAGCCCGGCCGGGGACTGAGGGCTTTTGGGACCCTGCGGGAGCGCGGCGCGCTCTCCGCACTCCCCGGGAAACAGCTGGACGCGACCAATTCCCGGGTAGGGGCGGGGGGAGCGCGACGCTCCGCCCCGGCGCTCCGGCCCCTCCCTCCTCCCGGCTCTCCGCGGGCGCCCTCCCCTCGCCGGGGGCTGCGAGTTGCATTTGGTAAAACCCAGCCCGGAATATATAGATCATTGGAGCGCAATGAAGTAGCCTTTGGAGCGGAGGGAGGGGGCCCGTCCGACAGCCACAGCGGCCAGCGCAGCAGCGGCGGCGGCGGCGGCACCACCAGCGCTCGCACCCCAGCCGCCCGGCCCGCGAGGAGGCAGCTGCGGCCGCCGGCGGGAGCGGAGGCGGCGGCGGGGAGGCGAAGAGGAGCAGCGGGAGGAGCAGGAGCGCGCAGCCGGCGGGTCCACGCATCTCGGCACTTCCAGAGCAACTCCGGCGCCTTCCGTACCCCTGCCCGGGGCTGGGGGCTCCGAGAGCGGCCGCTAAGCCCTCCCGATCGTCCCCCTCCCGAGCCCTGCCCAGCCCTTGCCCTGCGCCTCCCGGGCTCCGCTCCGCGCGGCAGGGTCCCGGCTCCTGCGCCCCGGGCGCGCCTCCCGGACACCCCGGTCCCCGCAGCCAGGACAAAGCCATGAAGCCGGCGCTGCTGGAAGTGATGAGGATGAACAGAATTTGCCGGATGGTGCTGGCCACTTGCTTGGGATCCTTTATCCTGGTCATCTTCTATTTCCAAAGTATGTTGCACCCAGGTAGGGGGCGCGTTAGCGTGGTTTTGTTGGATATTTTCTTCTCTCTCGCGCTCTCGCTCGCTCGCTGGCGCCTGGTTTCTGCCTATTCCAACCTTACCTCTTCTCCCTCAGCCACCTCGGGACTCCTTGCTGCCCGGACAGGACGAGTCGGGATGGAGAGGAGGAGAGAAGACGTGCTCTCTCTCCTCTTCTTCCTCCCGGCTCCAGGCTGGAGGATGGGAGCAAGGGGGAGCGGTTTTTTTTTTCCTCCCTTTTTTCTTTGTGTCTCTTGTCTGTCTGTCTGCGAGGTAGCAGAGCAAGGTAGAGAGGTTGTGGGCAGCTGCTGACGTGGGGGGCCGGTTTGAAGAGAATGCAACTCCCCGCGGATGCAGCGATCCGTGGATGAAAGAGGCGCCTGGAGGCGGCCGCCCTGCGCCTGGGCGCGCTGCCTTTTCCTTGGGTTGGGGGCTTGGGGGCTTGGGGGCTAAGGGTGTGCGCCCCGGCGAAGTCTCCAGTCCCTGCTGGGGAGCCTGAGGCTCAGGCTCCCACGTGTCCGGGGCTCAGCGCCGCGCAGAGGTGTGGGGAGAGGCTTGGTGCCCCGCACTGCCTCTCCACTAGGTTGGGGAAGGGGCCAGGCGCCCCTCGTTTGCCCCCGGGGTCTGGCTCCTCATTGACCTTGCGGCTGGTGTCCTGGGGCTTGCTTCACCCCGCGCCCCCACCCCAACGGCTCTCCCAACCCTGCGCTGGTCACTGCTCCTGGGTCACGCCTTGGCCGCAGCAGTTTTGGAGGAAACTTTGGCCCGGTCCTGGACTGACCGTCAGGTTGCTTGCCCTTCTCCTGGGTTCCGAACCTCTGAAGTCCCCTGGAGGGCCCCGGGGCGTGTGGCAGTGAGCCCCTCCCCCAGCCCTCTGTAGCTTCGGCAAGTTACACATCTGAAATCTGGACTGGGGGAGGATCGAGGCTCGCCCCTTCCAAAAGGCGCTAAGGAAAGTTTGGGACCTGGGGAGGGAGGGGCGCCCTCGAGCGCGGCGGCCGGGGGGTTCACTGCTCGGCCCCGAAGCCCAACAGGTACAAAAGCCTTCCGAGGAGGCTTCGGGGTGACGCGGCTCGGCCCGGGGAGCCGTGGTATCCACACCCCCCACCTCACCCCCGGCCGGCTCCCACTGGGCCACATTGGCTCCTAAATCCTTTTTGCTTTCTTCCTTTTTTTCTTTTCTTTTCTTTTTTCTTTTTTTTTACGCCTCCGAGTTGCCTTTCTCAGTACAGCCACAGCAATAATTTGCTTTTATAATTGCAAGGAGGGAGTTGGAAACACATTTCCTTCCAGGGAAATGGGGTTGGTTTTTTTTCTCTTTTGCCTCCCGCGTTCTCCTTTCAGTGTGTATGTATCTAACACTTTCAGCAGACGCAGCCCCGAATTCTTCTAGCTTGCGTTTGGGTGGGTGGCAGAGGAATAAAGCTGTTCTTTCCATCAATCAGGCAGGGCTGCGGGTGTGAGATTCCTTGACAGCGTCGGGGACTGAGCGGCCCCTCTGCCCGGCTCGCCCTGGAGCAGTTGTTCAGGCGGCCAAGGATATGGTCTGACGCTACCACTGGTAACCTCAGGACATCCGAGCCAGCCTTGTAAAAGATGGCTTTTGTTTGCAGTTGGGTATTTTTAGTTTCATGTCAGCAAACTGCAGCCGTGTTTGTCTCCTCACCCAGACCGGTGGTTGGGAAACTTCTAAGGGAATTTAAAAATGGACCTCGCTTATGTTCTGGGCAGCCGGTGCGGTGGTTCCAGTGGGCAAGGCCAGACAGACAGCAGCATCCTGGAGGCCAGGCCAGACTCCGCCCCAGAGACTGGGAGACTGGGTGCCGTGCAAGTGCACTGGGGCTCAACCAGTTTAAACAAAGGGCCCAGGGGTTTGGTCTAGACTTCAGATACGTGTTTAGGCCGCTTAAAATTTTGCCTGGACAGAACATGCCGGGTAATTCTCTGCAGAAATGCCAAGGACAAGGACGGATATTAGTCTCCATGAGGAATGCACTTGAACTTCTCCGTACCTGTTAGTCGTCCAGGTACTGATAATACCCCCACTCGCCATGGTTTTCATGCAGCCGATGCCTTTTCTTGTCTGAGAATTCGGAAATAACTTTTTAACCACAGACACCAGGAAGAAGCTTGTCCTCTGCTCTCAGCCTTCGCTTCCCTTCCTGGCCCCATTTCCTTTTAAGAAATGGCATTTGCTTATTATTCATATCTGTATGAGTGTCCTCTCCTGACATGTTTTCCCAGCCCATAGCAAGTTCCACTGTCAATACCTTCTATTGAATGTGCAACTGAAGATGGTCCAATGGAGAGGTCTTCCTTATGTTGAATTACGTATGGTTCCACGAAAACTCCGTGCCATCAGTTTATTATGATATGGGCCATAAAAATATGCTTCGAAATCAATATTAAACATGTTCCTTTCTCCCCCCCCCCCCATCTTATTAAACTTCATGGTTGACGACAGCTGATGCTAAATCTTTTCTACTACTTTGAATTTCTTTAAAACTTAGCCGGATCTTTGCTTCTTTGAGGATTTGGGGTCATTGGTGGGATGATCCTTTGGCCTGGCTGTGCAGTTTCAGTCTTGAAAGATCACCCGGGGAGAGGCATAAGGGACCACGCCATGGCACAGATTGTTGCTAAAAATTTGGAGCCCTCCGGTAGGAGTTCCACATTCCTGTGTCTGAAATAGAAAAATAGTATTCCGAAAGAAATGGATTCCGGGCTTCATCGGTACCTTGAGAACACCTGGAGTGTGAGAGGTGGGGGAGAAAAAAGAAAGGAGACAGCTGGCGATGGGAGGGCTGGCTGTCTCTCCCTCGGATTCTAATCTGGGGCCCATTGTCTTCTGTACTTTTCTAGTTCCCAAGCAATTCATAAACTTGAGTAGTTGATCTTTAATTTGGTTGGAGGGTTCAGGAGAAGTGGGCCTTGTCAGTAAGGCAGCTTTCTTTAGATCTCTGACATCTGAGTTATAGTCCTTGTTTATGTCAGGTTTTTTTTTTTTTTTAATTTTTTTTTTTTTTTTTTAAGAGAGAGAGTGTGTGCACAGTCTGTGCATGAGTGGGGAGAGGGCAGAGGGAGGGGGAGATAGAGAGAGAGAGAGAGAGAGAGAGAGAGAATCTTAAGCAGGTTCCATGCTTAGCTCAGAGGCTGATGGGGGGGGTCGGGGCGGGGGTGCGGGGTGTGTGCTCGGTCCCATGACGGGATTGTGACCTGAGCCAGCATCAAGGGTCTGGTGTTCAACTGACTGAACCACCCCGGTGCCCCATGATTTTATTTTTTAGTCATCTCTACACCCAGTGTGGGGCTTGAACTTACAACCCCAAGATCAAGAGTCCCGCACGCTCTACCGACTGAGCCAGCCAGGCACCCTGGGATCAGGTTTTAGCCCCATCCTAATCCCAGTGTTTTACGCAGTGCCTGACACATAGTAGGTTCCCAATAAAATATTTGCTGGGGAAAAGCACGAATAGCTCAGCTCCAGAAGACCCGCTTCTCTGGTCTTCAGGAACGTTATCAAGCCTTGCCGACAATGCTGTGTCTGTGAGTCTGGGTCCGTGTGGTGGGCACCCTTCCCTGCCTTCCTGGTCTCTGAGGGCCCCCGCACACATGGATTTGGTTTAAGTCTTTGTACCCCAGGTGGAGCATTCCCCGCGGCCTAGATCTGCTGCCCCGAGGTATGAGGCAGTTGGGGCACTGCTCGGTGTCCTGGGTACTGGGGGAGCTTGGCCTCCATTAGCCACTGACTCAAAGAAACCCGTCCACAGCACAAACCCCTTTTGTGGGTGTGAGCAGCCCCTGAAGTGGGTGAGGATGGAGCCACATGCTAGCGGTTTCTGCACACATTCGAGTCCATCAGCAAATGCGTCCTGTAAATGTGCGTCCTGTACAGTAAACTGTGTTGCCTACCTGCCCCGGACAGCTGGGCTTTGATGGAGCTGTGCTCCGCAAGGCAAAGCGGAGGAGGCCCCCGGGGCTGCATTTGTGCCCAGTGTGTGAAGAGAGTTCCTCCGAACCTTCCTTTTGTGTCGCTCCCTAGGACTGTGATTTTGTTCGAAATCTCCTGTTCGAAGAAGAGAAGCCTGCGGAGGAGAAAGCCTTTTCTCTCTCTTTCTCTTCCTCTCTTTTTTTTCCTCCTGCCGTATGTTTACTTTCACTGTTGCCTGGGATTTCTTTGCCTTGGTCGAAGGTATTGAAAGATTATACCCTTTATTTAAAGACTTCTTGGGTTACCCCTTTGTACTTGTACTTGGTTAGATTGAATGTGCAGTGCTTTTGTGTGATGATTTTAATCTAATTGTAAACATAATATGTGCTCATTTTAGGAAATTTAGGAAGTGTAGAAGAGAAACCATCATTTAGTATTCCACCACCCAGAGGCAACAGGTGCTTTATTCTATGTATTATAGAATATATATGTTAAAAAAAAGTTGAGATTATATCATGCCTTTTGTACCTGTTTTGATGTATTTTAGACAAGTGCATCATTATGGTGACTAGTTATTATGTTTAAAGACAACATTTAACCTCAACCTTTTTAATCTATAGATTTGCATATGTCTCTGCCATCCCCCCCCCCGCCCCCCGCCCCACTTTGCAGGATGTCAGTCCTGTATCATTTTTATTACTTTTTTTAAAACTGCACACGAATCTTTTTGCTTATACATGAAATGAATTTGGACTCACCGGTTTGTAGGGCCGGTTCTTAGGTTATCTCTCTGGCGTTTCCTTTTGCAAAGGCAGCAGGAGGGTCTCAAATAGGAGACTGTTATGAATCCTGAAAGCAGCATTAAATAACTGAAGGCTAAGACCTGTCCAGTATGGAGACTCCTTTTGGTGGGTGAAACGTTTGCACCTCAGTGAGGCATTGTCATGGCCGCATTAAGATGAGACAGATACACTTAGGCAGTTCCCTCCAACAGTTACAGCCACTGCTCAGGAGCTCTCATTTCATTGCTTTCTGAAATAAAAGTGGTGGTCAGCGGAGGGGTGGCTGGAGATGTCCGTGGGGCAGGGGACGTGGGGATCCATCCTGCAGCAGTGGGGGCTGCGGTTTAGATTTATCTGGTTGGAAAGCCATTTTGCTCATGACCAGCTCTATCAGCACAGCCGTTTAAAAACAGGAAGTCAAACACTTACAAGTTCAGGCCCCACCGTTTCCCCCTCTTAAAATCCACCCACAAGACCCACCTCCTTAACCTGGGGAGGGTAGGTGAAAAAGGCCTTGTGAAAGTCATCGCCAGCAGGCATGTAAGTCCAAATTCTTGGAAAAACCAGCATTGTTTGCTTGCTCATTTTTTTCTTTTTCGTTTCTTTTTCTCTTGAATTTCGAGACCCTGTCTTTATCACAAGTGAGGAGGAAGGCACATCTTCCTCTGAGGTCATTGAATAGTCTGATCTATCAATTAAAAATTCCCGGAAACTTATTTGACGCATCTGAGATCAAATATGATTGATCAGAATTTACAAGCTGAGTTGTGCTTTTTTTTTTTTTCTCGGCCTCTTGTCTTTCTCTCTTCTACTCGGTGCCAGGCCCTGGAGGTGGGTCTAGGCACTTGAGGGATTCAGTATGGATTTTGGCCCCCAGGGAACTTAAAGCCAGACTTGAAGCAAATGCAGAAGTAAAAAAAAAAAAAAAAAAAGTAGGCCTGTCAGGTGGTGTGGAGAAAAACAAAGCAGGGAGAGATAGGTGGGGGGTGGGGCTTGCAATTGAATATAAAGGTAATTAGGGAATGCCACTGGTGGGATGACCTTGGAGAGCAGAGACCTCAGGGAAGGGAAGGAGCCATCCACGTGTCCATCCCAGGGAGAATGTCCCAGGCATAGAGCAGCAGAGGCCTGCCCCTGTGGTGGGAACTTGCCAGACAGGCAGCACTGAGTGTTCAAAGCAGAGGGAAGGGGCCCGGAGCAGAGGAGCAGAGTCTGCTGCGGGCCCTGGGGCAGGCTGGCCCGGAGGTGAGGAAGCTTCTTACTTGCACCTTTATCTTTGGGCAGCTGGTCCTGCGCTTTGGTAAAGCGGTCACCGCACTAATCCCGTTTCTCCTCACCCTGCCCCCCCCCCCCCCCCCCCCCCCCCACTAGACCACAAAGTGGTAAAAGAGATTTGAGAAACATTTTAACGGAACTGGTGTTGGGAAAGTCTTCAACAAAACGTTCGGGGTGCGATCCATGGCATTCACGACTACAAAGCGCGGTCGCACCCTGACTTCTGCGGGCACTCAGTAAGGGCGTAGAGAGGGACTGGGTTGGGGGCTTGGTGATTTGGACGTGGAAGGCCTGGGTCCTGGGGCGGGGCTCCTCTGCTCCCTAACCCCATCAATTACCGTATTCCCTCCATTCTGAGAGACTCATTTTTTTCGCAATTTCGTAGCGATGAACTTTGACGGTGTCGTCATCGATGGCTTCTTGGCACCGTGCCATGCTTCTGTGGCCAGGCTTGTTCTTTCTCATTGGGACTCAGAGTGGCCATTGTCTTAGAGTTGATGCCCTCGGAGGCGGCCACCTCTGTAAATTGGGAAGGTACTTTTTGCAAACCACGGCACACCCCGTGACCTTAGTAAGGTGATGGGAAAGGGCATCCCCCTAAGACGCGGGCTCCAGGTGAGGGCCCAGAAGTGCCTGATCAGCCCTGACTGTGGGCTTCATGAAGGCTTGGCCAGCACGTAGGCCCATAAGCCTTTTCTGCTCTGCCTGGGGGAGCTCGTACCCATTTTCAGAGGCTTGGGGCTTGCAGTTCATATCTCTCTTACGTTAACTGATAGGGGTCGGGAAGAGCCCGAATGGGAAGGGTGGCGAAGTGACTTATTTAACCCGGGGCTCGGCCCTGGAAGTTCCAACAGAAATAGGTGTAGACGTTTCTTGGGGAGACTATCACAGTGTGGATTTTAGTTTCTTTCATGGCCATCGAGCTCACGTGGCCTTTATAATTTCTCTGGCCCTTTAGAAATGTAGTTGTTTGTTCACGTGCGTGCCTTCTTCTTTAGATTTATCAGGGCACGGATTCTGTCTCTGAGGTTGGCCCAGAAGTCCTTCGGAAACATTTCAAGAGTAAACACTTCAAGAGTAAACATTTCATCTCAAAGACACCTGTTCCCTCCTGTCCCCTCCTTACCTGAATGTCTAGAGCCCAGAGGGAAGAGCTGGGCTGCTTTGCCAGGCCCACACAGCTTCCGGGTGGTCTCTTCCATTTGTCCTCTAAATCTCTCTGCTCTCCTGCTCTACTAGGATTCGGAGTTCAGAGCTGGAACTAAAAAATGGTCTAAGTATTTTAAGCAGAGGGTATTTAATGGAGGGGATCTGGTGCTTATGAAATTGCTGGGGGCAGCTGGAGGCATAGGACTCTCCGCTGGGCCTGCAGGAAGGAGCCCCAGCTGATAGTACATGTAATTATTTGTAGGCAAATCTATATTGGCTGCTCCAAACCGACCCCTTAGGAGTGTGGCTGTCTGTCTCCAAGACTGTCCCGGAACTCCTGAGTCTGAGAACAAACTGAGGCTACTGAGAACCAGGGGTCAGAAATCCTGGTTCCAGAGTTGGAATGATTCCCCACTGCAGCTGCCTCTTGACACCCAGAAGGACAGAGGGAGGACCGTGTAATGCTGTTGTAAAACCTCTCCTGTCCCCATCACCACATTAGCCTGCGGCAAAACCGCCCAGAAGGCAGGAAGTTGGTCTCTGACTCATGTCTTTTTTTTTTTTTAAGTATATGTATGTATGTATGTATTTAGAGAGAATGCAAGTGGGGGAGGAGCAGAGAGAGAGAGAGAGAGAGAGAGAGAGAGAGAGAATCCCAAGCAGTCTCTACACCGTCATCGTCGAGCCCAGGGTAGGGCTCGAACTCACGAACTGTGAGATCATGACCTGAGTCAGATGCTCATCCAGCTGAGCCATTCAGGTGCCCCTCACGTCTGCTTTCTAAGTCTTGAGTGAGTGCTTCTGTTTGGGGAAACCAAATTCATAGCCAGAACCCTGGCTTCAAGAAAGCCTGGCCAAGTATGGCTTTTGCAGCGTAAGAAGGCCTTCTAGAAGAAGGGGTAGTGGAATGGCTGATGAGCAAACATCCACAGTAGTCAACCACACATTGGTACACTACTGGTGAACCATACTTGAGGAGTCATTCCCAATATGTTTTGTTTATAGATAATTTATATGCATTACCACCATCATCTAAATATCCAGCATAAGGGTCTTTCTAAAGTTTCTACGAGTAGTGATTGTAAAACCACATGTTCATTATCCTCTGGTTAATGCTGTTGGCTGACACCTTGTGCACTCCGATTCTGCGATCCTTTTTACCTTGCAACGTGGCAGATGGAGACTCGGAGGAGTGTGTGTGCATTGTGAGTATTCGTGCGCTGTGGCTTCTTGGCTGGGATCTCTCTAAGCCTCCATTCCATTTTGTGAGGATTGGTTTAGGTGAAAGTAGATAATATAATCTGTACCTCTGCTTACGACTCGTTGTAAATGGCGAGCCGTGAAATAGGCCGGAGCAATGAGATCACGGAAACAGCCACAGAGTCCCTTCACTTTGTGGCTCTCCGTCGTCCTCCTCATGACACCCGGGTTTCTTTCTTTTCTTTAGAGAGGGAGAGAGAGAGAGATTGAGTGGGGGAGAGGGGCAGAGGGAGAGCGAGAGAGAGAGTCTAAAGCAAGCTCCACACTCAGCACAGAGCCCGCCGTGGGGCTCTGTCCCACGACCCCTGAGCCGAAATCAAAGGTCAGACACTGAATCACCTGAGCCACCCGGGCACCCTCACCCGTGTTTCACAAAAGGCATGTTGAGTTGTTAGGATGGGTTACATGGAAGTGTTTGTGTTGATTTCTATTTTCAACACTCAAGCTCTTTTTTTAGACTAAATATAAATGAAAGACGTAACGTTGCCTTCCCAGGGCCCTCGTGTCCACTAGACTTTGGAATTCCAGGTCTGGACTTGTCACGAATGTAACCGGTGACCGCTAGGCCCACCACAGCCAACTCTGGGTCAGGGTGCTAGTAACCTCGTGCTTGGTCTGGTGGTGGGGAGTCCGAGTCTGACTGTAGGTAAGGAGGACAGGTGGCACTGAGATCTCCAGTATCACCTGAAGTTCGTTTCTGACTCAGGCAGGTACGGGTAGGGATAAAGAAACCTGGTAATGTGGGGGTTGAAGTCCATTTCAGTCTTGTGAGTGGTTATCCTAAAAGCCTCGGGAAGAAAACCCACAAAGGCAACTCAAGTTGAAACAGGCTGGTGACTGGGCTTCTGCCTGAAGCTGTTAACTTCAAAGAATCCTAGAAGGGGGAAGACACAAAGGCCCCTCCAAGGGAGTATTGTCATATCACACTTTACATCTCTTAACGGTTGACACAGTTTCCCTTTATTGTCATCGTCCGTGGTCATTCGCTATAGAGAAAAGAGCACAGAATTCGCTATAGAGAAAAGAGCACAGAATTTGCGGTGTAGAGACCAGCTTTTGGACCTTGGCCACCTACTGTATCCATTGGACATCACTCAAGATGTTTTTGTTGAATGCTTGTTAAGCGTTAGGCTTTGTTCGGGGGGCTGGAGATATGACAGGGACACAGACAAAAATGCATGTCCTCACGGTACATTCTCCTCAGGGAAGACACAATAACCAAATGCATGTTTAAAACATAGAGTGTGTTTGATGATGACAAGTGCTACAGAAGGACAGTAAGGCAAGGAAGGAGGATATGAAACCGAAGCAGCCTGGGGACTGCAGTTTGCAGTGGGGATGCCCAGATGAGGCCTCCCTGAGAAAGTGGCTTTCTTTAGAGATAGAAGGAGATGAGCCAGGGAAATAATACAGGTATTTATTGAGTACTATTTCTGAAGGTCGACCTGGGCCAGGTCTTTAATATGTTATTTCGCAGAAGAAACTTACAAGGTACACACGGTTATCATCACATGTTATAAGGGGGCAAACTGAGGCATAGAGAATATCACTCATCCAAGGTCACATTGAGAGGACTGAGGCGCCATGGCTGTCTAAGATCTGTTGCTCTGGATATGTAGTAGGGGCTCTCTGTTGGGGGTTGTCCCCTCCCCCACGTTTGGAAATGTGTCGGGATGCTCTTGATTGTCTCTAGGACCGATGACATCAGTCTCGTTGGCAGGGCTAAGGATGCTAGACATCCTGCAAAGGATGGAATCTTTCCGCCCATCAGAGTCATCTTGCCCAAATGCCAGTAATGCTTCTCCTGGAGAAATTCCTCAAGACTCTCCAGGCTTGAACAGCGTCTGGCGTAGTACCTGGCCACACCCCACAACTTGGGCAAGCGCCCGGCAAATTATAGCCACTTAATAATGGCTTGAAAGACCGAGTGAAAGTCATAGCCTCAGAGATTTGGTCCCCTCCTTTGCCAAGTGAAGGTAGTAATATTACGTCTCCAACCTCATGGTGGGGGTGAGGATTCAATGAGAAACTAGATGGGAAAATGCCTTGAAAATGGATGCAGACACTGTGCACACAGATTGTTAGAGTAAACGCGCTGCGGTTTCTCATTCTGAGATATTAATCTTCACGTTCACAAAAATGCTGTCGTATTTCATTCTGTTTGATACCTGAGCAGGTGTTTATCCGTTCCTTATGTCTGCCCTGCACTGTGAGGTTTACTAAGAGGGTCCTGCTTCCAGACTGCTGTATCTTCTTTCTTTCTTTTTTTTTTTTTTTAAAGTTTATTTATTTATTTTGAGAGAGACAGAGTGAGTGGGTGAGGGGCAGAGAGAGAGGGAGAATCTCCAGCAGGCTCCGAGCTGAGAGCGTGGGGCTTATGAACCTTGCGATCATGACCTGAGCCAAAATCAAGAGTTGGACACTTAACCGACTGAGCCACCACCCAGGTGCCCCCGAGTATCTCCTTTCTGTCTGCACTAACCCCCTGTCTGCTGTGCCGGCTCACCTCCCCGCCAAGGCCAAAACCGAGCTCTGCCTCGGTGGCGCATTTTACAAAAGCAGAGTTTATTTGGTGAAGACTCAGCTTTGCGGTTTCATGCTGCATGCAGAGGCCGTAGCTTTCCCCCACCGACCAACCCCTCAGGTTCTCATTAACTTTAAAAGGTGGCGTTTGAAAAATAAAACACAGGGCACTGTCAGTGCCATTTCTGAAAGCTGAACTCAGGAGGATAAAAAGTTTCGGAAAAATAGCCCATTGTTCAGTGGCAGCCCTTGGGTGAGCCGAGGTCGGGTGGCTTATTGCACAGGACAGAATCGATTGGCCTTTGTCACCACACTTGAACCTGTTGTGTGCAGAGGAGGACCGTATGGCTTCTTCTCGCACAGGGACCAGTCACCCTCTGCTAGCCTGGTGGAGCTGCCCCTGGGGGATGGCATTCATAGTGGGGGCAGAGGCCCTCTCTGCCGTGGTCACCAGAGAAGGTGCTGAAATTTAGTTCAAAGGCTGTAATCCTGATTTGGGCGAGGCCAAGGTGTATTTGGTGCCCTTCCCTGCCCCACCCCTTACTTTCCTGGAGACAGTCCAGCGGGGCTTGATAGCCATGGGGTAGGGGTGGGGGTCCATCATTGCTCGGGGTTCTTTACAAGTTGAAAAGTCTATCTTTTTAGGCACTGGACCCTCCAAATGAACTTTCCACCTCACCCGACTATTGATTTAGATTAGCGGTTCTCAGCTGGGAACAATTTTGCTCCCTTCTCTCTCCCACTGCAAGGGACCTTTCGCAATGTCTGGAGAGAATTCGGTTGTCACACCTGGGGGCAGGGGGGCGGTGGTGTCCTACTGGCATCTAGTGGGGAGAAGCCAGAAATGCTGTTAAACATCCTACATGTGCCAGATGGCCGCCCCCGCTCGCTGCTCCCCACCAACAAAGACTAATCCAACCCACAGTGGCAATAGCTGGGACACTCTTATTTAGATTCTGTAGTTTTTTGATGCCTTATTAAGAACAACACACACACTCACACAGCATAAGTAAGTGCTCACTTGCTGAGTACCTACTATGTGTCAGCGTGCTAACTGCTTTACTTGGATTATCACCGTTAATCTTTGCGATCTTGTGAGCGTTTCCCAGTTCCGTTATACAGATGAGCAATGCTCGCCGTTATGCTCCGTTTATCTGTTCTTGCTTTCAGCTAATTAGGTCAGGAGGTAATTTGTTTATAAGGACCTTCCGCTCAGCGGCAGACTCTAAGCGGAACATTCAGTGATAGCCTCTTCTCTTCTTACCCTACACTCTATCCCGGGGTGAGCTCATCCCCTCTTGGGACCCGTGCTGTCAGCTGTGTTCAGGTGACACTTCTCACTTCAACTTGGATGTATCCCGAGGTCAAAGTGCAGTTCATATGTTACCTCCCGTGTAAAATCTTCATCTGCCCTCTCGGTCAGATGAAGGAGGTGGACGGCCTTCCTCTGCGCCCCGTGGTACTTTGTGCGTGCGCACTTCTGTTATTACACACTCTGGCGTATTGGGTCATCGAGGGCAGGCTGTGTCTTGTTCAGCCCAGTACCTCAACATCTGACCAGAGCCTGGTCCGAAGAAGTTGTCCCAGGCCGTTCAGGCCGCTGCCACAAAGTGCCACAGACTGGGTGGCTTGTAAACAGCTAGAATTAACTCCTCACAGCACTGGAGGCTGGAAGCTTAAGAGCAGGGTGGCAGGATGATTGGGTGATGGACCTCTTCTGGGGCATAGACTTCTCGTTGTCGTTCCACGTGGCGGAAGGGGTGAGGCAGCTCCCTGGGGCCTTCTAGAAAGGCACCAATCCCGTTCACGAGAGCCCCATCCTCATGACCTAATCACCTTCAAGGGCTCCACCTCCTAATATCATCACCTCGGGCATATGTTTCCAATGTATGACTTTTGGGGGGAGGACACAAACATTGGGACCATAGCAATAGTCACTCAGTCAATATTTATTGAAAGAATGAATACTTTGATGCCGATTGGTAAACAAGAAGAAAATCCCGCTAATGAAGGTGATGAGTATGGAATTTTCAGCCATTGTCGTGGCCGATTGGGTTTTCAGTTTGTGCAGTGATGTGCAGTGAGGGAGCAGTCATGGAAGAGAGCAAAGAACAATTCATTTAGCAATTCATTTAACGATTCATTTGGCTAGGTGTAGATGGCTAGGTGTAGACCCAGCCAAAAAATGAGCAACTTTTGAAGACGTGGTTGTTAGGTACTGTAGCCACGATGGTAAACCGGTATGTCCCGGGAAGGGATCTGCTGGTTCACCTGGAATGGGAGAGCGCCTGGAACAGGACCTTTCTAGGACAGCATTGTCCAGCCAGAATATACTGTCAGCTATGTGTGTAACTTTAAATTTTCCCATAACCACATTGAAACAAAGTAAAGAAACAGAAAAAAATAAACAGGTGAAATTAATATCTAAAGAATCCTTTTTAACAAGCAATGAATATTACAGATTATTGAGATTTTACATTTTTGCCCTAAGTCTCTGCGCTAAGTGTGTATTTTACGTGTGCAACACATCTCGATTCAGACTAGCCTCATTCCACGTGTTTGTGGCCTACCACATTGGCTAGTGCTACTCTGAAGGGTTAGAACGCCCCTTTCCCCTTTATTTAAGGCATGTTTTATTTCCTGGGTTTAAGCTGTACCCTCTGGGACTCTAGGTGTTAAATGTGAGATGTTAGCTGTGGAATCAGATATGCGTCACTCAAGTCATTTCAGGCCTCTAAAATACCTGCAGTCTTCTGGTTGGTCAAATGCCGCCTGAACCTTGACCTTCCCAGTGAGATCCTAACAAACTCTGTAACATAGAGAGAGAAAGTTATCAACTCCATTCCACAGATGAGGCAGTGGAAACTCAGAGGGGTTCAGGGAATTGCTTATGTTTGGTTTGAAATGATTCTAACGCAAACGTCTGAGTGCAAAGGCGGGCCCAAGGAACATTCATTCTGTTGGGGTGGACAGAATACACATGATTAACTGTCTACGGGGCCACATGTGGTTAGGGTTACAAAGAGAGACAAACAGCTCAGGACAGGGTGAGGGGATTGTTGATTTAGAGTGGGGGTGTTGAGGAGGACTTCATAGGAGAGGTGGTGTTTTGTTGTGCCCAGAAGGATGAGTAGAGAATTGCTAGGGAATATGAGAGAAGGGGAGGAAAGACATTCCAGGTGAGGGCACTCACCAAATCAGAACAGGGGTGAGGTGGGAAGGAGAGTGATGTCTGGGAACACAGGAGGCTCCAGGGTGGAGAGGGGAGTCGACACTGGACTTGGAGGGCTCTGAAGGCTCTCAAGTTTGAACTTTATTCTTGGGACCTGGGAGCCATAGAAGGTTGAAGGTCTCTTGTTTTTCAGATGATGAAATTCAAGCTCCATTTAATTAAACTCTTTGGTTTCATTTGAAGGGCAGAAGTTTTCAATGCACTTTCTCAAATGAACTCGGGCCATTTTGAAGTCGTTTCTATTATTATCATTAATGGGAGGTAGGAAGATTATTCATGAATGTCTAAAGTGCGAAGTAAAGAATAGCTTAAAAGCACTCTGTGATGGGATTTAAAACTCCGCTGTTTGCTTTGCTCGTGCCAAAATTATAGGCCGTGAAGGTTAAGTTTCAGTCTCTCAGTTGCTAATGGTGCCCTGGGTTCACTCTGAGAGGCCCTGGAAGAAGCGGTAGGAGAAAGGGAAAGTGTGTAAATAGTCACAGGGAGAATTTCTCCCTCCAGTGTGAGCCCCTGGGTCTGTCTGGGGTCAGGATGCAGCTGTGGGCGGTCCTAGAGAGGCAGTGTAGACTGGAGAAACAAGTCGGCCGCTTCCCCCTGGGAGCCAAGGCGCAGGGGTCAGGCTTCCCAACCCCCCCCCCCCCTGCCGCCCCAACCAGGAGACTTGCCCTGTGGGCTGTGTCCTGTGGGCTGTGTGTGGGGTCCGGTTTCATTGTCCCCCTGAGAGATGCTACCCTTAGTAATCTTCATTTCAAAAGGCCCCCTCTTTTTACCATTCCACTCCTGGGCTGTGGGAGAGAGGACGGGTTAATTACAGAGCTCACACACAGCATAAAAAGGCATCTCTGGCTTTCAGAATCACTTCTGGGGGGCATTGTGCTTCGTACAAAGCTGAGGGCTCCCTTCATTTTCTCTACTAGACTGTATCACTTGGCACCCATTGATAAATATCCTAGAGCTGGTCTCCACATAGGGATTTGATCCCCTTTTTATCCCCCTCTGATCCCCCTTTTCTCATTAAAACAACAACACACAGAACTTTCCAAAAGGCTTAATTTTTTAAAAAAGTGATATAATGGTGTAGACGTGCATCATTGTTTAAGGGGGGCGTGCGGCCATGCAAATGGCAGGGGCTTCTGGGTTTACACTTGGCAAACTTGTGAGGATTTAGGGATTAAGGATTGGAAGGTCTCACGAAGGCAGTACTTATTATTGGAAGTCTGTGCGAAGGTACTGGAATGGAGATTATTTTGAAAACGGAAGAATTAGATAGTGAAGCCTTTTATGAGCCCAGGTTTTATGTACGGACGGCTTTCTGTATAATTTTATTATTCAAAAATGGAGGCCCAGCTGTGAAATCAGAAGCCGAACAGGCCATCCTTTGGCTACTTGCAATAAAGCAGCTTTTGTTGGGAAGGTGTGAGCCATGCATGAAAGACGATTATGTGCTTAAAAATATTAACTAGTAATAGGGGCCTTGCTCATTTTAGGATAATGCATTTCATGCAGGAGGGGAGTGGCTCAGGGCTCCCACAGGACTCAGGAGAGAGTTCTTCCTGGGGTTTATGCAGGCTTCATTTCCTGTGTCTGTAAAATACAAATTGAGGTTTTTAAAAATAAATACAGGTCTGATCGTAAGTGCCTTCCTGCATGTGGGATCCAAGCCGTGTAGAGGATGTTGTCATTGGAAAGTCACAGCGATGTTCCTTTTTTATTTTGCATAGGAAATAAACGTGGAGTGGCCCCAGGGCACCCAGTCTTGGCACGTAAGCCTTTGCCGTCATTGCAAAGTTTGATCTGTTGTAAAACATGGATGACCTTGGCGGGAAGAGGCAGTGCAGTGAAATAGAAAGGGTGTTGGGTACGGGTTGGCTATTGGTCAGGACACTTGAGTTCTGGTCCTGGGTCTTCTCCCCCACTTCTGGGGACCCTTGCATGTATCACTAATCAATGGATAAATGTGGACATTGGCAGTTTTCAAACTAAAACTTAGCCCCACCCCCACCAGAGTGGCTCCTTGCATGTCCCTTTTATTTTTTGGGGTTCTGAGTAAATTTTGTTAGAAGAAAGTATCAAGGCTAAAACCAAGAAACAAAACAAAACAACTTTGCAGTTTACTGCTTAGTCTTTTCTTTATTTAATTTTTTTTTTTTTACATTTATTTATTTTTTGAGAGAGAGAGACAGAGCACAAGCGGTGGAGGGGCAGAGAGAGAATGAGACACAGAATCTGAGACAGGCTCTAGGCTCTGAGCTGTCAGCATAGAGCCAGATGTGGGGCTCGAACTCACAAACCGTGAGATGACCTGAGCCAACATCGGACGCTTAACTGACTGAGGCATCCAGATGTCCCTCTTTCTTTCTTTTTTAAATGTTTATTTATTTTTTGAGAGAGAGAGACAGCGTGAGTAGGGGAAGGCTGAGAGAGAGGGAGACACAGAATCTGAAGCAGGCTCCAGGCTCTGAGCTGGCAGCACAGAGCCCGATGTGGGGCTTGAATCCACAAGCAGTGAGATCATGACCTGAGCCGAAGTCAGATGCTTAACTGACTGAGCTACCCAGGTGCCCCATACTTAGTCTGTTTTTATGACGATTTCTCCCAACTCAGATCTTGTGTTGTTAGCAGGTCTCAAAATTGATACCCATTTACAGTTAGGGTTGAATCGTAATTAAAGTAACTGTTCGTACAGTATGAACAGACTTGTACCTATTCGCCCCTCCATCCATCACTCAAACGTTTAGTGACCAAACATTTATCTGCCTAAAGAGGCAAATCTCAGTATGACTTAGTTCCTGCACTGAAATAGCTTGTAATTTGGCAAGTGGTGACAGACCCATAATTGTTAGTTGCAGAGCTTTGTAATAATGGCTATAGGCGGCTAGAAAAAAAGGAGTAATTAGTTTAAGGGAGGTCAGAGAACTTCACAGAGAAGGAACCTTTGAATTGGACTCCAGCCATTCAGTTATACAACAAGCACTGGGTGCCTACTGTGTGTGCCAGGACCATTTCAAGTGCTAGGGAGACAGGGGACAAACACAGACTGTGATCCGTGTCTTAATGGAGCTGACATTGTTGGCATACAATGTATCAAGTGGCAAGGTTTGCAACATTACTGGCTCTTTTCTGCCATTGTCCCCCTCCCCTGCCATGTAGTGTCAGAGTAAAGCAGTGTTTTGTTTATGTGTGTGTGTGTGTGTGTGTGTGTATAATATGTATACGTATAACATGTATATGTATAATAATATAATATATATTGTATATGTATACATATATACATATATATGTATATATACATATATATGCATATAACATACATATACATATTGTTATATGTGTATATATACGTTATTACGTATTGTTATATTACATATAACGATATGTATATGTATGTTATTATATGAGTGTCTGTATGTATAAAATGTATATATGTAATTCCGATTATCCATTTAATTCAAGTGTATTATAGAGAATTTTGAAAAAAAAAACGGCTCCATTTCTGAGTCATTCCCGATCCCTGCCACCCAGGAAGGATCTCTGTTAAAACTTCTAGTTGGTTTTTCTATGCACATGTATATATTTATAAAGATGAAAGCATCGTGCATATATTATAGCCTATCTGCTTTTGCCATTTAGTACTGAATCATGGGTATTTTCTAATGTCATCCAATTTTCTTTGAAAACACCATAATATTTCATCATGGATGTCATAATATTCCATCATATGGATATGTCATCATACGGACAGAATTTAGTCATTCTCTCTTTTTTGGACATTTTCAAAGATTTCCCCCTTTGTAAAAACTGCCATGGTGTACCTCTTTGTACGTAAATCTTTACCTGAGTTTCTTAACGTTTCTCTGGAATCAACATTCAGAATGGGAATGCACAGGTTGTAAGTTTGCGAAGGCTCTTGATTAAGTGTAGCCAAATTGTTGCCCAGACGGTTGCGTCCACTTATGCCCCACCTGGCAGCGTGTGAGTTTGTGGGTCTCACCAATTGCAGCCAGTTTGATTTGGTGGTCGGCCAGAGGCCTGCCAGAGCCTCCCTCACACTAAGCGTGTATGTTCTTCCTTCGTGTTTGGTCCACTCTAGATGACGGGCGTCACAAGAGCACAGACTGTGTCCCCGGTGCCTGCCCTGTCACGGCCGTGTGAGGAAATGAACATTCATTCGTTGGCATTGAGCCAAGAGGGACGCGGCGAAGTTTCACTGGGCACCTGGGAAGGAAGGGAATTGAACTTCCTTCGTTGTCCCAAAGCACGTCACCGTGGACTTGCAGGGAAAGGGAAGCTCATCGGTAAGCAAGCGCTTGTGTGAAAGCCACCTCCACGGTCTCAGCGCGTGTCCGCGAGGCCAGCGGATCATCCACAGGGTTGAAAGGCAAAGATACGTCTCGGCTGCTTACTTGCTGCGTGCCCTTTTCTTGGGTTAAAAAACCACTTCAGTCTTCTCAGCAGTCCGGCGAGGGAGGCGTCCTCATTTTTGGGTGGATGCAGACACATTTCGTAATTAAGGTGACGTAGCCCCGTGCTCTAAATGTTTGTGTGCCCCTTTCCCCACCAAATTCATGTACTGAAATCCTAACCCCCAGAGGTGATGGTTTTAAGGGCTGGGAACTTGGGCGGTGCTTGGGTCATGAGAACACTGAATCCTAACCACTAGACCACCGGGGAGCATCTGCTTGGGTCATGAGGATGGAGCCCTCAGGGAATGGGATTAGTGCCTTCCTAGAAGAGGCTCCGGAGAGAACTCTTGCCCCTTCCAGCATGTGAGGACCCAGAGAGAAGGTGCCAGCTGTGAACCAGGGAAGCAGACCCTCACCTGATCGTGCCGGCACCCTGATCTTGGACTTCTAGGCACCAGAGCTGCGAAAATTATTTATTAAGTCATCTCTACACTGGATGTGGGGCTTGAACTCACCACCCCCAGATCAAGAGTCACATGCCCTTCTGACTGAGCCATGCAGGCGCCCCTACTGAGAACTTACTTCTGCTTGCAAACCACGGGGCTAGTGTCCGTGTGAACACTTCCTTTCTGTGATTGAGGAGGAAAAATGTGCAGCGGGATGAGCCCTGAGCTGGGAGGAAAATGGACAGTTGCTCTACAGTTGACATAACGATAGCTCTGAGAGGCGTGGTGCACCCAGTGGTCCTCTGCCGATGGAGGAGGGAATTCAGATGCGAGAGAGCTCGGCAGTGACCAGGACCAAGGTGCTGCGGCCCCACTGCAAGGTGCCCGGCCCCACTGGGCAGTTGTTTATGTGCCTCGAACCCCCCTTAGAAGGGTCTCGGTTAGCTATGCTCTGAAGAGCGAAGCCTCTCTGGGCTTACTTGCTTTGTGCCCTTTGCCTGTGTTAAAAAACCATTTAGTCTTCTCAGTCTTCAAGCCTGACTCTTAAAGCTGCGTCTTGATGATGCTGTCAGATGGCGGGGGCGGTGGGAAATGGACGGCCTCCCCTGAACAGGAAGCAGGGGTGGGGGAAGAGAAAAACCAAACCCAATCCAGCCGATGACTGTGTCTTTCCTTTTGCAAAAGTGAAAGACACTACTGATGGTTACACACACACACACACACACACACACACACACATACACACACGGCAGGTGGGGCTTCCCATGTGATAACTCTGTGGCCTGTGCCTCCAGAAGGGAGGCCTTGATAGACCTAATTTCATCATTCTCTTTTCTTGAACATTTTAAAACAAGATTGTCCCTTTTTTTAAAAAAAAAAATGCTGTCATTAACATTTTTGTACACACGTCTTTTAGATTTGTGTTATGTCTTTGAAACAAGAATGGCGAATCACTTATTCATGGTATTGGAGTGAGACCGGATGCAAAACACTCCAATGGCAGGGTCAAGGGATGGCTTAAGGGAAATGTTAATCCCCCCTCAATTGCCGTCTGCCCACACTACATCACCCCGAAATGCACACTAGGAACATGTGCACTGTTTGCAGATAGCAAACAGATCCTCCCTTCCACCAGCGAAGCTCCCCTTAGGCCTTTCCTATCAGAATCCTGGAGTCCTCACTGTCCCTCTCCCCGTTTTCTTTTTTTCCCTCACCCCTACTGCCCATCAACTTAGGGCCGTGGGAGGAGCGGGTGAGGGGAAGTGAGAATGGTCTAAAATAGCTGGCTGTTAGGTTTCCTGTTAAATCGGATGTGGTTAATTAAGCTTGGTTATCTGTGTCTAGTTCAGACAGTCCTGCTAACTGTAAGCACACAGGAACACGGTGATGCCTGCCTAGGATTGAAAGCCGTTAGAAGGCACTGGGACCCAGTAACGACCTTGAGAAAAGCCACTGTGTCTTTGGCCCTTTGGGAAATAAAGGTAGCTGATGCTACCTGTGGCCATCAGCAGTGGTAATTTCGAGAGTGCCAGGAGGCGGCTGGAACCATCTAGTTTCTGGTCGTTTGGGAGCTGTTGGTATGGTTTTGTTCTTAGCGCACAGTGGGAGAGGCCACAGACCGGTTCTTTCATTCTAGGGGGTTATTAGAGGATCATCTTTAAAACTGGAAATGACAACTTGGAAGGAATCTTTAAAACACTGCCTGGGTGCTCGGGGCGCCTGGGTGGCTCAGTCTGCCTGACTCTTGATTTTGGCTCAGGTCATGATCTCAGGGTCATGAGATCGAGCCCTGTGTCGGGCTCTGTGCTGAGTGTGGAGCCTGCTTGGAGTTCTCTCTCTCAAAATAAAAAACATTAAAAAAACCAAACAAACCCAAAAAACAAAAAACAGTGTCTGGGTGTGCAGAATATCCAAGGATCGGCCTTTCCAGAAAAGTTAACCTGTTTTTAATTGGCATTTCCAAATACGCCTCAAATACCTTTCTGAGGGAACTTAAGGTATTGATTGGTCGGGAGACTTTTAGATGGAGGTCCTCTCCCTGACACTGTTCACACTGGTTTAAGCAAAACAAAACAAAACAAAACAAAACAAAACAAAACCCGAAACGACCTTTATTTTTCTGGGCACAGAGAACTGAAGGAGTCAGTGTGGCAGGGTGCAGGCACCTGGGTCAGGTCTCACGCCCTGTCTCTCTCCTCCCGGTGGCAAGATGGCGGTCCACAGTTCCAGCCATCGTCCTGTCCTCTCAGCGATCCCACCGGAAAGGAAGAGTCCTTCTCGTTCCCAGCAGTTTTCATGAAAGTCCTGGAAGGTAGAACTCTGCGAGGACAGGGATTTTCCTGTTTTGTTCACTGTGCTTTCCCCAGCTCCCAGAACAGTGCCTGGCTAATAGGAAGTGTTCAGTAAGTGTGTGTTGGCGTGACTGAACGAATGAATGTCATTGGTGTGGCTGGGGTCCCCTGCCCAGTCCAAGAGTGGGGCTGATAGTCGGGGAGAATGGAGGAGAGTGGTTTCCAAAGAGAGTTGGGTGTTGTCTAAGACGGGGCACTGAATGTTGGACCGAAACCACACAGGGTTTGCGTTGAGCCGGACCAGTGATACCAAACCCGTGTGGAGAGTTCTGGAGGAGCCACCTAGTGAAACCGAGGTGACAACTGCTCCTGGCCTAGTCACTCCACCAGTAGGAATTGTAGCCAGCTTGTGGGATCCTTGAGGTGTGCAATGCCTTGACGGAAGAGTTGATAGGAGGGTCCAAGACTTATCTTGTGACCGAAATAAAGGCTTAGAATTGGCTGCTGAAACTACAGTATTTTGAATTTTTTAAATTTTTTTTAACGTTTATTTATTTTTGAGACAGAGAGAGACAGAGCATGAACGGGGGAGGGTCAGAGAGAGAGGGAGACACACAGAATCTGAAACAGGCTCCAGGCTCTGAGCTGTCAGCACAGAGCCCGACGCGGGGCTTGAACTCACGGACCGCGAGATCATGACCTGAGCCGAAGTCGGACGCCCAACCGACTAAGCCACCCAGGCACCCCGAAACTACAGTATTTTGAAAAACAAGAGAGCATCTGGGCATCCCCTCCCTCCCAATATGTAACTTAGGACCACGTGTATTGAGATACCTGTGGTGTTGGAGATGTGGTCTCCAAGTGGCATCGTGGTTGCTTTAGGTCCAGGGTCATCATGGGCTGTCGAAGGCTACTCTTTTTTTTCCCTGTGGAATAACCGAGGCAAAGGCAAGAGGTGAAATTTCTATAATTGGATTGAAAAGACATCTTGCCTTCTTACAGTAGGTAGTATTCTTTGGCAGTGTTTTGGGTTTGGGTTAAAGTGGTGACAGGAACTTTTGATTCCATTTGCCTCCTGTTTTAAGAAGACGCACGCGTCACTGTGGCCCGGAGAAGCTCTCTTTTTCTCTGATAACTACTTCTGGGCGGATTCAGTGATTCCACGGTGCTGGAGGCTCACACGCCTTCCATCTGGTTGCACCGCTCTACCTGGGTCGTGTCCTCATGCACTTGTTGAGGATGACTCACCTCCATGTCTGCATCCTGCCAGCGGGAATAGGCAGAGGGGTACAGTGGAGGGTGTATCCTGGCATCCATTATTTCTGCTTACGTCTCATTGAGTGACAGCCATTCCTATCTGCAAGGGAGGCAGGGCAAGGTAGTCTTTATTCTATGCGGTCCTGTGCTCCTCTAATGTTTTGGCCTTTCAGCTCTAAAGAGAGGGAGAGAACAGATATTGGGCGCTGACCACTAATTCCGCTACATTAAGGTTCTACGCCTGAGATGGTTACGTGCCCAGTAGACTGGGTTGGATAGTGTTGCTTCAAAATTCATGTCCTTCCCGGAACCTCAGAATATGACCTTAGTTGGAAATGGGGTTGGTGCAGGTGTAATTAGTTAAGATGAGGTCATGAGGAGTAGGGTGGGCCCTTAGTCCGATATGGACTCAGTGGTGCCTGTGTAAGAGAATAGGCATGGAGACGTGCCCAGGAGGACGTCCACATGACGGCGGAGGCAGAGACTGGAGGGAGGCAGCCACAAGCCAAGAATGCCAGGAGCCAACAGAATGTGGAAGAATCAAGGGCGGATCCTCCCCCAGAGGCCTTGGAGGGAGCACAGCCCTGCCGACCTTGATTTTACACTTCTGACCTCCAGAACTGTGAGGGAATACATTTCTGTTGTCTTAAGGCACTGAGTTTCTGGTACTTTGTTACAACATCCCCAGGAAGCTAATAGAGTCAGGAAGAACGCATTTCTTGCCTTGATCCAGTGGGAACTATTCCCAGCTGGAATCAGTGGGTCTGGCTTCTGGGCTTTGCCCTGCGTGCAGGTGAAACTCAACAGAGGTCCCTATCTGGGGACATTGAGGGGTGTCAGTGAGAAGTGTTTGTGATTATCACTGGCCTAGTGGGTGATCAGACATTAAACAAATATTAAACATATAACGTCTTAAAATTTTTTTTTTTTAACATTTGTTCATTTTTGATAGAGACAGAGTGGGAGTGAGGGAGGGGCAGAGAGAGAGGGAGACACAGAATCTGAAGCAGGCTCCAGGCTCTGAGCTGTCAGCACAGAGCCCGACGTGGGACTCAAACCCACAAGCCGTGAGATCATGACCTGAGCCCAAGTCAGATGCCCCAAACAGATAACGTATTTAAAGAACATTTGTGGCTGGGGCCAGTCAGTTAAGTGTCTGACTTTGACTCAGGTCATGATCTCACGGTCTGTGGGTTCGAGTGCCATGTTGGGCTCTGTGCTGACAGCTCAGAGTCTGGAAGCTGCTTTGGATTCTGTGCCTCCTCTGCCCCTCCCCCGCTCATGCTCTGTCTCTGTCTCTGTCTCTCTCTCAAAAATAAACATTAAAAAATTTTTTTAATAACATTCGTGGTAAGTTATACGAAAGAGAAAGGCAAGCTGTCGAGAGGCGGTAGTAAGGAAACCTAATTTCGTGTTGATGGGGGCCACTTTTTGGGGGAAATGTGGCCCGATGTCAGGAGCTCACAGACATGGGTGCTCTCTGGAGAATTTAATTCCCGGGCCCCACCCCAGCTGGTCTCTATCAGGACTCAGGGCGGGAACTCTAGTAGGCTGTAGGGTCCAGAAATGTGTGTTCCTCTTAAACCTGCCTTAGGAAATTTGGGGGGGATTTGCTGCACTAGGGGCAGTGAGTCTCAAACATTCATGTGCTTATGGAATCACCTGGAAGGAACACTTGCTCAAAATGAAGATTTGGGGCTGGATTCGGGAGGTTTGAGGTCGGACTCTATTTGACAGGCGAATTCTGATTCAGGGGGTTCCCTGACCTCATTTTGGAAACACATCTTGGGAAGGTTGGATGGCTGTGCAAAATCTGAACTTGACCTCCACAATGGCAAATGGTTCTGGTGGAGAGCACAAGTGGTTCCCTAAAGGGACGTCTGTATCTGAACTTAGAAAGTCGTGTATGGGACGGGCCACACGGGTAGCGTGTGGCCCAGGCCTGGCACGTCGCCGTGGCGACGGCATCAGGATGCCTGGGCTGGCAGGTCGAGGGAAGCGTCCACGGTCTCTGGGACCTCCGCCGTTCCCGGCCCTCACCTCAGCCCGGAGAGCGAAGGCTGTGCGTCTAACACCCAGCCCCGACTTCAGGGTTCCGTGCAGATGGGACAGCCATACAACGCGTCCGTTCAGACTTTCCTTGCAAAAAGAGACAGATTCGGGTGCCTCTTCATGTTCCCATCCCTTGTTAGAGCTGGGAGGTGGGTGGTGGGGAGCCTTAAGTTCAGACCCAAAGCATCTTCAGTGTTCGGGAACCACAGTGCTTTCCTGGTCAGTGGGGCTCATTGTGAGCACTTGAGCTGAAAATGGTCACAGTGGAAAAATGAAATGGCCTCCGACCGCAGGCTTCCTGCCAGCCTGCCTTCCCCCTCCGCTCAGCGTGCACCTCGGGGGGAGTACTTGACACCCCATTTTTAGGCAGCAGGGTGATCTAAGGTGACGTGAGCCTTTGCACGGCCTGTCTTGGTCTAAAGCTGGAGCATAAATCATCACCCACCTCTGTGTGCGTGTGTGCGTGTGCGTGTGTGCACGTGCATATGTGTGCATATGCGTGCATGTGCACATACGTGCGTGTGTGTGTTTCTCCCTTCTTCCATCCTTCTCTGCTGGACTGTGAGTTTCCTTTCATTGTGTTACTTCCGGTGCATCATCCCTGCTTGACCTTTAGAGTTTTGTCTTTAGGGAAAATAGGATCGTTAGTCTGTATTCTCGAGCAGATGTAATGGAGTCACAGACTGTCTTCCTGCATCCCTTTGCATCCATGGGAGAAAAGTGTTTTAAAGCCAGCGTGAACTTTTCTCAATAATATGGAAATGAATATTAGCCGAGGGGACCACTCTGCGACTAACGGCTGTTGAGACAGAAGCCTGAGAATGGCCCGTGGTGCGCCTAGCTTTTGAAAATGATGACTTCAGCCCTGTGGGGTCTGGAGCCTGTCGGCCGTTGCCTGTTGCACGGCTGGACTGTGGGGTTAATTAGCCAGAGCTTCATCTTGGGCCTCGTGGCCCCTGGGAGCGTGAGAATTTGACGGAGCCTCAGGTTCATGAGCTGTATGTTCTGGTTCATTCCTCTGGGTGGCGAGACTGTCTGGAGGGCGTGTTCCCGGAACTTCTCCATCAGGCTCCACTGTGGTGCCTGTGTGATGAGCAGATTGCTGGGGCTGCTTCCTGGCACAGATCAAATCATGGGACCACGGAGTCTCAGAACTCCAAAGGGCCCCGAAGCAAACCGGGACGGGAGAGTCCTCCTCCCTGGGACTAGAGAGACCTCTGTCTGGGGCCCGGCCCCACTCCCATTGCAGGCCAAACGGGATTTCTGATGGGGGTCGGTGTTTAAAGGCCCTGGGGGTCTTGCTAGCGTTCTATTTTTGTTATACAAATAAACAATAGTCCAATTTAGCAGTTCCATAGAGCTTGGCTTTTACAATGAGGCCTAGCTGGATAGTGTTGAAAAGAACCAACAGGAAGCCACATTTCTGGTGTGAGATAGTTTAGAGTCTCACCTTGCTTTTGTGGAATCCGTCGGTGGATGCAGCAGAGCCCGAATAAATGAAGAACACAGCCTTGGCTGAACTTGGGTTCTGTCTGCTTAAAAATAGCCTTCTCCCCACCCCACGACTCTGTCAGAAATTCTTGCCTCTAATGACCCTGTTGTCAGCAATAATTACTTGACTAATAATAGTGGCACTTCTTCTTGGGTGTCTGCTCCCGCCCATGCGGGGTGCTTTAGGAACAATATCTTGTTTGATAAACAGCTTTGGAGCGGTTCTCCTTGTCCCTATTTTACAGCAGAGGAAGCTGGACTTGGAGAGGCAGACAGGTGTCTTCCAAGGTCAGCAGAGTCCAACACAGACCGCTGGCTCCTCCGGGTTAAGAATCCTGTTGAAATGTGCTTGCAACAGTGCGCCCCATTTCTGTTAAAAGGAGAAAAGAAGCAAAACATGAATCTTCTTGGGTGAGAAGTAGGGTCACAGAATCACCTTATTATTTGTATCCATTCTTTGCACGTTTCAGGCACTGCTGAAAGTTGCAAAAAGACACATTATCTGGCAACTTAATTTTTTACATGGATGATTTTTACATGATTTATTTATTTATTTTAAAGGTAAAAAAAGATTTTTTTTAACGTTTATTTATTTTTGAGAGAGACAGAGACAGAATGCGAGTGGGTTAGGAGCAGAGAGAGAGAGAGGGAGACACAGAATCCGAAGCAGGCTCCAGGCTCCGAGCTGTCAGCACAGAGCCCGACATGGGGCTTGAACCCTCAAGCTGTGAGATCATGACCTGAGGTGAAGTCGGCTCAACCAACTGAGCCACCCAGGCGCCCCTATTTTAAAGTTTATTTATTTATTTTTGAAAGGGGGAGAGGGGCAGAGAGAGAGAGAGAGAGAGAGAGAGAGAGGGAGTGAGAATCCCAAGTAGGCTGTGAGCTCTCAGCACAGAGCCTGATGTGGGGCTCGAACTCACGCACTGTGAGATCGTGCCCTGAGCTGAGATCAAGAGTCGGAATTTTAACCGACCGAGCCACCCAGGCGCCCCCATTACCTGCCTTATTTTGGCAGAGGTCTGTGTCTAGCATTTCAAGGGAGCCGAGGGCCATTGACTTCCCATATAATCTGTTGTGGGAATGTTAGGAAGAAAGCAGACCTTAGACCAAACCTGCCTCATGCCCATTTTCCAGCAAGGACTCACATAAGCAGTTGTTACATTCTGTGCGTGGAGCCCAGTGAAGTCCCAGGCAGGCGTCCGTCCCCTTGGGTTCTCTGACTGTACCTTGCACGCAGGTTTCCCTCAGGGCAGATGAGAAAGTTCTGGGGAAGCATTCTGCTGACTTTCTAGCCGGGTCAGGCAACAGAATCCTCTGGAAACGTCTCCTCGCAGACCATGGGGGTACGCTGGGCCAGGGTGTTGTCTGAAAGATGTAGGTTTTGGCCTAGAGTTTGTTGAGGAAAAGCAGACGAGTCTAGCCAAACCACACATCTTGAACACGCCTCTCCTTGCCAGTGTGAAGTTATTTCCAATATTCATTATGCTGAGTTTCCCACCTTCTGGTACGTGTGGGAGATATGGATGCTGGATCTGCTATTGAACCTGCCAACGGACGGTAAGCTTCAGACTGTTAGCTTTCAAATACTAACCCCCCCCGGCAGTGTGTGCTTCCTATTTAGGGGCCTTGGATATGACCCGACTGCACCTACATTAAGATGGGAATACGTGGGGCGCCTGGGTGGCTCGGTCGGTTGAGCGTCCGACTTCAGCTCAGGTCATGATCTCACAGTTCGTGGGTTCGAGCCCCGCGTCAGGCCGTGTGCTGACCGCTTGCTCAGAGCCTGGAGCCTGCTTCCGATGCTGTGTCTCCTGCTCTCTCTGCCCCTCCGCCGCTCACGCTTTGTCTCACTCTGTTTCTCAAAAATAAATAAATGTAAAAAAAAAAATTTTTTTTAAATGGGTATACGCTATGTCACACAGTTGATGCCAAAGTGTTTTCAGGTAAATTGCAGACAATATGAGATGCCGTCAGAAAACTTGACCATGTAAGCATTTTTGTCTTGAGCCTGTGCTATTCCCAGAGGAAGGTGTAAGCATAAAGTTCATGAAAATCAAGAGAGGTATTGGGTTTAAAATATTGACCGTCGTTCAAAGAGAAAAATACAGGGCCATCTTCGGTATAACCTCTCAGTTTGCCTGCGTTTCCCTAACTTGCTGGGGGCTCCTACCGTGGACCAGGTGCTGTGCTGCATGTCAGGGTGTCTCTGATTGATCTGTCTCAGCATCGAGCCAAGGGGAGACCGCGTGTTTAATCATTTGCTCGTTTCTCTGACAAACGTTTCTGAGAGCCTGTTGCATTTAGGTATGGTGTTAAGCTCTCTGCAAGTTTTCTCTCACTGGGTACATATTAAACGAATAACCTGTTAGATTTCCCCCAGATGGGGTTCCTTCCTGACCATTAGAGACAATCCACTATACCCACGTCAGTTGATCTAGACTTTTCTGGGTCGCCTGAGATAGGATGGACAGGAGAATTTAGCCAAAGCTATGTAAGTAAATCCACACAATGAAGACTCGCCCCCAACCCCATGATCTATTCTTTGCACCTTAGTTTACCTTTGTCCTCTCCTTAAAATCCTCCAGAGCTCCTCACTGCGCTTGGGATGAAATTCTTATCACTTACAGCCTTTGCCCATCTTTATGATCTTTTACTATCTGTGGCCTCACTTGTGGTGCTCTAGTCGTACAGATCACTTGGTCTCATAAACTGCCTCAGAGCCTTTGCACTGGCTGTTACCTGGAATGCCATTCTTCCTAAAAACTTGCTGATTTCCATCAATCAATCTCAGCTTCTTATGTTACTCCCTTAGAGACCCTTGTCCTGACTAGTTAGTCTAAAGAATTACCCCTTATTACATCACCCTATTTTATTTTCTCCAAAGCACATATCACTTTCTGAAATTAGCTTCTTTCTTTCTTTTTAATTTTAATTTTAATTTCATTATTTATTTTTGAGAGAGAGAGAGAGAGAGAGAGAGCGAGCAGGGGAGGGTTAGAGAGAGGGAGACACAGAATCCGGAGCCGGCTCCAGGCTCCGAGCTGTCAGTACAGAGTCCGATGGGGCTCGAAGCCATGAACTGTGAGATCATGACCTGAGCTGAAGTTGGAAGCTTAACCGACTCTACCCAGGCGCCCCCAGATGCTTTCTCCTGTTTCCTTGTTATTACCCATTTCCCAATTAGAGTAGAGGCTGCCTGAGGGCAGAGCCCTTGTTATCTCTGCCTGTTATCTTCTCCCTTTGCACGTACTCCAGTGTTTCCACAGTAAGAACCCAATAAATATTATTGTTGACTCATTGCATGAGTAAATCCTTGTTAATACCCTTTGGAGGCTACGAGTAAAGAATGGAATTCATTTTGAAATTACACTTTTGGCTTTTGAACTGGGCTTCTGGAACAAGATTCATCTTGGAGATACCACCATGGGGCATGACTTCAGTTGAGCTGATCCAGGTTTTATTAGTAAGAATCTGAGCTGTAACAGAGGAAAGTTTCAAGTTGAAATCATATACGTACACTTACCCATCACTTTGTTTCCTTCTGTCAGCCAAGTTAGATTTTCTTGACCAAAAAAAGATCAGCAAGCGAAACAAGACTGTAATCGCCATGGTGTGTCACAGCCTAGTGCTTTGCCAGCAGCCTGTGTAGCCTCGACTGTCCCCTTCACGGGGTGGGGGCGGGGGGGAGCCTCTGCCGTGCGTGTGCCTTGGAATCGCTTTCTAGCCATGTGACCAGATCGTTGTTGGTTTTTCATCACATGATGCGTGTGGAAGAGAACTTTTTGCCTGGAACCGGGTGGGCCTTGGGCTGTTTTAATTGGCTCTTTAGTAAACATGGGTGTTCTTGGAAAGTGGTTACACCTTCAACAGGTATTTACTTACTGAGCACCTATTAGGTGCAGCGGTATGCCGGTGAATAATGCTGGCTTGAAATGTAGTGGCTTTGGACGGTCTGTAGGAGAGAGGCGGGGCTGTATATGTGTGTCAGATGCTTCGTCGATGGGAAAGGCCTTAGTTCCCTGGAAGACAGGCAAGGCAAGCAGGCTTCGGGATCGCAGTGGAGGGGCGAGCCGAGTCCTGAGGGCTTGAGGAGTCAGCGAAGCTTCCTCTCTTCTGTCCTTTTCCCTCCCCCAGCCCCTGGCTCAGGCCGGGCTCACGCAGGTGGTCCGGAAGAGGGAGGTAGGAAGATTTAAGGGCAGTCCCTTCTGAGGCATTTAATCAGTTGGCATGAGGCTCCCTGGGGCTGTATGTGTGCAGAAATGAGCTCTTTGTTATTCGTGACCCTTCCACCTTACTAGAAGCTGGGGCCACAGCCTGGGGGGGGTGGTGTGTGATAGAATCGGGCAGGTTTCCCCCGAGTCTCCAACAGGGTCCCCTCTGAAGGGATGGCGTGGAGATGAAAGATAGAGTCTGCCCCGTGGGCGGGCACCCGGAACTTGACAGCTTGCCATCCCATCGCGCCTCATCACACCTTAGGGACCTTAATGTCCCTTATCATTGCTCTTTAAAAAAAAAAACTTTTTCCAATATCCATTTATTTTTGAGAGAGAGAGACAGAGACGGAGTGCGAGTGGGGGAGGGGCAGAGAGAGAGACAGAGGGGAGAACAGAATCTGAAGCAGGCTCCAGGCCTGTCTGAACTGTCAACACAGAGCCTGACTTGAGGCTCGAACTCACAGACCACAATATCGTGACCTGAGCCGAAGTTTGATGCTTAACTGACTGAGCCACCCAGGTACCCCTTAAACATATATATATTTTAATGCTTATTTATTTATCTTTGAGAGTGAGAGAGACAGAAAGCAGGGGAGAGGCAGAGAGAGAGGGGGAGAGAGAATCCTAAGCAGGCTCTGCACTGTCAATGCAGAGCCTGATGTGGGGCTCCAGCTCACGAACTATGGGATCATGACCTGAGCCGAAACCCAGAGCCAGTCGCTTAACCGACTGAGCCACCCAGGCGCCCGCCGCCCCACATTATCATCGCTCTTATTGGAACGGCTCCGCGATAACATCTCAGACGTGAAAAGGTGGGGTCTCCACTTCTGAGGATGCAATCAGTGACTTGGATGTAATTTCGCAGGGGAAGGATTTTGTCTCAAAGCATTAAAATAGAATCTGTTCTAACTCAGAACACTTCTTTTCAAGTCAACTCCTCAAAACTCCTCCGATCCTGATCTTCTCGTTAGCAGCTGACTCCTGACGATGAGCTGCACCCCTTCTCCAAGCAATCTTGTGGGCGTCACTTCTGTTTCAGCACGGATTCAGAATCCGAACTCTGCGGTAGGGGCGGGGGGCTAGCCGATGGACTCCGACGCGTCTAGAGTTCGTTTTCTAAAGCATTTAAACAATGCAGCTGCTTTTCTGTGCGGAGAGGTTTAAGACAATAATCAAAAACTTTAATCGTGGTCAAAAAGCACATCGCGTAACATCCCCATTTTCACTTACATTTCTATCTTCCCTTTTTAGGTATGCAGTCGGCAGCGTTAGGTATATCCGCATCGTCGTGGAACAGAGCTCCAGAGCTCTTTTCAGCCTGCAAGCCTGTGAAATAATTCCCTCTGTGCCTCTCCCTCCCCCGTCTACTTTTCCATTTTGTGAGTCTGACTGCTTAAACACCACCTCATAAAGTGGGATCATGCCCTATTTGTCTTTCTGTGACTGGCTTAATTCGCTTAGGTTAATCCATGTTGTAGTGGGCTGTCAGAATTTCCTTCCTTTTTTTTTTTTACTCTTTTCAAAAAAATTTTTTTAAGTTTATTTATTTTGAGAGGGACAGAGCACCTGTGTGTGCGAGTGGGGGAGGGGGCGAGGGGGGACAGAGAGAGAGAGGAGAGAGAGAGAGAGAGAGAGAGAGAGAGAGAGAATCCCAAGCAGGCTATGCAGTCAGTGAAGAGCCTGATGTGGGGCTTGAACTCACGAACTGTGAGATCGTGACCTGAGCCGAAACCAAGAGTCGGATGCTTAGCCAACTGAGCCTCCCAGGCGCCCCGCCTCTCCTTCCTAAGACTAGTATATCCCAGTGTATGGATGTACCACATTTTGTTTATGTAGTCGCCAATGCCCCCACGGGTTGCTTCTGCTCTTGGTTATGGTGAATGGTGGTGTTCTGAACGTGGGCGTGCAAACATCTCTTTGAGATCCCGCTCTCGATTCTTTTGGATAAATAGCCAAAAGTGGGATTGTCGGGTCATATAGTAATTTTATTTTTAATTCTTTGAGGAACCTCTGTCCTGTTTTCTGTGGCAGCTGTAGCATATTTCACGTTCCTACCAGCGAGTGCCCAAGGGTCCCAGTGCCTCCACGTCCTTGCCACCACTTGATTTCTGTGTTTCTGGTCACAGTCATCGTAATGGGTGGTATCTCATCGTGGTTGAACAATCCGGTTTTGTGACTTCGTGTTGTAATCAGCACATCATTTAGCATTGACTGTTAAGTCTTCTAAGCACCTCACGTGACTAAGTTCTCACCACCACCCTGTAGGCATGGTTCCATTTTTATCCCGTTTTACCGATGAGGAAATTGAAGCTTGGAGAATTTTAGTAACTTGCTCAAAGTTACACAGCTAGTGAAGGCCTGCATCTAGAGTTGACCCTGGTTTTCGTGGAGTTCTCTGCTCCTCTCTTTCTCCCTAAGCTATGTAAAATTCACATCCAGAGCCGACCCATATCGGGAAAGCTGTAGTAGATAACAAGATCTTTCCTGGAGACTAGAGTTCCTTGGTGAGCTCTGGTGGTGAAGATTCCGGAATAAGACCCGGGTCTCAGTCGTCACCGGAGTCCCAAAGCTGGGACGCCACAAACCGTGGCCAAGTCTCTTAAGGCCTTGGCTGGTGAAGGACTTTGTACTTTTTTTGGTTTCCATTCCCGTAACTCTTGAGTCAACAATAGAGGAAATGAGGAAAGAGCCACATTAATTTTGAACATTTTTCATTGATGCCATTCAGCTCCTGATTTTGGGTTCTAACCTGTGTGTGGGGAGGGGTGGAGGTAGATGTTGAATTAATGAGTTACTATTGGAGGGTTCATTCTTGGAGCCCCCAGATTTTCTGGAAGGCCATGAAAGCAGTGGAATACATGTCAAATATTTGGTTTAATTTTTGTTAGCCTTTATCCTATTTAATTTTGTTTTTTGATTAGGCCTCACATTAGCCCATTTTCCTTTACGCACCGTGGCGGAGACTGGCGGCCTCGATCCCCCGATCCCCCGTATCACTTCTAATGTTTGCGTTGGGTCATTGTTTTCGCTGACATTTCCAATCACATTAGGAAAAATACATTGTGTTATTTCAAGGAGCTAATCCCACTTGCATCGGCTAATCCTATCGGTAAATAATGGCACAGGGTCCCTCCAGCCTCGGCAATTAAATCTGCAGGGCCACGCCTCGCTCTTTGATGTGTTTTGTTTACATATTTCTTATTTTGGCACCATTAAGTGAAGTCTCCATGAAGGAGTTGACTCACGGACTAATCCTCTGAGACTTTTTTTTTTTTTTTTCCTTTTTCTCTGCTAGACAAAGAAAACATGGTGTGTCATTTCCTGTCACAAAACCCTAGACAGTTCGAAGGATGAGTTATAAGGCGTGTTCAGGGGATCGTTGAACTGGGGAGTCTGAAAGAACTTGCCAGCCAGAAACAGCCTGTCCACTGGAGGAGGAGAGCCCTCTCCTGGGCTCACGCCTCCCTCTGCGGCCATGCCTGGGGGTAGTCGGGCCTCTTCTAACCGTGTGACCCCTGGAGCTCTTATCGGTGACTCGTGAGTGAGAACACCTGCCTCTCGGGACACGTGCAGAGGTGTAGGGAGCTGAGGAACATCTAGTGGCTGGCGTAATATGGTTGTCACTTAACAGGTGGCATGCCTTGAAGCACAGCGACTGCCATTATCATCTGTTAGGGGCTGAATTGTGTCTCCCCACTGCCATTTCATATGTTGAAACCCTGCCCTCGCCCCCACTAGGGAATGTGACCGCACTTGTAAGTAGAGTCTTTAAAGAAGCGCTCAAGTTAAAATAAAGTCGTATGGGTGGGTCCTAATCTGCCGACTGGTGTCTTTTTATAAGAGGACGTTTGGACGTACAAGGGGGTGCGCGCTCACAGACGGAAGACCAGGGAGGGCACGGGGAGAAGGCGCAGGCCGCAGAGAGAGGCGTCAGAAGAAGTCAGCCTTACTAGCACCTTGATATCAGACCTCTGGCCTCCAGAACTAGGAGGCAATAGATTTTTTTGAAAAATATTTGTTTATTTTTGAGAGAGAGAGAGAGAGAGAGAGAGAACACGCGCGCGGGTACAAGTTGGGGAGGGGCAGAGAGAGAGGAGGACAGAGGATCCAAAGTGGGCTCCGTGCTGACAGCAGAGAGCCCAGTGTGGGGCTCGAACACATGAACCGTGAGGTCATGACTTGAGCAGAAGCGGACGCTTAGCTGGCTGAACCCCGCAGGCGCCCCCGAATGTCTGTTGTTTAAGCCCCCCGCTCCGTGGTACTGGGTCATGGCAGTCCCAGCAAACTCAACGCTGTTTGATTCCTGGGATGCTTTCGCAGCTTCCTGAATACCTTGGCTGTCATCCCATTCGCTCTGTAAATCGTTTCCTTGGACGTTTCTGCTTCACGTGTTTCCCGGGTTCTTCGAGGGGCTGATGTCTCTTTGGTCTTCACTAAGCACCCCCCAACCCTTTCTAAGGAGCTGGGTCAGTGATGGTGGCCGAGATGGGTGGAGAAGGGGAGGGTCATGTGATAGCAAGCATGATGAAGTCAGCTGCCCCTTCCCACGCTGTTTGCACACAGACATGTGGCACTTTGTCCCGCGCCCCACCCTGCCCTGCATGTGCTGCCGTTGGGAATTGTCCAGGTCCAGTCTTTTGTCCCTACTTTGTTGGATCCTATGGCTCCAGGGATGTTGGGCACCATGTTTAATTTTTTTTTTTTCCCCCTAAGCAATGTCTACACCCAGCGTGGGGCTCGAACTCACAACCCTGAGATCGAGAGTCACATGCTTCACCAACTGAGCCAGTCAGGCGCCCCGCATCGTGTTTCATCTTAAGAACAGTGTCTGTCTTTGAGAGGGGCTCTCCTCTCCCTCCTGGTCTGCGTGTCTGTGCATGGGTCACACGTATGCTTCCCCACTTCCCTAAGCATATGGGTCCATTTTATTTTAAAGGCTTTGCTGCCAACCTTTACTGGGAGGCAGGCAGATAGAATGGGAAGTGACTAGGTTTTAGGGGAATTTTAAGCTGCCAGGGCGGGCTTAACTTCAACCCAATAAAAAGCCAGAGGAACAAAGGGATGTGCACATGAAGGTTAGAGATAGTGTTAATGTCTTATGACCGGAATAATCTACTGTGGAGTTCAGTTCACAGGAGGGCCAAACCTTCAAAGATGCTTTTATTGGAAACTTCCCTAAGAGACCCTTTTCATGGGAGATTTTAGCAAATTTCACTTCTGCGTTATCTGACTTGTCGGCAAGGGGTCTGGGTTATTTGTGCAGCTCTTAATGATTTCCAAGAAAGTCCATTCAAGCAGATGTGGGAAGGATTCAGTTCAAAGAGCTGGGATCCATGAGTTAGCCATTGATTTTAATAGTCTTTTGCAGCTGATAACATTGTTACGGGTTTCTTTTAGGAAACCTTTAATATAATGGCTTTCAGGTGGCTGGAGGGAGGAGTTCGTTTTGTTTCTCTTTCAGCAGTAGGAAGAGAGAGAAGTGATTCAGTTCTGAATTTCTTCTCGGCATTTTTCGATCTTTATAACTCCTTTTCAACATGGCCACCACTCTCCTTCTCTACAAACTTCAGTGGCTCACTATTAATAACCTTACCTCTTTTTCTCCCGGGGCTAGTTTAATTTAGGTCTCCCTGTGTGGTCCATGGTTCTTGATTTTTAATTCACACAGATCCGAAAGAATAGAGCAAGCACACAGCAAATATGTATTGGTTGGTCTTTTCTGGGAGGGAAGGAAGGGGTGTTAGGTTTTTTCATCCTTTTCCTACAGGCTGTTAGAGAAGCAAGACGTTAGTTTTGATTTCCTCGTCTGTGGAGGCCAAAGTGGGACAGGGGTGAGGGGTTGGGGTTTTGGGGTCGAGGCCTGTGACCAGCCATCGGATCCCCAACAGTTGAGGCGGACATTTTTGTGTCTTCCTTCTGGCCCCTTGCCTGGATGAAGGTGGGAAGGGATGAGCTGCGGGACCTCATGGCCGGATGCTTGGGCTGTCCTTATTTTGCCCAACCCTTCCCCTGCAAGCCTAGAGCAGTAATTGATTGTTGGGCCATTAACTTGATGCAGTTCTGGGGCCAGACTGTGCATTTTTTAACCTTGGCTTCTGCAAGAAAACATCAAGGAGGAAGATATGGAGAAAATGTGCCCTGACAAATGGCTACAGATCCATGAGTATGAAGAAGGCATTATTATGTAAATCAAATAGATAGAGTAGCTCTGGACAGCAGGTGGCTCAATGCTGGAGAGTTCAGCCTTCCCCCCTCCCCTCCAAAAAAACACAGGGAAATCATCAAAAAGAGAGGCGGGTCCTCTGGGGCCTCTGTCACTGCCGAGGTCCTCTCATTCTGTTCCCCTTTCTCTCTTGCTGCCCTCCCTTGGCCCCCTCGCAGCCATGAGGCCACCGTAGGGTCTAGGGCGTCCTCTGAGCCCCTGTCCCTGGTGCAGCCAGCCCAGGCCCCAGCGGGGAAGTGCTCTATAAAATATGTTTTGGTGGCACTATAAATAAGATTCATACAGCTTTGCAGTATTTGATTGTGGATTTTTAATCTGGCACCCCAGGTGACCTGTAAGCTCTTTCTATTTTTCCCTGCAGCTGTCTTCTGATTTACATTTGCTGGGCCTTGTTAATGGTTTGGTTTTTTTCTGCTTTGATTTATTAGATTAGAAGCTCCGTTCCTGGCCTCCCCCCTCCTTGGGAGAAGTTCTTGCTTTGTCTCCATAAAGCGCTGCTGTTGGGGCTTTTCCTGGTTTATTACTTTGCATTAATACCTGGCAGCTTATCTGAGCGCTCGCCTTTTATTTCCTTAACGTACAATATCGCCTCCCCTTTGGAAGACCTGGTGCTTGCTAAGGGTTTGTTGGCCTCTCATGTTTTCGATTGGGAGGTATCATCCGTCCCAGCCTGGTGATAAGCGGCACAGAGAATTTTCAATGGTTTATGTTAAGCCTCGTGGCTAATCAGGGGCAAAATGAACCAAGGATACTAGAAAGAGAAAGGAAGAAGGCAAGTGAACTTGTGACATCTTCTGCCCTTTGGTGTGCTACTGGTACGAGACTGATTTGTCTTTGGCATGGTGTTTCCGTGTGGAGTGGGTAGAAAGGATTATAGGAGCTAAGAAAGGAGCCATCAGCAGGAGAGTGGGAGATACGGCTTTTCCCCCAGAGCCGATTTCGTAGAGAGATTACCAATCCCTTGTGTTGGGGGGGGGGGGGGGAGGTTCAGTTGAATGACAAGACTGTCAGCTTTTGCCCTGGGGTTGGTGTGGGGTTCCTTTACAGGGTTTTGGCTTTCAGTGCACCTGATTCTCTGAAAGACCTAGAGAGATATGCAATTGAATGGTTGCAGCAAACCAGGGGATTAGTGTGGTAACTTTAGGGAATGAACTGGGAGGAGGTTCCTCAGGTCTGATCTGTGTAGGGGCTGGGGCGGGAAGGTAGGTTTGGTCAGGAGGTGGGATAGAGCCCTTTGATCGCATCCCTAGTGCCCAGGACCTGCTGTTGAGGGCACTGCATTTCCCTCAGAGTCCTCGAGGATCGGGGCGCTGAGTTTCTCAGCCTGAGAGAGACAGGTACAAGAGTGAAGCAGCTTTCCAGAGCGTTCTGGGGTGAGAGGTAAAACCAGGGTCTGGGGGTGGAGTAGAAAGGTGCTCAGATTGGACTGCCCTCCTTGTGTTCACAGCGGGGCCAGGAGCCCGGTTCTGCTGTTAGCAGATTTTGCGCCCTTAAGCATAAAGCCTGCTGCCTGGGGAGTTACTGGGGACGGACAGGTGTTAGTCAAGAGGACACTTCTGAAGGCAAACACCCTAACTTTCCTGGATAATCTTGCGGAGGCTAAGGGGAGGTGCCGGACCTGAAGGACTTTTCTGCCTCTTGGGGTTTGTGGTCTAGCGTTTGGTGGTCACACGTATCCTATGTCCAGATCCTCACCCAACCACTTTACTAGATTTTTGACCTTGGGCAAGTCACTTAAGCTTGCAGATGCCCAGCTGACCTGCAGAGACGGGCTCCAGTTGGCACCCTCTGGGCACCCTCGTGGCCTTTGTGAAGACTGAATCGGCCGAGGCGGGTGAAGCGCTCAGCCCAGGGCTTGGCTGCGTGAAGTCAGCCTGGAGAGAGGGAACTTGTAGTTGCCATCTACATGCCTCCGCCCCTTCGGGGTCCCCATGCAGGAGGAAGGAAGCAGGCAGCCTTCTGGGAACACGGCAGGACCTAGCGCCTTTGCAGAAGGGAGTTGCAAACCTTAAGTGCCTTCCAGCAAACCCTGGTGTGGAAACTGTTAATCATACACACAGCCATGGCCAGCCGCTGCCAATTTTAGGGCAGAGCACAGCTCTGAGCAAACACTGTCATCACTTTCCCTTCCCCTGCCAGCGCACGGGCGGGCAGAGGCTCCTAGCTCCGCCCGCCCCTGTCTCCTGTTCCTCTTCCCTTAGCCCATCCGTGTGCTTAGTTTGTATTTATTTTTAAATGTTTTCTTTGTTTTTTGAGAAAGTGCAAGTGGGGGGAGGGGCAGAGAGAGGAGGACAGAGGATCTGAAGCGGGCTCTGTTCCAACCAACAGTAGAGAGCCCGATGTGGGGCTTGAACTCACGAACTGCAAGATCCTGTCCTGAGCTGAAGTCGGACACTCAACCGACTGAGCCACTCAGGTGCCCCCAGGCATGCTTAGCTTTTAGAACAGATCAGGTTGGCCTGATACTTCAGTTGATGAAGATGTCCACTTGTTGGAGTAAGTACCTGTCAGTTGCCGGGGGCCAAAAAATACCGCCCCCCCCCCCCACCCCCCAAACAACAGCCCGGGTCTTCTCTTTAGACTGCTAGTAATTTAACTGGATGGAGATAATTTGTGAGTGGTAATTTATTTCCATCCCTTCTGCAACCAGTCTTACCTTTCCACCCCCACTTCTCTGCGTGTGTGAAACAACGGATATGTGAGCTAGCTGGGAGACCGCTCTGGGTGTTAAATTGGGTAGCCCACAGACGGCTGGCAGTTCAGATTATCAAGTGCAGAAACTATCTTATCAGCGCTTCTCACACCGCATTCAGCAGGTCTGGGGCAGCGCCTAGGATTCTGCCTTTTTTTATTTTTTAGATCACGGTGGCAGTATGGTCGGGTGAGGGCCCTCCTTCTGGTTCATAGCCGACTCCTTCTCGCTGTGTCCTTACCCCATGGAAGGGGCTGGACATCTCATAAGGGCACCAACCCCGTTCCTCAGGGCTCCCCCCCGCACAGCTGAAGCACCTCCCAAAGTCCTCACCTCCTAATCCCATCCTCTTGGGAACTTAAGATTTCAACATAGGAATTTTGGAGGGTGGGGGGACACCCAAATCCAGACCGTAAAACTCGGGCAAGTCATTAACCCTGTCAGAGCCTCGTTGCCCACCTGCACATTGGGGTAGGTGATTACCACCCACCTTCCAAAGTGGGTACGTTTAGGAATAAAGGAGTGAGTGCTGTAAATGGTTAGAACAGCCTCAGGCCCACACAGAGCAGCCAACTGCAAGGTCTTTCCATTCTCTCACCTGGGAGCACCTCTGCCTGATTGGACATGACCAGTGAGACTGTGGGCCCTGTGTCCCTGGCAGGCACACCAGGACTGGGGACCTGGTTCACTACGGGGCTGCCTTGACCTTCCTGGGAATCCTGGCCGCCATTGGTGACCGCTCTTGGCATATGGGACCCGTTAGGACTTGTTCCCTTTCTCTGTGGCCGGAGATTGCTTTGGGAACTGACCTGAAAAGTCAAGAATAGGCCCTCAGTGAATGAATAAAGATTTAAAAGGGAAAAAGAAGGGCACCTGGGTGACTCAGTCGGTTAAACATCCGACTTCGGCTCAGGTCATGATCTCATGGCTCATGAGTTTGAGCCCCACCTTGGGCTCTGTGCTGACAGCTCAGACCCTGGAGCCTGCTTCGGATGCTATGTCTCCTTCTCTCTTTGCCCCTTCTCTGCTCACCCTGTCTCTCTCTCTCTCTCTCTCTCTCTCTCTCTCTCTCTCTCTCAAAAATAAATAGATTAAACAAATTTGAAAGAAAAAATAAGAAGCAGATTCCAGGGCCCCATTCAGAGTTTCTTATTTAGTAGATCCGCATGGTTGGGTAGGGTCTACCTTAATCTGTATTTTTAAAACAATTTCCAGGTGATCCTTGGATACAGTGAGGTTTGGCAAAGCCTGGCCTAGTCTAGTCCAGCCTTCTCGGTGCTGGGGCTGGACATCTGCAGATCTGTGATTCCGTAGCCCTGTGTTTCACAGGGCGATCGGTGTTGCATCTAGGGACAGGCCTCTGTGAGTTTTGCATACAGACCTCCTCTCTGTGCCAGACGGCCCTGCAGAAGCGTGCTCTAGTCTAATCAGGGTTCTCTGCTGGGGGGGCTCTGTGACTCTGTCAGGGGACGTCGGGTACTGCTAGAGCTATTTCTGGTCCTCGTGACCTGGGGAGGAAGGGGAGTTACTGCTGGCATCTAGTGGGGAGAAACCAGGGATGCTGTTAAATATCAGCACAGGACAGTCCTCAGAGCAAAGAATCATCCAGCCGCAGATGTCAGTAGCGCTGAGTCTGAGAAACCGTCATCTAGGCGAATGAACGCGTTGCAGACTTAACTGGGCCCTCCCGCCTGACTTCGTGCGTCTGGGGTGCGGCCTGGGATTCTGCATTTCTAACAAGCTCCTGGGCGATGTCGATGCTGCCCTTCTGGGGGGGCCACACTTTGCACAGCAAGTGTTTTCAGGGCGGTGATTTCCGAGTGACTCGGGCGTGGGTTGGTGTCACAGCCTTCGTTCTGAACTGGCTGCGTGGCCCGGGGCAGATTACTTAACCTCTGTAAGTTTCTTCATCTGTGCAATGGGGATAATGTTCCTTGGAGTCAAAGGAGGTACATGTAGCTGTTGCTGTCATTACCATTATTATTATTATTATTATTATTATCTGCTTAGCACTTCAGCTCTTTGTCCAGTGTGTCATTATTTACCGACTTGGTGCCTAATGCTTTGCTAAAATAGGATTAGCTGGGAGAAGACGCAAAGGATTTTCTCTGTGCTGGTGACCTATGAAGATAACCAGTGTCATCTTTACTCGTGAGTCCCCCCACCCTCTGGCACTGGGTGGGAATTGAGGTTGGATAAGCTGTGACATTGGCTCCGTCCTTCCCATCCCTGAAATCCAGTGGTTACACTACACTCACCCACCACAAGTGAGCGTGCAGAGACTTTTCTGAAAGTAAGGTGCCCGCGTTTTGAGTTTGCATTCTAATAATGGCTTCCTGGACCACAGAGATGCACGGCAAGTGAACACAGACATCCAGGGTCGCCGGCATTTGGAAATACTTACATCACCTTGTGTAGGAGTTGTTCAGAGCAGGTTTGGAACGTGGGGTAGATCTCTGTTCAAAGCCCAACACTGCTACGTATTAGCTCTGTGACCTGGCTATTATTTCATATCGCGGGGCCTCCGTTTCCTTGCCTCTAAAATGGTAGGAAAGTCGTACCTACTTCTAGAGCTGAAGGGAGGCCAGCTTTATGTGGGATAAAGCATGTCAGCTACTTGCTGACCGTTGGCGGGTGTTGCTGTGGTCCTGCAACTTAAGATTGTCACTAGGAAGGCTATTTTTAAGTGCTGGGGAGACTTACTATGACCACAGCTTCTATGCCTCCTGCAGGTGGTCTAATTGAGCAGGGCCAGGGTGAGGCTCAGGAAGCTGCTTCGCAGACGAGCGTCCCGGGGCATTCTGGTACAGGTGTGCCGCTTTGAGGACACCAGTGCTAGTGCTCAGGTTAGAGTGGTCACCTTTGGTCCCTTGGTGATTGGCGAAGATGGAAAATGCAAGGGGGACCTGGCTGGGTAGAGGGGTAAGAGGACACAGTAACTCTGTGAGTCATCCTGACGTTATTTTGGCAGAGGTTTACGCTTTCTTTGCCAAGCCGTTATTCGTTACTTGGGGGGGGGGGGGGGCAGTGGGGACGGGAGAGGGGACATATACAGCTGGCTGTCACAACAGTTGACCTCCAGATGGGATAATTTGGAAGTCAGGCTTAAGCAGTCCGGAAACAGGAAGTGGAGGTGAGGGAGGTGAGAGCAGAGGCAGGTGCCAGAGGCATTTCTGCAGATTTCCTGGTGAATGGGAAAAGACACTGCGCAGCCAAGCAGGAAAGAAAGCCTTGGAGGGGTAGGCATGGGGAGGAGGCTGGTGGAGAGGAAGCCCCTGCTGGCTCCAGGCGCTGGCCCCGAGGAGGCCTCTCTGGAGGCCAAGGGTCTGGGTTATGACACTGCAGTGCAGGGAAGGGCAGGGAGAGGTCTGGGGTGCAGGCTCCTTCTGCTTAGGGCACAGCTCCCTGTGAACAGACAGCCTCCATCACTGTCCGTGCTAACGCAGCGGCTGGAAGAGGATGGGTGCCGCCAATTGGCAGGGTCCCCAGGACCCCTGCTCCCAGCCTGGAGGCCCCCCACAGCGAACCTGGGCAGAGCACTTTGCCTCCTGCCGATTGAGTCCACTGTTGCTGCTTTGTTGAGAAAAGTTAAGGTGGATGAAATGGAGAGGAGCAAAGACCGTAAGAGCCCCCTGCCTGCTTTCACATTCCAGCTTTGCCAGGTACCAGTCGTGTAACCCTGATGAATGCACTTTTCCTCTCTGTGCCGTGGTGTTTCCATCTGTTGAAAGGGATGATGACCGTGGTGCTCTAACATTCCGCCTAGCAGACAACCGCTAAGCCTCGGTAGCACACAATAGTCATTTATCGTTCACACATCTGGGTGGTCTAAGCCAGCTTTGCTCTAGTGGCCGCGGGTCACTTACCGGAATGGCCTTGGCTGGGATGACTGAGGTGGTTCGACTGTGCTGTGCCTGTCTCTTGTCCGTGTTTGCTGGCATCCTGTTGACCAGAATAAGTCACACGGCCGAGCCCCGGGTCAGAACACGGGGCAGAGTGCGCTGCCCAGAATGGCGTGCAGAGTTCTGAGGCCAGAGGAGAGCATCGGGGAGGAGTGAAGAAGTGGGGCCACGTTGGTAATTTGCCACAATGACTAACCTCGCCATTTCTTCCACAGAGGGACGCCGATACTGAGTCAGGCCTGGAATTGGGAGTCACCACCTCTACCCTCACGCCACTGGCCGGAGCTTGGTCTCAAGGGGGCAGAGAAATGTATTTAGCTACATATTCATCTTCTGTTTAGCAAGACCCCACACAACAGTGTTTATGCAAGAGATATGTAACAATTCTTTTATTATTATTTTTTTAAACACCTCTATCGGATTTTCCGCCCTAAACCCAGTCTTAGTAACTGAGTCTCATGTCCATTTCATGCACTGTTGGGTTCTAGTCTGCAGCCCTGTGAGAAATGAGGATCTTGGAACCCAAAAGGTGGGGTTGGAGAATGTGAGTTGCAGTTTACAGTTTATGCATGGTGAAGATAAGAGTGTTGCTCTAGGCTGTTCTTAGAGCATGGTTAATTGTTTTTTTTTTTTTTAAAGTAATCTCTGTGCCCAATATGGGGCTTGAACTCACGACTGCCAGATCAAGAGTCGCATGCTCTACTGACCGAGCCAGGCAGGTGCCCCAGAACCTAGTTAATTTTTAGGCTAAAAGTCTATATGGTCTTCTGGCTGGCAGCTGCAGGGAACATGGCGCCCATCTTGGTGGGTTTAGAGCCTTTGAGATGAGGGATGGCCGAATATGTTTTCAGGAGCAGAATGGACTCTGCAGGGAGTTGGTAACTCCTATTGAATTTAGTGACTGCAGCAAAACTTTGCTCCTTCCTCCTCGGTGTGGAAACTGTTTATACAGCATGTCGTCCATAATCAATACAAGGGAGGCATTAATGAAGAGAATCTCTTGTTCGGCAGACAAAGCTTTCCCCTTGTTGGGGCTGAGCTGGTCAGCTCGTTTCCTGGGAGTGTATTTAGGAGAAGTTGGTTTGTGATTCTTGCAAGTGGATATGTGAGCTTCTTGAATTTTTTTTTTTTTTTTTTTTTTTAACAGAGGAGTCAACAACCCAGTGTGTTACTGTCAAGTATTTTGGTAGCTTGTAATTTGAGGAATGTACCCATGAGAGTGCCTTGTTTCATAGCTTTGGGGAATTTATACATACTTTTAAGTGGGTGGGGTGGAAGGGGGAGGGCTTTAAACCTCTTGTGTTAGAGGTGAAACTCCCATAAATCCAAGCATCATGGGAGATGAATTTTTTAGACTTGTGGAATTTCACTGAGAAAAAAAAGTTGGACGAAAGGCCCGAGCAGTTTGGGGCAACCCTGGGTTGAATCAGCCTCCAGCCTATGGAGTTCACAGCCTAAATTCCCTCCCCTCCTCAAAAGCAATTTTCTTTGGTCTTGTTACTAATACAAGCTCTTCTCCCTTCACCTCCACGGGCTCACTTCCTTCCATCACTTAGGAAATTCTGTTGGCAGGTCCCGTTTGTGGGGCTGTCCTGCAAAGCCTACTGGGAACTTGGAAATCAAGGTGCCCATCTCTGACTTCCTTCAAAGAAGGGTTGTGCTTTATGTTATCATAGTGTCTTCCTAATGTTCTTCCAGGCCTTCTCCTTTTCATTTAGTTTGGATCCGTGTAATGTTGTAGTTAGTGCAGTGGACGGACGGTCAGTGGTACGGCTGGGCCACATGTGGCCAATTTCATGGCTCTGGGATAGTTGGCTGAATGACATGCCACTTTGTCTTGATCATGAAGTGGTTTTGAAACCTACCACCTTGGGAACCAGGAAGTTCTGGTTGGCCAGTTTTCTAGTCAGTGGAAAGGGATGAGCTTGGCCAGAATCTGTAACCTTGAATTCTTTAGCCTTGCTGGGCCTCATTTTCTTCACTTAGAGACTAGATATACTAATGCTTCCTTATTAGGGTGTTTGGGAGGGTGTATCCAAGGTTTCTTGACTGTAATGAATATACACAGGACTCAGTATGTGATAACTACTGTTAATTATTATTATACACAATACAGTGAGAGGTTTTAAAATACCCATGGTGGAAATAAAATGACATAGACTATCAGAAGCCATGATTTTCTAGTAGGATTTTATTTTGTAATCATCTGCAGCATTTACGGAAACAAATCCCAAGCAGCTCGTACCTATGTTACCATGTAGGGCTCTTACAATTTATAGAATCAGTTTCACAAATATTTATTATCAAGCACCTATGATGTTTCAGGTGTTATGCTGGGAACTGTTTGTTATTTATTTTATTTTATTTTATTTTATTTTATTTTATTTTATTTTATTTATTTATTTTATTTTATATTTTATTACAATTTTTTAAAGTTTATTTATTTTTGAGAGAGAGAGAGAGACACACACACACACACACACACACAAAGCATGACCAGGGGAGGGGCAGAGAGTGAGGGAGACACAGAATCTGAAGCAGGCTCCAGGCTCTGAGCAATCAGCACAGAGCCCAACGTGGGGCTCGAACCCACGGACTGAAAGATCATGACCTGAGCCGAAGTCGGACACTTAAATGACTGCGCCACCCAGGCGCCCCTAGGAACTACTTGGTTAAAAAGGTGACGCAGGGTTAACGAGATAATATAGGGTGCTTCCTCCAACGTCTTATAGTTGTGGGACCCTGTGCCCTAGTATGTCCTGGACAGTTCCAGTTTATTGCTGTAGTCCTGGCATAATTATTAATAGTACCCCTTTAATTTCAGAAGTATCCTGGTTTGCGAAATCAATTTTATGGTCACCAATATAGTCAATTATTGAGACAGAAGAAGTTGCTTGAGAAAAGGTCTATTTCAGTTCTCTGAACAGGAAGGAGCACAATGAAAGTGATTCCTCAGCAAGTCGAATCCAGGCTAGATGGTTAGCTTGTAGGACCAGAGCGGAGGAGGAAGAGGGGAAGGCAGTTTAGAGACAGAACAAGCCAAGCGCCACCAACGTCATCAGTGGAAACCCAACTGGAGACGCCATCTTGAATTCCAGAGTGTGAAGAGCCGGCTCCAGGCATCCGGGCATTTTTGTTTAGGATTCACCCATCAGCCCATCCCAGATGTTTTCATTGAGATCCTATTAGGCTTAAACCTTTGCCTTAAGAATTCCGTAGCAAAAGGATTTGGGGAGGAAGGAACAAGAGAGGGGTCCACTGCTTCAGATGCTGAACTGAGTCATCATCCTGGTTTTTATGGCCATTTTCGTTCTGATTCTAGGTGTACAGCTCCTGAGGGGTGAGGCTCAGGGCTTTGGCATTTCCATCGGTGCTTCAACATGACCTGATTACTGGGGGGGTGGTGGGGCAGGGGAGGTAGCCCTTCCTTGAGGTCGTGCTGGAACTTGGAAGGCTTTGTTTGTTTGTTTTTGTCTTCCACACACCGAGAAAACATTGGTGCAGTAGACTTGGGGGCCGTTTTAAGGTGATATATATATGTAGTCAGGGGTTTTTTCTGGGACAGTACTCCTGAGGAATGTGGTTCCAACTTTTTGGATTTTGGATGTGAGTTTTCCCCCCGAGTCTCTGCCTTTCGTTTGAGTGTCTTAATTACCATTCAGGAACGTTTCTAAAATTAAGGTGGGAAAGGGTCACGCCTGGCTTAGGTATATTAAAGTATAAGCCCTGTGTGTTTATTATGAAGCCTTCACCTTTCAAGTTCCTATTTGCCATCCTGGGCAGCACAGCCGATTTTCTGTGTCGTTAACTTTTTCCTGTAACACCGAAGGGCAAACGGCTGTTGGCACCCACGTCTTCTTTCTCCAGGGCAGGTGGCACAGCCTTCTGGGCTGGGGGATAGATGCGCGACTGCCCTGTCGTTGATTTGGCATTTGTATCTCAGCTCAGGAATCGTTGCTGATTCCGATGCTCACATCCCTGGGATCTTCCCTGCTAACTCTCAGAAATCAATAATGGATTAATTGAGGGCTTTGTATCCATTATGGACAAGGTTTGGTGACAATCTGTTAAGTGCAGACAGAATTCTAGCCCTGGAGTCAGCGGCCGGGGTGCTGTGACCTCGGATAAGTCATGTCAGGCCTCTGTCTCCACAGAGGTAAACTGAGGTAGACAAGGATGTGAAGAGCCAACCTCTGGGGCGTGCCATGATGGTGAATGAGGATCCTGCAAGGACTCTGGGCCATCCCTTTTGAATAGATCACCAAAATTCGCAAAGATCTGGAACTAGTGAGTCTACTGTGGCCTTTGGGCCACATCTAGTTCATCTCCCGTTTTTGTGTGGCCTGTGAGCTAAGAATCGTTTTTACATTTTGAAGTGGTTGGAAAAAAAAATCAAGAAGAATAATTTACTGACACATGAAAATTCCATGAAATTCAAATTATCAGGTTTTTTTAATTTTATTTTTTTAAGTTTATTTATTTGGGTGCCTGGGTGGCTCCGTCAGTTAAGCATCCAACTTCGGCTCAGGTCGTGATCTCATGGTTCGTGAGTTCGAGCCCTATGGGCCGGGCTCTGTGCTGACAGCTCAGAGCCTGGAGCCTGCTTCCCATTCTGTCTCCTTCTCTTTCTGCCCCTCTCCCACTTGCACTCTGTCTCTTTCTCAAAAAATAAATAAACTTAAAAAAAATAAGGTTTATTATTATTATTATTATTTTTTTTTTTTACCTTAGAGAGAGTGCTTGAGGTGGGGAGAGGAGCAGAGAGAGAGAGAGAGAGAGAGAGAGAGAGAGAGAGACAGAATCTCAAGCAGGCTCCACGCTCAGTGTGGCGACTGTGAGATTATGACCTGAGCTGAAACCAGGAGTCGGATGCTTAACTGACTGAGCTACCCAGGTGCCTCCAAATTTTCAGTGTTCTTAAAGTATCGCTGAAACTCAGCCAGGCGTAATGATTCGTTCCTGTATCTTCCAGGGTTGCTTTTGTACTACCAGGGGCAGGGTTGAGTAGTTTCTCCAGACGCTGGACAGCCTACCAAGCCAAAAATATTTATCTGGCTCTTTGCAGGAAAAGGTGTGCCGACCCGGATCTACACGTTACTGTAGCAAGATGATCCAGGTTCTGTAGAGATCTTCTCCCCCTGATGATGCTGAGGCTTTGGGAAAGCCAACGCTCTTGAAGTCCTGAGGAAGGAACCTCAGCTAGTTCCTTCACTTATGACTCAGTTGGTCAGTCAGTCAGTCAGTCATTGTTTCACCAAATATCTATTGAGTTCCTGCTGTGTGCCAGACATTTTTCTGTGTGTTGAGGAAACAGCAATAAGTAACACAGAAACAGATTCCTGCCCTCATGGAGCTTACAATCTAATGAGACGAACTAGATCACATACAGATAAACATAGCTGTCATGTCTGGGGTGAGGATTGCTATGGGGAAGGGTGGGATGGTCAGAAAAGGACTTATTAAGAAGGTGATGGTTGGGGGCGCCTGGGTGGCTCAGTCAGTTAAGTGTCGAGCTCTTGATGTTGGTGCAGGTCATGATCTCATGGTTTGTGAGATTGAGCCCCACATTGGGCTCTGCACTGGCTGTGTGGAACCTGCTTGGGATTGTCTCTCTTCTCTCTGCTCCTCCCCCTCCCGCTCTCTCTCTCTCTGTCTTAAAATAAATAAACTTAAAAAAAAAAAAAAAAAAAAAGAAGGTAATGGTTGGTGCATAGGAGGTGATGTGTGAGCCCTGAACACACATGAGGGATTTGGTGGGAAGGGGGAAAGAACTGCTCAGGCGGAGGGAAAAGCAAGTTCAAAGCCTTGGGGTGGAAGCATTGGAGGAAGTCAAGGAAAGTAAGGCATGATAAGTGTTTTCAATTTTCAGCATTGACTCCAGGGCTATGGTACTCTGATTTATGGTCACGTTAAAAAGATATTTATTGCCCTTTTGTGGGCACGTTAGAAAACAAGAAGGGAGACGGTACAGCGCAATGGATGAGAATAGAAGCTCGGGGTGAGGTTTCCCCACATCTGCTGAATGGTACTTGGTTGTTCGGGGCAGTCCTGTGCCCTGGAGAATCTTTAGCGCTGTCTCTGGCTCCTGCCCATGAGCTCCCAGTAATAATCCCCCAGTTATGACAACCAAACATGTCTCCATGCCACATGCCTCCTGGGGGCAAAATTCCCCCCACTGAGAACTGCTGCTCTGGGGTTAGGCTGCTTCTTAGCCGCGTGACTTTAGGCAAGTTACTCAACCTCTCTCGACCCTAGTTTTGTCATCTACAGAGTGAAGTAATACCTCGACCTGCCATCCTGGGGCTGTTGAGTGGATTAAGCGGGGAATAGCCAGCATTCAGCATGGGTCTTGGCCTGGCCCAGGCCCTTGATAGATGTTAGCTGGGGGAGCAGAGACCCCGGCTCTTGGTTTTCTTTCATTCACCTTGGTGTTCAGTCAAGAGCAGTGTCTGTTTCTGTCTCGGTGAGAGGTGTATTGATACAATTTTTACAAGGGGCTCCCATCCTTGTGTTAAAGCACAAGCTACCGAAATGGCCATCTTTTGCTTTTTTCCCATTTATCAGTCATCAGTCCCTTACGTGTGGCTGCTATTTGACGATTTCCGAATTGCCCCATGAAGCGATGAGGTAGATACCATTCCTCCCACTTTTTGGGGTGCTTGGAAATGGAGGGCTCCCGGGACGCCAGTGATCGTTGGGCTGTGGGCAGCCCACATGATGAGGGGTGAGAGGGGAGGCTTGCAGGGTGGTTAGATAAGGGAGAGGAGCTTTTCCACTGTTCTCTGCAGCCGACCTGCTAATGCATCTGCTTAAAACGGCTTCTTTGTCCCAGGGGAGCCCCCAGAGCACCCTGACACCTAATGTCACCATGGGCCACACTGGATGAAAGGGGCACCTGCTGTAAAGAAGAAGGGCAACCGGGAGGAGTTGACAGACACTGGACAGCCTGGCATCTGTATCTCCCAGTGCACTCAGGGCACCCAAAAGGGGCCTGTTGGGAGCGCCTCTGTGCTACATGTTGGATTCATTTGGCCTTATCCCACCCCCCCCCCCCTCGTCTGTGCCTAAGCTGGTCACGGGACAAAATGTTGCTGTGGGCTCTTTTTTCTAGAGTTATGGAGAGAAACGGGCAATAACTGATATGTGCTGAGCACTTGTGATGGGCTGGAGGCACTTTCTATGCGCTGTTTTGTTTTGCTTCTCAATCCTCCCCAAAGAGGCTGTTAGCGGAAGTGAGTTTGCTCCCAAACAGTTAAGTAACTTTCCTAGGCCTGGCAGTTCAGTAATTTGGGGAAGCTGAAATTTGACCCCTATAATCCGTTTCTTTTATAAAACCTTAGATGTAACGTAAGAGGATGCTGAGGATTTTTCAAAGAAATTAAAGTTGCACTCCAGAGCTCAATGTCTGGCGGGGTCCCTGGGCTCCACCCACAGGCTTCCCCTGTCTCTGAGTCCACTTTTCACTCTTCGTGTTGGGTGAGTTTCTTGAAGCCAGGTTAATCCCCGCCTGTCTGCACCAATGATGGATTGACATCCTTCTCAGGAGTCGTTTTCAGTAGTCTTATCATGTCTCGTTCTTCCGTCCGTCAGTGTCTTTTCTTTCTGAAGCTTGTCAGTTTTAAGGCTGCCGTCACCCTTTACACAGCGATCTCGGATGTGGGGAAATCCGTCTGGGGTCTGATCCCCTGGTAGGCCCGGCCCGGGCCAGGATGCATTTCTGCCCCCGAGGATGCATTTCTGACAAGTTCCAAGGTGATGCCGAGGTCCACTGGTCACACTGGAGTTGGTGAGAGAGGACTTGCCCTCCTTCTGAGGCTTAACAGAATTCTTAAAAGGAGAATGTGGCCCCAGAAGAGACTCAGGAACCAGACCCCAGGAAGAATTGCATCCTTTGGGGGATCACAGAGTCCATGTGATGTGGTGTGAGTTAAGTTGACTGCTGCTAAGCTTGGTGAAATTGAGCCAGGTGTTTTAAATTTTTTTTTTTTTAACGTTTGTTTATTTTTGAGAGAGAGAGAGACAGAGCATGAACGGGGGAGGGTCAGAAAGAGGGGGAGACACAGAATCTGAAGCAGGCTCCAGGCTCTGAGCTGTCAGCACAGAGCCCGACGCGGGGCTCGAACTCACGGACCGTGAGATCATGACCTGAGCTGAAGTCGGACGCTCAACCGACCGAGCCACCCAGGCGCCCCAAGCCAGGTGTTTTATAATTGGCCCCTCTTCTTAATGGAGCGGCTGGCGTTTTCTGAGCACCTACTATGTGCCCGCGCTTTCTTCTCCCCACTGAGTAGCATGCTGGGTCACTTTGGATGGAAGGTCACCTTGGAGGTGGGAAGTACAACCCGTTTGAGTTCAAGGACGGTCTTTGAATCGGCATGCCTGCCATCGGCTTGCATGCCAGGAGCCTGTGGGCAAGAGGGAAGATTTGGATTTACACACATTTTCATGCTGGATTTCCTTCATTAGTTATGTGGTTCCGAGGGAGTCAGCTGCCGGGAGGCCCGGGAAGGGATAGTCAAGAGGTTTCTTAGTTGCCTCGGTGCCAGATTCACTTTGACTCTCTTGAAGCCCCTGGCAAGGCCGCCACTCAGCAGACTCCACGCCGTCTGTGCGTCGTGTTCCGGGAGGCACTTGGGAGGGCCCCGGACAGATGTGCTGTCACAGCCAATATACTCCGGCTCTGCGTCTGGCGGCTTATGCAAGGAAAATGGAGACTGGAAAGTCATCTGTGTGTCACTTGCAGGAGAAACACTTCAGGTGATGAGACAGGATTTGAGGATCCGAGTGGGAAGGTGGCCGTGACCTACCCTTCCTTCCTTCTCCCCACCTCAGTCAACCTACAGTCTCCCAAGCTGCCTTATGGACATAGCGTCCCACGGGGGATGTTGGGCTTATTGTTTTTTTATCTGTGATGATATTAATTTGCGTTAAACAAAAGAAGCGATTTACCTTGTAATTCTGAGGTTTATGGTATTTCTACTGAGTCCTTTCATCTATTGAAAGATAGTGTTATGCATTTTAATAGAAGCTGTTGTTTTCCTTAAAAATCTTTTTTTTTTTTTTTTTTTTTTAATGCTTTCTTCTCTCCTCAAATTAAAGAGTTGGAGCTCGTCTTATAAGGAGCTTTGAGGCCCAGGACTGCAAATGTTGTTTCCTCTGTGAGTGAGTGTGTGTGTGTGTGTGTGTGTGTGTGTCTCTTTGTCACACTACCAGCCCTCAATAGAGGTCTGGCACAATGCTTTTTGGGGACGCAGTGCTGTTTCTTTAGCCGGGGGTTTTTGAGGCTTCACAGACTGTGCTGGATTCAGGTGCTTGTACTGCGTGTGTGACATTTACCCACTCATCGATTATCGACTTCCTTTCAGGAATTTCCAGGAAACCCTCTTACCACGAGGGTACAAATTAATGTTTTTCTAGTTTAATTACAGCAGTTTTGAAAGGAAGCACCTTGCAGACCATTATCTAAAGCCGGCTTCCTTTAAAATTAGAGGGCACAGCATGAGAGCCTGGAATCTCCTCTAGCACGATGGGCTCTGACCTCCGAGGACAGGGTTGTGTCTTCGGACACGGGAGTGGGGAGATGTATCGAAAAGCGAGGGGAACACCTTTCTCTTGAGGCTGTCATCGCACTCGTCCGATCCCAGCTCTCTCTTCAGTAACCCCCTCCCTGCTTCCCGGGGAGGTGACCCCGAGGAGCCCGTCATTATGGCCCCGGCTTGATGGGTAATTGCTGGTTATGAGGTTTGATTTGACATCGGCGCTTTGTGTGATAGCCTGTTGGGTTTGCTTGGCTTAAATTGATTCTTTCCATTCCTCTGAGCTGCGGCGCAGAAACATGGCTGCAGTGGGGTTTGCCGAGATGCAAGGATGTCCATCTCGGCTGCAGGACCCACGACAGCTGTCCCGAGAACCGTTTCGGCAAAGCCTTCATGATTGGGTGCAGTGAAGGTCCGACGCAGGTGCAGCCTGGGTTCCTAACGGGTGATGATTATGTTTTCCTGGGAAACTACTTAGAGAGAGAGAGAGAGAGAGAGAGAGAGAGAGTGAGCCAGTGTGCGTGTGTAGTCGAGGAGGCCCAGCTGCAGAAGAGAAGGGGACTGTGTCGCGGTCTAGGAGTTTCTTCTGCCTCAGCTGTCATTCCTCGCCGCTGGCATCAGAACTGAACAAGGGTGCAGGGCTCAGGAGTCGCTTGTCTCTCTGCACAGCTGTGCCGCAGGCAGTGAGGCCTGAGGGAGCCAAAAGCATCTTACTGCTTATCAGCTGTGAGCCCTCGGGGGAGTCTCTGAACTGCTGAGCATCAGTATCTTTATCTGTCAAATGGGTCTGATAATACCTGCTCCGCTTATCTCACAAGGTCTTACATCTTCTGTCAGATCATCCAGAAGTATATACTTCCTGCTTTATAGAGGGATAGATACGGGTCCATTCAGTGAGAGGCAGTATAGCCTCATGGTGAGTGATAAGTTAGCAGTGTACTTGTGGTGGTAGTTAGTTGTAAGGTCTGGTCAGTCCGTGGGTAGTAGTTAGGAAAATGAATGTCACTCCTGCCGCTACATAGCCAGTTGTGAGTTGTTTTTTTTTTTTTTACTTCTTTTTTTTTTTATTAAAAAAAAAATTTTTTTTTAACACTTATTTATTTTTGAGAGACCAAGAGAGACAGAGCATGAGCAGGGAAGGGGCAGAGAGAGAGGGAGACACAGAATCCGAAACAGGCTCCAGGCTCCGAGCCGTCAGCACAGAGCCCGACGCGGGGCTCGAACCCACAAACCGCAAGATCATGACCTGAGCCGAAGTCGGACGCCCAACTGACTGTGCCACCCAGGCACCCCTACCTTCTTCTTTTTTTAACCCTCAGTTTACTCTAGGATGGATGGGTCTGTCGTCTGAAATTGCAGAGCACTTGTTGAAGGAGATTCTTCAGATGTGTTAATTTTGTTCAGCGATAGGATCTTTCTCCTGGGCCACGACCCTGGCCAGAGCACAGGCCAAGCTCTGTGCATCAAGGCTGTGGGGGGCAGTGTTCTGTGGGTGGAACTAAATCTGTTCTGGGTTCTGAGCATCAGAGGGGGTGCTTCTGAATTCCCTTGAGAGCCCTTGACCTTTGCATGTCTCTGCTCAGAGAGCCAGACAATCCGTGGCCCTGGGGTGTGAATCTGCCCTTCTGTTCGAGCCTTGGAGGCCGTGGCCTTTTGTTTCGAAGCCGACTGCCTGAGATCCCTTTGGAATATGTAAGTTGCAGGGGAAAGAATTGGACACATTCTGAGTCTTGCTGGTGGACTTTTTTTTGTCTATTAGGGGAATCCCAGCATCACTTAGATATACATGTCTTTATTTCCTAGCCACTTTAATTATATAGTAGTAATAGTAATAGTAATAATAATAATAATAATAATGATAATAGTGGCCTCAGTGCCCCTGGCTCCCAGTGCAGTTTCTTGTATGTGTTTATTCAGCGAGTGGATGAATGACTGGGAGGCCCACAGGGGAAGATTTGGAAGTTACCATCAAATTCAAGTCTGGAGGGGACCTTTGGGACAGATATTTTTTTTCACTGGGTCTCTATCCTTTGCTTTCTCCCATAACCACTTCCTTCTGATCCGCGTGCTCTCCTGCAGCGTGTATCCGCCACAGGCATGCTCGGGCAAATGCAGGTCCAGGCAGGGTGGCCGCCCTCCCACCTGGTCCCCTGTGGTCAGCACCTTGGGAAATCTCCCTGCACGTTTGTCCTGCCAGCCTGGTGTCTGGTGTGGGTCTGGGGTCAGAGCTGGCGGGAAATTCAAAGATCGTCTCCTTCCCCCTCTGTATTTTGGACGCTCAGTCACAAAGTGACTTGCCCAAGATCATGGCGAGTTAGCGGGCGAACCAGATAGAAGCCTTCATCTGCTGACTTTTCGTAGCTCTGGCCTGTTTCCAGGAAAGCAGGCTGTGACCTTTGTTCCTAGTGTCCTGGACAGAGACGCTATTTCTGGATGGACATGTCCTACATTTGGGTGTCAGAGTACCTCACTCTGGCCCCTGGGGGATCCCGGGGTGATGCTTTGAGGCTTCAGACACTGAGGGAAAAACGGATTTGGGTCTGCTCCACCGTCTGATTAAAATGGGCCTCTTCTTCCCCTGGCCTGGAGAATTGTTTCCTGTTCCCCTGCCAGTGGGCACTTCCTGCCTGTATCCTCTCTCCCGGCTGCGGGCCGGGGCACCCAGGCTGTGGCTGGCCGAGCTGCAGGCTCGTGAACTTGGTCTGCGTAGTTCCTGCGCGGTGGTGAAAGCCCAGACAGGCGCCCAGCACCCTCCCCGTGCCTGGCAAGGGCCACTCGGTTGGCGCTTGTAAAATTAGGGTATCTGTCTCCACTGGCATTTCTTTCCCAGTTATACTAATCAATACTAGGAAGTTAAATCAAGGCAGTCCTTGAACCGGCGCCAGCCTCTCAAATACTTGTACGGTGTCTCTGTTCTGGTGCTCGCTCTGGCTCCTTTCCTCAGCGGTGGATTTTCTATGCAGGGTAGGAGCATAGAGCAGGCTTTCTTGGGAAGCCAGGGAATACACACCTCCTGAGCAAATCATGGAGCCCCAGGTATGTTATCTGTAGATGGGTGTCATTGTGCCAACCTTAAAGATGTTGTAAGGATGACGTGTGTGGAATAAGCCTCCCCTCGTGCTTGGTACGTGGTGGGGTGGGTCCTGTCCAGACAGCCTTTGCTCTCGGATGATCTCTCTAGGTATGTTGCAAAGGTTCTCAAGCAGGCTGACCATCAGAATTACAGGAGGGGTGCTTTAAAACACTGGGCCAACCCGGCCCCTCCAGAATACCCACTCATTCAAATCTCCAGAGGTGGGCTCAGCATTGTATCATTTAAAGAGATTCCCAAGGCTCCAGGGTGGCTCAGTCAGTTAAGCGTCTGACTCTCGATTTCGACTCAGGTCCTGATCTCACAGTTGTGGGATTGAGCCCCGTGTTGGGCGCCACACTGAGCGTGGAGCCTGCTTGAGATTCTCTCTCTCTCTCTCTCTCTCTCTCTCTCTCTCTCTTTCCCTCTCTCCCTCTCCTTCTCTCCCTCTCCCCCTCTCCCTCTCCCCCCACACATGTGCTCTCTCTCTCTCTCAGAAAAAGGAAAAAGTTTCTCTAGTGCTTTCTTCTCATCCCTAGCTGTGTTTGGGAACCTCTGCAGGATGGGCTTTATTTATTGTCTCTGTAATTGTCTTTGATCAAGGTAAAATGGTGAGGTGGTATAATTGATTCGAGGATTTAAATGTTTTGGCCATTTTTTTTTCATGCTTGATTTGGGCTCTGTTTTCACAGTAAGTTATTTCTGTGTGTCGGGATGGGTGGGGTGGAAAATAGGACAATTATAAAAAAAAATGTCTACTTTTTGTAGATGCTTGACTAATTAGAAATAGGTAATTCGCACCTTAAAAAGGCATTCTTTGTGGTATGAAAGACAACTGGATTCTCTCTGTTCAGGTGCCACCGGGTTCATTTTTAAGACATAGAAATTGGTCTCTGAGATCACTTTAAGACGGATGGATGAGAGGGGTGCCTGGGTGGCTCAGTCGGTTAAGCATCCGACTTCGGCTCAGGTGATGATCTCACCGTTCTCGTGAGTTCGAGCCCCACGTCTGTGCTGAGAACTCGGAGCCTGGAGGCTGCTTCGGATTCCATGTCTCCCTCTCTCTCTGCCCCTCCCCTGCTCTCTCTCTCTCTCTCTCTCCTTCAAAAATAGTAAACATTAAAAAAAGTTCTTTTTTTAAATTAAAAAAAAAAAAAAAGATGGATGGGTGAGAGTCAGCTTGCAGTTAGTTCCCTGTCTGTTTCAGATATGTGGGTGGGGTTTCTTCTCTCTCTGCCTCTCCCTAACGCCCTCCCTCCCTCCCTCCCTCCTCCTCTGGTTAGCTTGCTTCATGGAGAACTCCCTGGTGCTTGTCGAGCCAGGGAGGGCAGCTTACGTTTCTGGCTCCAACCCTCAATGGCCTGGTAATTTCATAAAGACAGGAGCCGTTTCCAGCTTGCAGCTTACCTGGGTACAACCTGCTACTCAGGGTGGGGCCAACAATGTTTCTGTGGAGCAACGAGAAATACATCAGAGCAGGATGCAAAACGTGCCCCGTCTCTAGTTCCTGCATCTGTGATCCGGAGCAAGTAACCGAATCCTCGTAGAGCGAGCCGTGGTTCCCTTATTGGTTATACGGGGTGTTCACACTCCTCTCCTGAGTTTTCCCAAATGAAACATTTTCTGTGTGAATGCTTTGTAAAGCCACAGAGCCGTGTCACCTTATTGTATAAGGAATATTTTGCTGCTTATTAGAACTCTGGCATTTCCTCCCGAGTTTTGCCTGCGGTTTACCTCTTATTTCTCCCCATGTTTAACATGGCAGATTATTTGTATGTCAGTTTCCTTTTTGTGCCCTGGGAACACGGCTGTCTTTAAAAGCCCATCTCAAGCGCTGTGTTTGCAGGACTGTGAAAACAGATGCCTGCGTGAACCTGCTCCGACCAGCAGCCTCATTGCCGCAGCGTGCACGAAAGCCAGCGAACGTGTTCTTTTTCCTCGCTCCTCAGTTGGAATTGAACGGCACTACAGGACTTGTTTTCTGGAGTGGTTACTAACCCAAAGCGGCTTTCTTTGAATAAATGGTGCTTTCCCCTTTGGGGACTCAAGAATGGGAAGGACACACAGAGATCACAAATGGGTTTTGGTGCCAACAAACGGAGCTGCCTCCCAGAAAAAGTATTTGCATTCAGCATGTGTGTGTTAAATGGACAGTTGCTGGTATCTGTCTGTCTGTCCTTGGGAAAGGTCATAGTTCAGTAACAGCCCACATTTGGTTCCCTCGTCTCTGCTCTACTGTGGGCTCCGCAGCCAGCTCATTCATTTGTCCAAATCCAGGGTGGACAGTGGGAAATATACATCTGGCCAGAAAAACATTGTAGACAGAGAGAGAGAGAGAGAGAGAGAGAGAGAGAGAGAGAGAGTTCCTTACAGATAATTTCAGGTGTAATCATTGGTGGAAGCATCCACTCATCTATTTATTTCCTCCTCCATTTAGCCATTCACCCATCCATCCATCCATCCATCCATCCCTCCATCCTCCATTTCGGCAAATCCTTATTAAGCTCCTACTGTGTGCCACTTTTGTGCTGAGCTCTGGGGATAAAAAGCCCAATAAAACAGGATCCGTGTCCTCAAGGAATTGGCAGTCTAGGGTACAAGATGTTTTCCTAAATTTTAAGTCACATTCTTACCCGACACATACCTATTCCTGTTTTGTTTTGGATTTCATCTCTTTTGAACAAAGCACGGCGTGGAACCATTGTGACTTGTCCACTCATTGTGATGAACCCACATTCTAGAGTTGGATTTCATGTTTTGTGTAACTCTAAGCATGGTGTAAGTGCTTGTATTATTAAACGGGAGAAGGTGGAAGAAATCATCATCCAGGAGAAAAGACCAAATCTTATGTATTAAGGTATCCATTGGAATTCTAAAAGCTTTTTTTAAAGCCTCCTGGTATATAGTATTCAAAACGGCTTCTTGAGCCTTGGGTAAATTTAAGTGCAAACACCTTCTAAATCTATTATATTAGAAGGCTGGTTGGGAGGCAAGCTTTCCATCTTTCGAATTAGCCCAGGGACAGCCATTAAAATGAGCAGTTTGGAGCTTGGATTTGGATCTTGCAAGCCTCGACTGGGATCTGTCTCTATCTTGCCACTCTTTTCCTGTGTGACCTTGGTGAAGTTACTTAACCTCTCTGAGCCCGGTTCCCTCTTTCTGAACCCGGAATAGTCACGGTATTCACATGAAGGTGAAGTGAGCCTGGCGTGGAGTCAGTGCCCTAGCTATTTTGATGCTTATGAGGAGCAAAGGGCCAGGATGCTTCAAAAAAAGAAAAAGAAATTTTGGCAACATGAAGTCTTAGTATGGAAATGAGGTGCATGAGGCCTTTCAGTGTTACACAACTGTTGCTCCCCAGGGAATATTAATGCTTCTCAGATGGCCCTTTTTTGCATCTCTGCCGTGAGGAGGATGAATGGTGAGTTTTAGCTGTTTTTGCAGCGAAAGGTTGGTGAGTGTGTATGTACAGAGGTGGGAGGAGAAAGAGTTTAAGTCTATAAGCAATGCCGTAGATTTTCAGCTAACACGCCTGAATGTTAGCATATCATTCAGGCAGGTCACCTACTCGGGAGAAAATCCAATTCCGAAATGAATTTCAACAAATCCGAAAGGCAATTGGTAATTATGGCTGACATTATACATTTTTAAAGGGCCGCCTGGCCAGTTGGATTTTTATAACACTTGAGGCAAAGAGTTCAGTGGTAGTGGGAATTATTTTCACAAAAGGATCATTTTCTGAACTAAAAAAGAGTTTCTCTTGATTTTTTTCCCCCTTTGACTATGAAGGTAGTGCTATATGCTGTTTATAGAGGCCTTGATCCTTTTTAAACTTAAGGAGCACAGTTGGCCTCCACGGTAATAAATCGAGAGCCATATGGGGGCTCAGGGACATTTAATTTATGTGCAAGACTCCTTCCCCAAATTCAGCTGGCTACTTCCTGGGATGGTGTGCTTGATTGATGATTTTCTGGCATTTTGTGCGACTGGGATGTCTTTTGAAGTTTCTCCTGCGAAGCCTGAGGTTTGCCCCTGTGAGGTGTTAATGGGCGTCATGCCGGGGCTTTATTTGTGAGGGGGGGCGGGGGTTAGAGGCGCCTCAGGCCACCAGAGCCCTTGTTCTTCCACTGCTGATGCTCGGGCCTTGGGTCCTGGGCCCCCGACTTGAGTTTGGAATGCAAGGCAGTGTTTTTATTCCTGCTCCCCAGGCCACTGCTTGTTTAGCTTCTGGGGGTTCCCAGACCCTGGGAGGTACTGGCAGTGGGTGATCAGGCCCGGCCTGGTAACAGGCTGGAACAGTAGTTGGGAGAATCCACACAGACAAGTAGGCTCCTCGCAGCAGGGAACGGCAGGGATTTGCACTGGGTGACAAGAGATTGTGCCTTAAGCAAAAACAACCAGGCTCTAGGTGAACAGGCGCCCCAGGCGGGGACCACATCACCTCCTTGGTGGCCTGCTTGCCTCAAGGCTCTTCGTTTCCATATTCCCATTTCCTTGCCGAGTACTCTTTCCCAAATGAAACCTGGCTCCTGTCACTCTCCTGCAAACCCTTTCGTGGTGTTATGGGCTGAATTGTGACCTCCCAAAATTCGTATGCTGACGTCCTAACTCTCCTAGCCTCAGAACAGGACTGCATTTGGAGAAGGAGTCTTTATTTATTTATTTTTTTACTTTGTAAGTAGGCTCCAGGTCCAACGTGGGGCTTGAACTCACAACCCTGGGATCGAGAGCTGGGTGCTCGACCGACTGAGCCAGCCAGGCGCCTCTGCAGAGGGAGTCTTTAAAGAGGTCAGGAAGATAAAAGGAGGTCCTGTGGGTGGGCCCTGATCCGAGCTGCCTGGTGTCCTTAGGAGACAAGGAGAGGAGGGCGCAAACGTGCACGTGCACAGAGGTCAGGCCATGGGAGGACGCTGTGAAGATAGCCGTCTGCAAGGCAAAGAGAGGCCTCGGAGGAAACCATCCCCGCTCACACCCAGAACTTGGACTTCCAGCGCTGTGAGACAATATGTGTGTTGTTTAAGCCACCTGGCGTGTGGCTTGTTAGGGCAGCCCCAGCAGACGCATGCCTACGGCTACTCAGCCCATGGGTTGAGTAGCATATTTCCTGGCATCTGTCTGTCCTTCTGGTCGTGAGCAGAAATCTCTGCCTGATGGGCTGCAACTCCTTCAAGGCCAAGGTCAAGGACCACCTGCTCTGTGAGGCCCTCCTGGACCACCCGGCTCTGTCCCCCTCCTTCTCCTCCCGGCAGACTTGGAGCTCCCTCTGGATACTCGCGCAGCGCTGGGTCTTAACCTCAGTCACAACTTTCTGAGCCAGTCTGTTATCATCTGTTCTTTGTCTTTCCCACATCGGACTCTGAGAACCTTGAGCGAAGGGATTTTTGTTTGTCTTTATTCCTCAGTGCCTCGCTCTGAGCCTGGGAGTTCGTCAACGATTATTGGCTCAGTTAAGGCTTACCTTTTACTGTTCCTTAGGAAGCCTCCCCGCTCTTGCTCTGTTTTGTTAAAGGAGGGTGTTAATAGCGCCACACGGTATGGGTATGTCCCCGGGTGAGAACAATGGACTCAGTGATTCTAGGGAGTGTTTATTAAGCGCGTTCTGTATGCCAAATGAGTATGTACCTCGTCTGGTTATCACAGCACGCTTTCAGGTAGGCCTGTCTTCAACCTGAGCCACCTCTCCCGGGCAGGTAGTGTGGCCTCGCCGTAGGACCTGCACGTTCAAGTCTTCTTTCTCTCTGTGTCCTTTCTGGCAGGCCTGGACCCCCAAAGCAAATCAATCAATCTTTTTCTTTCTTTCTTTCTTTCTTTCTTTCTTTCTTTCTTTCTTTCTTTCTTTCTTTCTTTCTCTTTCTTTCTTTCTCTTTCTTTCTCTTTTCTTTCTTTCTTTCTTTCTTTCTCTTTCTTTCCTTCTCTTTCTTTCTTCTTTTTTTCTTTCTTTCTTTCTCTCTTCTTTCTTTCTTTCTTTTGTGGATACAAGCTACTTGTCTTTAATGTTTATTTATTTTTGAGAGAGAGAGAGAGAGAGAAAGAGTGCGAGCCAGTGAGCGACAGAGAGAGAGGGAGACACAGAATCTGAAGCAGGCTCCAGGCTCTGAGCTGGCAGCACAGAGCCCAGTGCAGGGCTCGGACTCAGGAACCGCGACTTGGTGACCTGAGCCAAGGTTGGACGCTAAACCGACTGAGTCATCCAGGTGCCCCAGAAAGCAGATTTTTCTTGAGATGCCCTAATGCATGGTGAAATTTCAGTGAAATTGGTGAGGAAATGACTCATACTTCATTTGCAAATGTAGGAAGAAATTGCTTCCAGCACCCCGCCGCCTGGGAGCTGGGTCGCCAGGGGCTGTTCTTCTCTGTGCCACTCTTTGGAAAGGGAGATGGAGTCCTGGGGACATTTCCGAGACTCTGTCAGGGCACGAGAAAGGCAAGGAGTGAACAGGACTCTTATGCTGCTTTCCTTTGGTGTCCAGATAGAATTTTCGGCTCACTCCTCACTCTGGGCACTACAGGGGGCTTTTGAGTTATTCTTGACTTTGACGGCTTGTGAGAAACAGTGGTGTCCTGGCTGTTTTCGATGCAGTGCACTTGACAGCCTTTCCTTGCACAGCTGTGTCCGGCTTTGCAGTTCTCTCTAAATTGCGCAACTCCACGGGATCCGCCGAGGGGGACGGCATCTTCTGGAAGGGAAGCGTGAAGATAAAGAAGTGTCGAAATGCGAGCAGCATGTCACCGGGCTGACCGGACTTCGGTCTAGGGTTGAGGGAGCCACGGACGTCAGGGCAGCTGTGACTGTGGATGCCCTTCGCACTGCGATGCTCGCACAGCCCCCGGGGAGGAGAGGAGACTGGAGTGAAGGAACAGTGGACAAGTCTCTCCCCGAGCCTCCCTGCTTCTGGGGCAGGAGATGAAGGGCAAAGTGATGCCTGCAGACCGAGACCGTTAAGAACCGCCAAGGAGTCGTGCCTCTTCACCCTTGGCGGCGGGGATTGTTAAGCCGGGTTTACATTTTTGGAAGTTGGTCAGATTCCTTCCTTGGTTCAGGTCGACTGGTCGTGTGGCAAGGAGACACCGTATTCCAAACCCCGGAACCTGGCCGCTTGGTTGCAACAAGGCCCTGCCATTTGCTTGACTGTGAAAGCTTAGACAAGTGACTTGCCCTTCGGGGTCCCCGTGTCCTCCAGGGCAAAATGAGGATAACTGTCGTATCTACTTTATTATAGAGTTGCATATGGATTAAATGAGATAACGCGCGTGATGCGTACAGCACAGAGTTTGATCCGGTTACCTGTTTGGAGATGGCAAAAAATAATAGCGCCTTCGGAAAGTGAAAGTTCATTTCTCCCTGATGTCTGGTCAGAGCAGAGGGAGCCAATTTTCTTTCCCTTGTTGCACGGCCATCCTTACTATGTGCTTTCCGTCTCGCGGTCCAAGGTGGCTGCTTTAGTTCTTGCCGTCATCTCTACATCCCGGCCAGGAAGGGGGAAAGGGAAGCGGAGGGTATGGCCTGAAAGTTGCCCAAGTCTCTGTTCCATCCCCTTGACTAGCGCTTAGTCATATGACCGCGTTATTCAAAAGCGAGTTAGGGAAATTTTAGGCCTTAGCTGGTACCTCACTGAGAACTCTATTACTATGTACGAAGGAGAGATTGGATTTGGGGGGGACAACTGATAGTATTTGTTCAAGAGGTAAGTGCTCAGTAAACAGTTCACCATCATCACGCTGATCATCATCATTTCTGATCTTAGCCTATAACTTCCTCCATGTCCCCACTTCCTGATTTGTCCCCTCGTTTTCCATTTTGACCATTTTAGCTTCTGCATTATTCCATCACACAGTTCCATGTCCGTGTACTTTTGGTACCTTTTTTAACCTAGAGGTTGGCAGAGTGGCCAGAGCCCTCCCGTGTCCTGTGTGACAGAAATGGAGATGAAGGCTGCTGAAGACATTGACCAGTTAGGAGGAAGGGAGAGCAGAGCATAAAGTCGTAGTGATCCCTTTGGCAGCTTAATTAAAATGTTGCAGGAAAAAGTTGAGGAAGGGAAGGAAAAAGCCCACCTACCTTTGAACGTAGGCTAAACCTTCGTTAGGTTTTATTTTGCTGCTTCCATTGTCCTGTCTGTGAGCCTCAAACGAAGACGTCTGGAGTCTCCACGAGGGTCTTGCCGAAGTGTTCGCCCGGAACCAGCCTCCTGGCTCACCTCCGGGGCTCCCACGACACGGGCGGACCCCTGGGAGGATGCGGAAGCCGAGTGCCTTCTCCTTCAGAAGAATTTTGGATAAGGGAAGAGATTTGTTCTCCGGACCCTGATTCACGATTTAAATGCTCTGCAAGAGTGTTTCCTGGTGGAGGTGGTTCGTTGAGAAATCACGTGGGCTCAGGACTCATTAAAGTATGGAGGAAGACAGGTGCCACTTTCCTGCTATAAATCCCAGTGAGGCTAATTTAATGGCACTCTAGCTAGCCTTCACGTTTTCCATTAGCCACACTTACTTCCGTCATCTGTCTCCCTCCTTCTCCTTTTTAAAATACTGTGTCAGAAAGTGAATTGTTCCAAGGTTATGGCCTTGCTTCTTTCCACTGAAGCACTTTTCTTTAAAGACTGGGGGCCATGGAGAGAAGAGATTGGGAAATCCCCAGAAAGAAACGTTGAAATCTTTTTTTTTTTTTTTTTTTTTTTTTTATGACTCTCCCTCATCCTTTCCCCTTCCCAGCCCCTGTTGATGCACTGAGAAATGTCTTGGGAATTCCTCTCCTTTGTGTTGTTCCTTCTGTTACTGTTCTAGTTCAGGCCCTCTGTATCCATCGCCAGGACTGTTGCAGTAGTCTCCTGGTTTCCCCGCCTCCTGCCTCTCCTCTGTCTCCTGCAGGTTCTCCCAGCACAGATGTGGAGTGGTCACTGTCTTGGTTATAGATAGTCACTTCTTTGCATTGCTATCTGTGGCATGGCATCAGCCTTTTTTAGGCATGGGGGTCCAAGGCCAGGCCATTACTATGGCTGTCTGCTGACATATTAATAACGGGGAATAGCCAGCATGGGAGTAGGTATTTATAACCCTCTTTGATAGCTGAAGACATGGAATCGAGACAGATTAAATAACCTACCTAGAGGATCTGAGAAAAAGTAATGAGATCAGAACTGGACTCCAGGGGTGCCTGGGTGGCTCAGTGAGTTAAGTGTCTGACTTCGGCTCAGGCCATGATCTCGCAGTTTGTGGGTTCCAGCCCCACATCGGGCTCTCTGCTGTCAGTGCAGAGCCCGCTTGGGAGTCTCTCTCTCTCTGTCCCTTTTCTTTCTGCCCACCCCCCACCTCTCTGTCTCAAAAATAAAAATAAAACATTTAAAAAAAAACAAAACCAAAAAACTGGATTCTAGAACCGGCACTCCCAAGCACCACATCTAGTGTTGGGCTTGTTTCTTTCTGGCCTTTTCTCCGGCTACCTCCTTCCCTCAGGCCTTGGCTTCCAGCCCCACGAATCCCCCACGGCCGGTCTTGTTGCCTTGAACAGCAAGGCCGAGAAGTTGCCCGCGTCACTGCGCCTGTGCCTTTCTGCAGATCCTCTGCCAAGACTGCCTTCCCTTGCGATTTTTTTTTTTAACTGAAGTGTAGTTGACGTGCGATATTAGTTTCAAGTGTACCGCATGGTGATATGACATTTGTATACATTACAAAATGATCACCATGAGAAGTCTAGTTATCTCTTGCCTTTCTGACTGGCAAAGTTTATTTCAAGGTCTAGCTCACAGCCGCCTCTAGGATGATTCCCGCTCCCGCCTCCTGCTACATAGATGTGTAAAAGATGGCCACCGTATTGGCTCCTGGCTTTTTATTTCTTCGATGCAGGCTAAGACCCCGTGCCTTCAAACCCTGGCGCCAAACTCCATTTTTTACACATCCACGATTTAAAAATAGCCCAAACGTGCAGATTTTTAGCCATTTATGGCCTGCCTGCTTTGCGTATCCCGGGAAACTACACCCAGCATCTGTTGGTCATTGATAAGGTAGAGGCCTGTGGTTATAAGACCCCAAGCTGTTCCTGTCCTTTGGAGCTCTGGGTCTCACTCTCCACCTGCTGCACGGTGACATCACTTAGGCCTGTAAGCCTCCTCTCCTGTCCCCTCCCCCATGGTAGTTCCCTAGTCCTGTCCCCTTCTGAATGGTGGACGCTGAGCCATGCCCCTGGATTGTGTCCTGCAGTGAGGAACTTCCCTGTCTCCTGAAGCCTTGTCCAAGGGTCCCCCAGCCACCAGTAATGCTTCTTGTGTGTCCCTGCCTCTCCTGCTCACATCTTTTTCCTTGACCAGTCCACAAATCACCGGAACCCTTACACCCCCGATAGATCCGGTCACACTTTCACGAGTTCCCGTCATCTTTGGAACCTGCCTCCATTACTGTGACTCATTTGGCCGTGGATTTCACATTCATCCCCCTTGGATTACAGACCAACAGTTGAGGAAGCTGAGCAGCCCCGAGATGGGAAGAATTGCAAAAAGTTTAATCGACTCACGGACGTGGTCGAGCTTTCCCAGCATCGTAGATTCATTCGGGGTTTGGTGCTCGGTCACACCTCACCTCGGCACCACGTACCAAAATGGTGGTATTTTGTGAAGTATGAGGGAGAAGCTGTTCTGTTGGTTGCACTGTCAGTTACTTTGATTTTCTCTGGTTCTGGGGGAAAAAAAAAGACCCTTGGAAAGATATTAGGGAGGATTAGTAAAGTTGAGAGCGCTTTTCGTTAAGTCTCATCTTGATGGTGGTGCATGTCCCACAACCCTTTTAATCTGAACTTTCCCACACCAACAGAATAAATACATGGATGAGGGGAGGGTTATTGGCGTTGCAGAAGGGTGCTTCTCTTCGCACTCCCTTCCAACGTGTGCTCCCCCGAGATGCGTAAGTGGTGGTTTGTGGATCGTTAAGGCGCTGGCAGAATGGAAGCTCAGGAGCCAGCAGCAAATGCAGATCGATAAGCAATGAAAGGAAGGCGTCCTTCTGAAATGGCCTTGTAGCCAACGCATGTTCAGGGTGGGTCACGTGCAGCTTTCCCAGAATATGTCTTTTTGGGTAACGCTCGTGTCCTGTTTGTTGATGTGTCTTCATTGGCCTGGAGCTGGCAATGTGAAAGCATTTCTTTCTTTCTCTCTCTCTCTCTTTCTTAAACATTTTTAATGTTTATTTATTTTTGAGAGACAGAGTGCGAGTGGGAGAGGGCCAGAGAGCAAGAGGGAGACACAGAATCCGAAGCAGGCTCCAGGCTCCGAGCTGTCAGCACAGAGCCCATCGCAGGGCTTGAACTCACGAACTGTGGGATCATGACCCAAACCGAAGCTGGATGCTTAACCAACTGAGCCACTCAGGCGCCCCATGAAAGCACTTCTTTATTTATTTTTAAAAATTTTTTTAAAAATTTTTATTTATTTATTTTTTTTAACGTTTATTTATTTTTGAGACAGAGAGAGACAGAGCATGAACGGGGAGGGTCAGAGAGAGAGGGAGACACAGAATCTGAAACAGGCTCCAGGCTCTGAGCAGCCAGCACAGAGCCCGACGCGGGGCTCGAACTCACGGACCGCGAGATCGTGACCTGAGCCGAAGTCGGCCGCTTAACCGACTGAGCCACCCAGGCGCCCCGAAAGCACTTCTTTAAAGAGAAACTAAAGTTAAACCCCTCCCCTTCTTTTTATTTTTTACTTTTTTGTTACTGAAAAATTTTTGTGAGAGAGACAGAGAGTGTGAGCAGGGGAGGGGCGGAGAGCGAGAGGGAGACACAGAATCCGAAGCAGGCTCCTGGCTCCGAGCTGTCAGCACAGAGCTGGACACGGGGCTCAAACCCACGAACTGTGAGATCATGACCTGAGCCGAAGTCAGAAGCTTTACTGACTGAGCCACCCAGGTCCCCCCTCCTCCCCCTCTTTTTAAATAAGATCAAAGTTATCCCACAATGAAAGGAAGGTCTTGGGTTAGCAGAGATGCTAGCATTTTTTTTCTTTTTTAATAGAAGACGAAAATTAAAATGTGGTTTTCTTGGCACAGTTCATATTGCAGTGACTGAGCTCTTTTTTCCCTTCCAAGATTACTCATGTCATAGTGAAAGAAGTTTTAGGGGCAAACTTATTTAGCAAACCAGCTTATTAAATATCTCTGTGATGCGCTGGGTTTCTCAGTTCAGAATATTTTATTAAGGAAGATGGGCGACAACATGCTTGGCAAGGACTGTTGCTGTCTTCAGTTGTCTTTGATGGTATAATAGACACCCTGCATGAAGACATGGGCCCTGAGGTCATCTGTGGTCCCTAGCAGCTCTCAAAATTTAGCTTGTCGACTCTTTTCTCAGAGCTAGGGGAATAGAGCAAGAACAAAATTCCAGTAATCATTCTTCCCGGTTGTAGTTAGCCACTTGCCCCTCATGGTTCCTAGGTAGCCATTTCTATTTTGTCGGGACTCGAAGCTTAGCATCAAGGGACTTTCACATTCATTTTTATAACCTCAGAAACACATATTTGAAGGTGACCGGGTGGATGGATTTCAGCTGATCCCATTGAGGAAGTGACAGAAACTGCTATCTGCTTAGTGTTTCCTTCCAGGAAGGAAGGACTCGGAGTCTAATCCCGTATTGGCCACGTGTGGTTCCTGCCGGGAGAGGGGTGGGGGGGCCTTGAAGCTCTGCTAATCTCCAGCCTGCCAGCTTGAAGAACGTTATGTATGTGTTGATTGATTTCCTGGGAGCTTGTTGTTTTGATTAGTTTCATTTGCATACTGGTTTATTAAGCGGCGGAACATAAGGGCTAACATTTTTTATTTTATTAAGGAGCCCCATTATTTTTAGTTCACAGAAGCCACGTTTCTGATGAGCCGTACCACCCCGTCTTCATTAGGCAATTTAAGATGGGAATTATACATTTTTTAAAAAGTAGCTAATTATGGTACAACCTGACACATTTGCATTTCTGTAAAACTGCTGCGGCAAAGATTTGGGGCTGGAAGACTACATCATACTGGGTTGTAAAATCACTCCCAGTGGGAGCGATTTCTGCCTGTAAGAAAACTTGCTCATGTGAGAAGATCGCACATTATCCCGTCTGATCCTCTTTTCTGAGGCCCCCCCCCCCTGCCCTTTAGAGTCTATAGGCTGAGCTCTAGTTCGGGGGCTCTGTCCTTGACATCCCCGTGGAGACTCCCTCATCCTGCGTTTCCGTGCCGAATGACAGAGAAGTCGAAAGACATCAGAGTCTTAACCCTGTCTCCTGGGGCATCTGGTCTTTGGGAAGTGTCTGTCCTTGGTGCCCCGTGGGTCACCGTGCCCTGGGTCTAAACTGCGTAATAGGGCCTTAATGCCTGGGTGTTCTAATCTGCTCCTCGCGATGAGGTCTCCCTGTCCTTAAACCTCAGGGCCACATCTCACACTGACTCTTTGACGGTGCTGCATTCCAGAAGCACTGTGGAATGTTGCTTACCTCGAGGAACATAAACCGTACATTGTGGAACGGAGGCATTTGAAAACATCTTCTCCTCTGCTATTGCCAAGGTGGTTCAATGTCTACTAAAATTAAATCCATATGGGTACGCTGAGCAGATGGGGAGGGCCGGGGGAGGGGGGTTGCCTTATGTGTCTGTGATGACATTCATGTAACCAGAGGTGACCTCAGAGTTATAAACCAGGACATTATTTCCTAAAACAGGATCAGGTATTCATTTGTGGTGCTAGAGAAAATTTAACTGAAACGTGTATTTATACCTAGACATATGAAAGAGATCATAGCTCCAGATGCAACGTGGATGATGACCAGATTCATTCTAGAGCCCTGTATATAGTTAGATTGTGAAAGACCATCCTTTTTATTACATTACGTTAACTTTCCTTTATGGTATCTGTTACTTCAGCTACTTTCGATGGCGGGTCAGCAACATACAGAGGGGATGTGCATTCGAAGTGAGGGAGAGACTGTAACTTGATAAAGCATATGTATTCAGTTGGTTATTTTTCTGTGTATAAAATGCAGAGGGTAAAGCTGGACGAGTCTCCTTGCCTAGCCAGGGACGTGATGGACCAGGAAAGCATCTTAGGGACATGGGTTCAGAAGGGCTGAGAAATGATGCCTTGGGGTTCATGAAAAATGATAGTGAGTACTTTCTCACACCCTTTCAGGGCAGAGTTAAGACCACTTAATTTACTGTAAGTCTGGTGTTGGTGTCCATAAACCCAGGATGTAAGTCTAATGAGGCCAGCCCCTCCTTCAGATAGAACTGACCCCGAGTTTATGGTCTCTGTTCCTCCTATTCAGTGTGTGGTCCAAGGGCCGATGGCATCAGCATCACCGTTGTTAGATTTGATTTGATTTTAATTATGTTTTAATGTTTATTTGTTTTTGAGAGAGACAGAGAAAGAGAGAGAGGGGAGGGGAGGGGCAGAGAGAGAGGGAGGCACAGAATCCGAAGCAGGCTCCAGGCTCCGAGCTGTCAGCACGGAGCCCGACGCAGGGCTCGAACTCACGAACCGTGAGATCATGACCTGAGCCGAAGTCAGATGCTTAACCGACTGAGCCACTCAGGCTCCCCGCTGTCGTTAGATTTAGAAATGCAGACTCTCAGACCTCATCTGCTCGTGAAATGCCCTCATATAACCTGCCCGCACCCTTGCTTTGCTGTTCTGGTTACCCACGAGAGCTCATGACCCCATGTATCTTCTCCCATGTACCTTCTTCTTTGGGTAGTGGGGAGTCCGGGTTCGGGATCCCATCAAGTGCGTTTCTTTTGGCTCTGCTGCTTGAAAGGTAGTTCCTACCTCTCTGCCTTGCTTTCCTCATCTGTAAAGTAGAGATAACAGCAACCACCTCACAGGGATTTTTCAAGCATTCAGCAAGAGAATATTTCCAAAATACGTATCCAAGAGCCAGGCCAAAGGGATGCGGTGTGTAGTAAATGTGATGGTGAGGTCGCTTATGTCACGCTTCCCCCGCTGACTGTGTGTGCCTTTGACAGAGGCCTCCAGTCTGGTTCATCTTTGCTCCCTCTCCTCTCCCCGCCCCCCTCCCCCGCCCCTTCTCTGTGCCTAGACCGTGTTTGATGACTGATGTAGCTGCTTCCCAGCACTCGGGTCTGGAGCTTAAAATCACCCTTGATCTTTGGAAAATTCAGTTTAAGTCAGAGGCAGAAGTCTTAAGAACCTTGGCTCCACGGGGGAGTGTTCTAGAAGCCTATTACAAGAGAGCTCCTTGGCGGTCAGGTCCGGGCAAGTCCGGATTGCTCTTTGGCTGCATATCACATGGCACACAGGTGTGCTGAGGCAGGAAGGCACAGCTGCTGAGAAAACGCTGGCTCATATAGCTTCCCTCATCGTGTCACTTTGGAATTCGACGCAGAATGAAGAGCTCAAGTACATTTCCAATTGGCTTAAATTGTCCGCCAGCTTGGGACGATCTCATCTTGGATTGGGGTGTGGTCGCGAGATCCAGGAGATCTAAAACTGCAAATCCTAGGGCGGTGGGCTGGGCTCATCCGTGGACACAGCTGGTCCCGTGGGACTCTAACCATGTGCCTCCTGGGTGCCACTGGTCTCCAGATACCCACGTGGGCTTTCTTTCGTGTTAGGCGGCAACGAGGCCAAGTAATTAACTGGGTGGGCTCTGAGGTCTGACGACCCGGGTTGAGATCTCAGCTGTACCTTCTAGTAGCCAGATCACAGGTGAGTCACTGAGCCTCACTGAGTCACGCGCTCACGAGGAAACTGGAGATGCCTTGGTGCTCTGCCTGGTCCCTGAGGTTTTTGAGTTGGCAATTCAGTAGAAATTTTACAAAATCTTGTTCGTGCTTTTTAAGTTTTAGAATAGCTGTAGATTTAGGGCAACGTTAGTATAGATAGCGGAGCTAAGACAGGGTCCCCGTGTACCCAGGATGTCCCTATTGTCAACATCTTACAGTAGTGTGGTACCTTTGTCATAACCAATGAGCCGATACTGGTAGATTATTACTCATTAAAGTCCACATTTTATTTAGATTTCCTTAGTTTTTACCTCATGTTCTTTTCCTGGCCCAGGACCCCACCCAGGACACCATGTCACTTATTTGTCATGCTTCCTGAGGCATGTGGCTGTGAGAGTTCCTAAGATACTTCTTGTTTTTGGTAATCGTGACCATGTTGAAGAGTACTGGTCAGGTTTTTTTTTTAATAGAACGTCCCTCAACGGCACGGTAAAGTGCCATTGCTGTCACATCATGTCAAGGGGACATACTTTCAACGTGACTTATCACTGTTGATGTGGCCTTGATCACCAGGCTGAGGTGGTGTTTGTCATTTCTCCATTGTAAAATGGTCCCCCCCCCACCCCCCTTCCACACTTGTGCTGTGGGAGGAAGTCATTGGCTATAGCCTACATTTAGGTGTTCAAGAAAATGAAAAAAATTTCTTTTTGCCCATACTTTTATTCAGCACTTCCCACACCCTGCATCTTATTAAAATCTACTCCATTTCCTTCCTTTTTTTTTTTTTAAGTAAACTCTACGCCCAACGTGGGGCTCGAACACATGACCCTGAGAACAAGAGTCGCACGCTCCACCGACTGAGCTAGCCAGGCGCCCCCAAATCCACTCTATGTCTTTTCCACCACTAGATTGTAGTTTTCTTCTTGGCTTATTTGTGTGAACACTGTAGGTCAGGTGGCCAAATTGTTTGACATTGGGGATCAGCTCCCCCGTTTCCAATCCGTACTCTAATTCTGTATTCTGTCATTCGTCATTGGGAAGCATTCACTGTGCATATTTTGAGAAGTGCTGAGTTGTGAGTAATTAAGGCCTAGGAAGTTCAAGTACAGATAACAAAAGCTCACCCCTCCACACACACCCTTCTCATGTGCCGGACACGGTATTAGCACTTAACGTATGCTGACTCGTTTCATCCACACAGGAGTTCTCTAAGGCAGCTGCTATTATTATGCTCGTTTTACAGATGAAGAAACTGAGGCACAGAGAGCTGCAGTGCACTGGGAACTGTTGCCCAAGGTTACACAGGTAGCAAATCGAGGGCCGGGCGGGAGCATTTAGAAAGCAAGAAGTTATCTGCGTGTTTGCTAACCGTTCTTTCCTCCTGCCCACGCTAGCTGACATTTCCATTCATCACCTTCTTCCTATGCTAGCAAAGAGCCCAGGCTTTGGCTCCTGTGTTTATTCCTGGCTTCAGCGCCTAGCTGCTGTGTGACCTTGGGCAACTTGTTTCCCTTCTCTGTCTCTGCACCCGTGAAGGTGTGGGTAATAACATTTGTGCCTCCCCGAGACGTTCTGATAAAATAATGCATCAAACTTAGTATTTATCATATATTGCAGATGCCGCTGCCATACTTTCTGAATTAAAATAGGGAGATGTGGATGCAAACTACGTGTCAGTGTGGGGACCGGAGGATGAACTATTGAAAATAGGGCTTGTCTCCTAAAAGTGGGATAGCTGCACAGTGGAATAAGATGCTCAGGAAGAAGGTGGAGGTGTGAGGGAGGGAGAAAGCCAGAACAAGTCAGGACGTTGTCATTCAGGCCCCCCAAACTGTCAGCTGTAATAGCAGAATATATAGCAAAGCATAGATTGAAGGACTTGGGTCATCTTTTCAGACTTTTAAATATCTAAATATGGGAATAATATATTTGAATCGACCTATTTTTTTTAAATGTTTTAATTTTTGAAAGAGAGAGACCGAGTAAGAGCAGGGGAGGGGCAGGGAGAAAGGGAGACACAGAATCTGAAGCAGGCTTCAGGCTCTGAGAAGTCAGCAGAAAGCCCGACACGGGGCTCAAACCCACGAACCGTGAGATCATGACCTGAGCTGAAGTTGGACGCTCAACTGACTGAGCCACCCAGGTGCCACTGAGTTGACCTGTGTTTTAAAATTTCTTATAATTTAGGATCCATAAGAAGAACATAGGTAGCATCTCGGATTTAGGGGAAGTCACCATTTTTAGTTAAGAACCATCAATTCCTAGACTTTTTTATTGTAGCTTTGCTTCTATCAATAGCTCTGGCAGGCAGCTTTTTGGGGGAGAGCCATATTTTCGCAAAGAATGAGAGAGAACGTGTGAGCGTGTAGAAGCTAGAAATCCGGAGCCAGCGGGCTATACGGGCAGATCTCTGGTGCCCTGAGGCCACTCTCCTGTCCTCCCCTTTCCTCACCTGGATGCTCTTGACTCCGATTCATGCCTCAGCAAAATCAGAAGCAATTGACACGTGTCAGGGGCCCGTGGGGAAAGTTGCAAATGGGTAAAACCGCAGCGCTCCGTCTGGGAATGCGGAGGCTCCATCCTCTCTAATTACAAGGCTAATGAGCATTGGAGACAAGGGCTCCAGGTGGCCTGTGGTGAGCCAGCAAGAATTTTGATGCCCTAAAATGGCACGCGTTTTCATTCCGAAACATGGTCTTCTCGAATGATGTGTGTGTTGAATTGAAGGAATGGAGGGAACACTAAACTTTTCCTCTAAGATTTTGCTCCCTATGTTAAGGCTGAGGTCAAGTCAGAAAAATACTTCATCTCTGGGGAATATTATCTCCAGCAGCCCATTTTGTTTCTTTGTTTTAAACACAGGTGTGCACGCACACACACACACACACACACACACACACAGAGTTTTCATCTGCCCTAGTCATGCTGTCCTTGTTTGGTGATTAATTGGCAGTCTTTGGCTTTGCCCCAGGGATGGAAATATCCTTGAAGGTCACCCGTGTGGAGTGGTGTCAGCCCACGGAGTGATTCATCACATGTCTGAGAAGTTCACGTCTTAAATGACAATCTACCTTAACATCTCTTCTGGAGGGTTCCTTCTCGGTGCTTACAAGACCCTTTTCTCTAAAAGCACTCTGTGTTCAGCTTGCATGTACGGTTCTTTCTTTTCACTCAAACAAAAATAACGAGTGTTCCCTTTTTGATTTCTTTAAGCCTCCTTGTCTGACATTTATGAAGTGGTTCCCTTTAACGTTCTAAAAATTTCCATGGTGGCCCAGTGGATGTTCTGAAATAGAATTTTGGCCATCGCCTCTTCCTTTCAAATCCCCCCGTTGAAGATGGGATATTTACTCAGAGTGCATTTGTCTGATGTTTTAGGGACACATTTGTCCTTGGCTCCGCTTCTTGGGTGACTTGGGAAAACAGTTGAGGAAAGGGCAGCGAAAGTTATTTCAGGACAGCTGATCTGCAGGGGAAATAACTGTTTGGGGAGTAAAGATGATCGGACGCCCTGCTGATATATTGTAAGTAATAGCTGGATAATAATATCATGCGTTTTCCTTTCTAGCGACTTGCATGTGTTATTCTGTTTGCACCATCTTGGATGTGAAGGATCAAGCTGGGATTAACAAGTAACTTCATCTTTCCTTAACTGAGAAAAGTGCGAAGTGCTTTTGAAATGGTAGTGTAGAACGTTGTGGAGAATATGCTAACATTTGTTTTAAAAATAATCCACGTGCAGCTGCCATGGAAAACAGTATGGGGGATCCTCAAAACTCACACGTAGAATTACCATATGATCCAGGAATTCCACTTCTGGGTGTAGACCTCCCCCCTGAATATGGAAAGTAGGGACTTGAACAGGTATTTATATATTCATTTTCATAGCAGCATTATTCACAATAGCCAAAAAGTAGAAGCAGATCAAACTGTCCGTCAAGAAACAACTGGATAAACAAAAGGCGGTATATACACACAGTGGAATATTACGCAGCCTTGAAAAGGAAGAAAAACATTTTTTTAAAGATTTTATTGTTAAACAATCTCTACACTTGACATGGGGCTGGAACCTACAACCCCGAGATCAAGAGTCATATGTTCTACTGACTGAGCCTGCCGGGAGTCCCCAGAGGAAGGAAATTCTGGCACAGTCTGTGACATGGATGAAACCTTGAAGACATTACGATAAATGAGGCCTCCTCACAGAAGAACAATACCGTATGCTTCCCTTTATGTGTGGTACCTATGGGGGTCAACTTCCTAGAGACAGAAGCTAGAGAAGGCTGGTTGCCAGCGGGCAGGGAAGAGGGAAAGGGGAAATAGTGTTTAATGGATACAGAGTTTTAGTTTGGGAAGGTGAGAACGTTCTGGTGATGGATGGTATTGATGGTGGCATGGCAAGGTGAATATTTAATGCTCTGAACTGTATGCTTAAAAATGGCCAAAAAGGGGGGCACCTGGATGGCTTAGTGGGTTGAGCGTCCGACTTCGGTTCGGGTCATGATCTCACGGTTCGTGGGTTCAAGCCCCGTGTCGGGCTCTGTGCTGACAGCTCAGAGCCTGGAGCCTGCTTTGGATTCTGTGTCTCCCTCTCTCTCTGTCCCCTGCCCCCTGCCAAAAGAAATAAAAATGAAAACATTAAAAGACAAAAAAGAAAATAATGGCCTAGTTCAACCAGAGGGACGGTGCCCCATGTCAGCGTAGAGAAATTAGCAGATTGGTAGGGAGAAGGGAGGGTAAAGGAGAAGGTCTCTTGCTGTTGTAGAAACCAAAAGTTTGAGCTACAGTCATGAGCTGTGGTGGTCAAAATCCTTCTCTGGAGATAACGAATTAGGTACTTTTCGTTTTGGTTTCTCAAAATAATAAGGAAGTCCTTTCCATCCCCATTCGAATCACTCCCAGTGAATTTCTATCAGGTGGTTATTGGTCTTTCCCCGGCCGTGGTGTGGCGTAGAGGTGTGCTGTCGTGTTGATTGTGGATGAAAATCGGGGAGGTGGTGTTATGAGATCCGGCAGGTGTGGTGTCCTTGTTCTGAGGACTGAGAGTCATCCGGGAGGGGTGTGCACTCCTTTTGGCGTGGATCATCTCTGTGGAAGGCAGGAATCCCCCAGAACTGGGTGCAAATCCGGCCTGAGCATCCTTGCTGTTATCCTGTAGAGTGAAGGAAAGAAAAGGACTCAAGGCAAGTTTTCTTATAAAATTTTTACAAAATTAATTCATTGCCTTCTTGAGTTCTGTCATGTTGTCATGAAGTTTAAGGACTCTGAGTGAATGAATGGCCTCTGGAGAGCAGGGGAGGCCCCCTGCCTTTGCCGATCTCAGGCGCCCTGACCCTTGGAGCTGATCCCGTGTTCCAGCATTCCTTTGCGGGGCCTGTCCCGGAGTCCTTCGGAGAATGAATGCGGACTGTGTGCCGGTGAAGGATGGCGGAAAGGAAGCAGGTTTTTGAGAATAACTGCCCTTGTCTCTTGGTTGGGCACGCGCTTGGCTGATTAGTTGAATATCTAAAAATCTGTGTTCACATATAGAACAAAATGGATATGAAGATCCCTAATCTTTTAACTTTTTTCTTTTTTTGAGAAGGAAACTAATATTTACCGAAGGGAAACTCTGTGTTCTAACTGTGTTATTTCCCATAGTTCTTGCAAGATCTGGTGAGACGGATAACAGCAATAATAAGGAACACTCATTGCAAACAGAACTGTGTCAGGCTCTCTTCTAAGTTTTCTGCGTGTTAGGATTTACGGATTGACTCCCCTGAGCAGTGCTCTGAACAGAGAGAGAAGAGCTCGGGTGGCTGAGACACGTAAAAGTGAAGCAAGGCATCCAAGATTATACTTAGTCAGTGACAGAGGCAGGACTCCCAGCTGGCTCCTGGCTCCAGAGCCCAAGCGTGTCCTTACCCATCGCGTCAGAGATGAGGAAGCATGGTGTGAGTTGCCCCAGGTCGTGGAACCCTAAGTGGTCAAGTTTATTTCTCAGTATTTCCCATTCTTCAGGGATAGTAAGATGTTTAGCTTTCCTTCCCAAGTTCTTTTTTGTTTGTTTGGTTGGTTGGGTTTTTTTTACATTTATTTTGAGAGAGAGACAGAGATAGAGGATGCACAGGGCAGAGGCAGAGAGAGAGAGAGAGAGAGAGGGAGAGAGAGAGAATCCCAAGCATGCTCTGTGCTGACAGTGCAGAGCCCCCGACGCGGGGCTCGCAATCATGAACCGTGAGATCGTGACCTGAGCCAAAATCAAGAATCAGACGCTTAACAGACCGAGCCACCCAGCTGCCCTTTCCTCCCCAAGTTCTTCTTAGCGAGCCGAGCCGGGGTTCCCTGAGCAGCCCAGAGTGCCCATTTAGAAAGCTCTGGGATTTGATTCAACACGTGTTGAAAACAGAATTGAACTGGAGCCCCAGAACGGGGTGTGTGCAGCCCCCGATGATCTTTTGTTCCAGGGCAGGGAAAGTTCCATCGTGTCAGGCTCCTGCGGGCTCCTGTGGCTGCCTCGGGCAGACCATCTCTTTTCTCTTTAGGACAGAACAAAACAAAGGGGACCAAAAAGTCCAAGACAAAAGTCAGGAGACAAGTGGTGGTAGGACCAGCCGTGTTCCCTTTGGGTAGCTGGCTGTTGCTCAGGGTGTGAGCCCGAACTTGCCATGACACACGCAGCCCCGGGCTGTGCCTTTTGGAACAGGGCCTCCAAAGCACTAGTTGAGAGGTACTTAGATTTCCAAACCAGATGACGTGCTTCGCAGAGCAGGATTTTGCTTCTGGCTTGTGTCATCGAGACACCCGAGAACCAGGTAGAGAACTTCACTTTTTCTGTTTTACGAAATTATGGATAATAGAGTAGTCAAGTCTTCTGGCCACTCCAGCGACTAGTAATGTTTTTCTTCCTGTTGCATCTTGGGAGGAATACCAGCAGTTTGCGGTGGGGATGCCAGTTGGGGTTGGAATTTCCTGTGATGGGGGAGTAATTGGGAGGCTACAGATGGGAAGATCTTCTCAAGCAACAGGTACAGAACATAGCAAGGCAGTCCCAGAAAGGGTGTGTGTGTGTGTGTGTGTGTGTGTGTGTGTGTGTGCACAGTTCCAGGCAGATAGGCCAGGAAGATGGTCTGATTGCCAAATGGATCGGAGCCCGAGTCTCCAGGTTTTCAAGTGGGTAATTGGAACAGGAAGGTGCCAAACACAGGCCCGCTGGCACCAGGAGCGGCGAGGTTTTCCGTTCAGGTCGGATAGTCTCAGGGCTGGGATGGGTGCATGTCAGTTAACAAATCCAAGCACCTGATATTCTGCCTATGATCGGGGCTGGGGGTCAGAGAAGAATGAGCACACAGAATTTCCATTCCTGAGCAACAGAAAGTCTCGGGCTAGAAGGTGAAAGGGTGCCACGATGGAGGGTAGTACAAGCCAGGGTAACGAAGCAGTAAATTGTGTGGGTTTGCTTCTCTAGTGATGGTATCTCTGACATAGTGCTCGGGCTCTGCAGTCAGAATGCTTGGCTTCATATTCTGGCTGTGTGGCCTTGAGCAAATTATTTCATCCTTTTGGGCTTCCATTTCCCTATCTATAAAATGAGAATAATTATAGGAGTGACCTCATGAATTTGTTAGGAGGATTAACTGGTTTTCCTTCTGGATAAAAAGAAAAAGGCCCTGCCCTTGCTTCTTGCTTTTGGATGTGGTCTCGATACCTGGAACTGTAGCAGCTCTCTTGTACACATGAGGCAATGAGCATGAGGGGAATGGTCAGTATGCAGAGGGTGGCTGACGAGGGTGGTTGGGATCCTTGACTCTGCCGGGTGGCCAGGCTGGTGCCTCCTTCCAGACTTTCTTAGGTGAACCATTGCTGGTTGGGTTTTCGGTTACTTGCAGCCAAATGTATCTTCACTGCTACAAATTTATTGCTAGACTATAAACTCATTGAAGGTAGGCAGTGACTTACTCATCTTGGAACTCTTAAGGAGAACCCAGCAGAACACCCTGCATATAGTAGGTACTCACTGGTTGGAGATGGATGGTTGGAAAGAGGGAAGGAGAGAAGGAGACAGGTAGAGTGGCATGCTGGTAAATATTTAACTATTAGCTTTCTGCGGGAAAAGCCCTGATTTGTAGGGGCACCCGAGTGGCTCAGCTGGGCAAACACCTAGGTCTTGATTTCAGCTTGGGTCATGATCTCAGGGTCGTGAGATGGAGCCCTGTGTCGGGCTCTGTGCCGGGGGTGGAGCCTGCTGGATATTCTCTCTCTCTCCTTCTACCCCTCTCCCTTATGCGCACGCTCGGTCTCTAAAATAAAATAAAATAAAATAAAATAAAATAAAATAAAATAAAGTAAATTAAAGTAAAGTAAAGTAAAAATAAAAGTAAAAGTAAAAATAAAAATAAGAATAAAAATAAAAAGTACTGATTTGTAGCATTTGCCAGTTTCCACGGTGTAAATATCCCCACTGTGGCTGATTGCCAGTTACCAATGTAGTATCACTGAACTCATGTTTGGGAAGAGATACATTCAATCAGCTCTTGATGAGCTCGTCCAGACCAGCCCTGGCTCACCACCGGAGGGATGCAGGGAAAAAAGGAGAGAGAAAAGGGAAGGGAAGGTTCTGTTAAAATTAATAGTAGTAATGATGATAATAGCAATAATAATATTTAAAGTTTATCGAGGGCTTACTCTGTGCCAGGTGCTGCCCCAAGACCTTCTCAGTGGTCTTCTCGCACCTCCCAGTGCAGAACTGGGTCACAGTGGCTCTTGCTAGCTGCAGGAGAGCCGAGGAAAAGTGAACAGAGGGGTGTGGTGGGGGTGAGTGTGCTGTCACTGAAATAGACCATTCGTGTGTCATTCTCTAGAGCTGGGCCCTTTGCCTCTCTGAACACAGGCGGGCATTTGTTGGCAATGAAGGACGGCTGCTCGATGGGCAACCAAGAGTGTCCAAAAGGGTAAGACTTTCCAAGTAGAATGAGTTATTTTTCAGATACCCAAACTGCCTTTTCAGCAAAGTTAACTAGCCCCGTTATCATCAAAATTACAAAATTCTTCCCTGCCTTCCTTCGTGCCTGTCCTCCACTCGGGACATCATACACTGACCTTGTCCTTCACAGTGGAATGAATAGTTGGTATTCTCAGCCAGATACCAACCACAGTGATAAATGAGTTGGGGAGAAAGGAAATGAAAACACGACTGCGCTAAAGCCTCCAGAAGAGAACACCAGCGCCCCCAAGGTGCACGTTCAAGGCACTTGAGTTGGTCTGTGAAGTCTGGCATGGGGCCGGGGTGGAGACTGTCTGTGGAGAGCGAGGTGGGGAGGATGAGGTGATGGGGATGTCTACTGCAAAATTCCTTCCTTGTGAGGTCAGCTTCCTTCTTTACATCCGTCCTCTCCGGGCAAATGGCTCACACCACAATCCAGACTTATCATGTGCCTCCGGCAGGTGGAAAATATATAATAAAGGAAAATGCCAAAATTATTGGGGCCATTGTTGGGGACAGAAGGCAAGAACTATTTTGAGGGTGGAGTTTTCTGTATCATCTTAGGAATTTTTGCAGATTTTATATCCAGGTGTCAGTTTCTTAAAAAAAAAAAACAGATTATAAGTGATTTATCGGTTCTACTTCATCAGAAGCCCAGAGAGGAACAGCAAAGGCAGAGGAGGAGAAGATGTGAGGAGATTAATGAAGCCGTTCAGAGGACTCCCTGTGATGGAGGAGCCTAAGCTCTGCTCCCCATCCAGTTGACGGGGACAACGATGAAACGCTGGAAGACCCGGACTGTGCCATGCAGTGACGGCACTTCCGTTGGAAGAAATCTCCGGAAGAGCCGAGATTGGAAGAGGCGGTTATCTCTCAGCGGGCTGCATAGTGCACACTGGGAGTCAGAGCTGATCCCTACCTGACCCCTTTGGACTGTTTGTAAAACCGATTTAGAAGCACCCACTCAGGGGGCGCCTGGGTGGCTCTGTCGGTTAAGCGTCAACTTCGGCTCAGGTCATGATCTTGCAGTCCCTGAGTTCGAGCCCCGCGTCGGGCTCTGTGCTGACCGCTTGGAGCCTGGAGCCTGCTTCGGATTCCGTGTCTCCCTCTCTCGCTGCTCCTTCCCCACTCGTGCTCTGTCTCTCAAAAATAAATAAACATCAAAAAAAAAATTAAAAAAAAAAAAAAGAGGCACCTGCTCAGCCATTTTTGAGCCGACACCCAGGGGAGCATGGGTTGAAGTCACAGTTCCTTTGGGCTTTTCCTGTATAGAACCTACAACCCGCGGCAGACGAGCAGCGCTGGTCCTTTGTTATTTGTCGTGTTTTCCCCTGGATCAGCTGGCATCGTCCCACCTGGTCGGTCCTGTTGGGTTGTAAAGTCTGCAGTGCTCTAAGTTAGCGAGCAAGGTCTGGAGAGTCAGTCACCAGCCAAATGCTTTGGTCTTTCTTTACACAGCATGGAAAATACCGTGTACTTTTACTCCGCCCTGAATATGGCTGGTTCTTCTAAGGCCGGGGTGGGCAGACCTTTTCTTGAGGGCCGGGGAGTAACCATTTTACGGCTCTGGAAGGGGGTGGGGGTGGCGCACGCTGTCACAACTGCTCAGTCGTGCAGGCCGTCGTAGAACAAGTCCATCCACAGGTGAAAAGTGGGTGAATGGGCATGGCTGTCTTCCAGTACAACTATTTACAACAGTGGACAGGGGGCCAGGGAGGGATTGGGCCTGCAGGCCACTGTTTGCCAGTCGCTGTTGTAAGGGGTCAGAGATGGAACGGAAACCTGTTGCTTGCCAATGTGGGTGATGGTGCGTTGTAAAAGTCGATGCGTTATCGTGCTACGAGGCCCTTCCCCGCCGGAAATTAGAGTGAAGCCAAAAGGGGTCATCAGACTCCCTCTTATCCTATTGGTGGTGATGTGGGGGTGAATCAAAGGCGTGAAGGAGGCAGAGAATGTCTTCAGGTCACTTTAATGACATCACTAGTCTTGCCTGGATGACGCAGCCCCCGGAACTCCCAGCGACACGGCGTTGGCATGACCCGTGTTGGCTGGATGGCCAGCCACAGGTTAACTTCCCCTCCAGGACTTTGCTAAAGCTTTCCTTCTCTTATTTCCTTCATCCTTCTAATAGTCTCGGTAAAGAGGATAATATGGTGAGTGCCGACAATGCCCATTTGAGACCTATTACAGCTTATTTCTCAGCAATTTTCAGGCTTTGGCCTTATTGCAAAAGCAGCCTATTCTCCTACGTTGAAGTGTGGGTTGGGATTCACTGGCATTTCCTCCCAGACTGGGGAAAGCTCTGTGAAGAGAGGAAAACAGTTCTCAGTTTTACAAATACGATTTTTGGACAGACTTTCAACGGGAAAGATGAACACTCAACTCCACGCTGCACAAATATTGTCACATTAGGACCTGGGAGAAGGGCGGGGTCAGACTGGCATCTCATAGGCCCACACGGAGGTGTTAACAGCTCCAAGGGCTGATGGTGTGGTTCCCGTGATTCCCGGAGGAGGGGCCGGGAGCAGGGAGATGACCTGTCTGGTGTCGCCTTGCTTTGCAAGCAGGTGTTGGTTGTTGATTGTTAGAAGTGGTTCAGCTCCACGTCACGAAAACCCTGCTCGTGTTCCTGGAATCACCCAGTTTCAGTCACTTTGAGGTCTTGCAGGAGGAAGTGACATGACCCGCCTTGTTTCCTGGCCTGTGCTGTGCCAGCGTGACTTAGCCGGGTACCCCGTGTAAGGAAAGGCTAGATTTACATATTTTGCTAATTCTAGCTGTCAGATTCCTCGAGGTGATTTAATGGTGGGGAGGCCCAACGAGTGTGAAGGGTATTTTTAGCTAAGCTGTGTGGGTTTGATAGCCTTTTGGGGACCAGTAATGGAATCCGGAGCTCCCTGGTGAGGCTGTGGGGAAGCAGGGAGGTGGAAGGGGGCTGGAATTTGGGTGACTTGACCCTGAGGTGGGCTGCTTGTCTCCTTTCAGTCAGCCTGCTTTCCAGGGTGTGAAGCTAACACCCTCCCTGCTGCCTGGGTTGGGGAGGCCGTCTGGGTTGATGAGGGGTGCAGTTGAAGTTGGAAATTTGATCTGCAGGGTGTTCGTTCATTCATTCATTCATTCAACAAGCATTTTTTTGGGTGATTTAGACCAGTTTCTCAGACTTTTCATGTGTGTACAAATCATCAGGATTCCTCTCCCCACTATGACTATAGATATAAGGCACCAAGCACAGTACCTGGCATGGCCGTCGGTCCTTGAACAATGTTAGCTGTGACGACCAAGGTGACGAAAACAGTGATGGTGGTGGCCGTGGTGGTTTAGGAGGGAATGCCTAGCTTTTCAGGGAGGGCTTCACATAGGAAATGCCCTTTGAGCTGAGTTTCATAGGCAAGTAGCAACTCCTCTGGGCAGTGTATCAGTTATCAATGCTTTGTAACAAATTAGCACAAATTTAGCAGCTTAAGACGGCACACATTTATTATTACATAGCTTCTGTCGGTCAGGAGTGTGGGCACGGCTTAGATGGGTCTCGTGCTTCAGGATCTCCCACAGGCCGCCATGAAGATGGTGGTTAGAGTGGGGTCTCATCAGAAGGCCCGACTGGGGAAGGATCTGCTTCCAAGCTCATGTGGTTGCAGGCGGGGTTTGGTTCCTTGCAGGCTCTCGGACACAGGGCCTCAGTTCCTTCTGTCTGTGGGCTGGAGCTGCCCTCAGTACTTTGCCATCTGTGCGTCTATATTGGACAGACCCCAACATGACAATTTGCTTCATCAAAGGTGAGAGAGTGATGGCAAAATGGAAGTAATATCTTATGTAACATAGCCACAGAAGTGATGTCTCCTTACTGTCGCCGAAGCGAGATGCTAAGCCAGCCCATGTTCAGGAGGGAAGGGAGATCGCACAGGGCTGTAAATACCAGGATTTGGGGGTCGTCGAGGGGGGTCACCTTACAGTCTGTCCACCACAGAGGCAAGAGGGGCCCCGGGTGGGAGAGGAGGGAAAAGCTGAGCAGTGTGAACAGCACGTGCAGGTGCACAGAGGTGCAAGGGACCAGGTGCTGTTGAGGAGGTGCCCTTTTGGATGGGTGTGACTGACCAGAAGTCACAGTGCGGTGGTTGGAGGTGAGAATGGACCAGGAGCAAGGATGCACGGGCCCTGGCACTGGCACCACTCTTCCTGATGATGACTGACAGTAAGTCCCTTGCTCTCACCTTCCATTTCCTCTGCTGCCTGAGACAAGAGCAGGAGTTTTCACCTGGGTGCCAGGGAGCTGCGGTGCCACAGAGGAATCTCAGGGGCTCCTGGTCAGGATGGGGGATTGGGGAAGGAAGCATTGCGCCCTTCCCCACCAGAGCAGCTCTGTTTCAATCTCGGAGACGGGCTTTTCTGCCCAGGGCTCTCTTTTAATGGAAGCTTCCATGACTTAACCAGGTTGCCTTAATGCCTAGCTGCTCTTGGAGGGTCCTCCTGTGCTGGTCCCAGGTGGCTCTGTTAAGGGTTCGTGTGGGCTTGCTTCAAAACCAGAGAACCTTCGATCCTGAGTCAGTCAATTACATTGAGTGCCATGGTTTTTTTTTCCGTACAGAATTAGCAGTAGGAGGGGCTCGAGTTGAGGCTGTACTGGGGTTGCTGGGAGGTGGGCCACTGAATTGTTAGGAAATCCAGGGTCTAAGCTTGTGATCAGAACTGTCTGTTTCATTCATTTGTCCACTCAGTAGCCGATGTGTTTGTTCGTTCAACGTGCCGTCAGGCACATAGCGTTCAGTGTCATCGTGGGGCCATCTCAGGTTCACCCTCAATGTGTTTCATTAATGCTGAGCATCTGGGATAGGAAACTCCAATCCCGGCTACGTTAGAGAGGCAGGTAATAATTCAGGTTCTACTTGCCTTGTGCCTCACTGTCTAGAGGAGGGCAGGGAAACTGTTCCTTTGCTATCACTACATCAGGGTCATTGTCCCTTCCTTTTAAGGGACCCAGTGAAAAGGAGTATCTGTGGGAGAATGGGGACTAAAGATTAGTAGGGTAAGGAGGCCTTGACCCCTAGGAGAGGGAAATATATTTTTGTAATAGGGTTTCCACTTGTTAGACTTATGGGTTAAATTCCACTAATCTGGAATGACCCAGAAAAAAATCGTTTGCTCACTTTCTGGACGGGTGGTACCCACCTCTCACTTGTCCTCTTTCCCTCTCACTTCCTGCCTTTCTCTTCGCATATATATTTCATAATGTTTACTTATTTTGAGAGAGAGAGAGAGAGAGAGAGAGAGAGAGAGAGAGAGAGTGCACAGATGGGCAGGGGAGGGGCAGAGAGAGAGAGGGAGAGAGAGAATCCCCAGCAGGGGCTGGATCCCACGACCCGTGAGATCATGACTCGAGCCGAGATCGAGAGTTGGTCGCTTAACCGACTGAGCCCCCCAGGTGCCCCATTCCTCTCTGTATATTTTTAACTTTTATCCATGATGCTATTCTTTACAGGACTCAGAGTGACAGCTGGTCCTAGTTTGGGAACTAACTGCCACTAACCAGCTGTGGGACCTTGGACAGGTTGCCCAGCCACCTGGAGCTCAGGTGTGGAGGAGGGGGTTGGGACCCATGAACTCAAAGCCCCTCACGACCAGGCCTGGAAGGCTGGATTCTATGTGACTGCTGTGTCCGGAAGCATTAAAATTCATTGTCTTCCCTGGAGCCAACTCTCGCTCCATTAAACAGCTTGTCCCTGAGGCAGATGGTGTTGGCAAGGGGCCTGTCCTCAAGAACAACAGGTTGGGGGCCCGGCAGGCTCACAGAGGAAGTCTCTGGGGAACCCCAGCCTCCCTGCTGCTCTCTGGGAGGGGGGTCCAGGGCCCTCTCAGCCTGCTGGACGGGAAAGGAGCCCTGCCCCAGGGAGGAGGGGTTCCTGAGACAGGGACGGGGTGGGGGGGAGCACTTCCAAAGGCTGACTTGGGATCCTTGGCAGGGCTGGCTCCACTCGCCGGGGTCCCAGAGGTGCAGGGTGTGGAGGACCTTCCTGGGATGAGCTTTGGAGGGACAAGGAAGAGTCCCAGAAAAGAGGAGTCCTGGCAATAGCATCGATCTTATTTCTCTTCTGTGCAAATTAGCTAAGCATATATCACCGATAATACCCCGGAGAGCATGGCGCCCCATTTTACAGAGGGGAAACGGAGGCTCACAGACCTCAAGGAACCTGTTCCACGAGGGTGCTGGAGCTAAGATTAGAAGCACATGTTCCTTTCCAAAGCCCCTCTCTTCCGTGGCCCCCAGCTGAGAGGTTGAAAGAGGGCCAGAGGGGAGGGCTCTCCATGGTTCTGGAGCTTAGGTGTTGGGGGGGGGGGTTACTTTCCTAGGGCTACCAGAACAAATTACCACAAACTGGGTGGCCTGTCACAACAGAAATGTATTCTGTCACACTTCTGGAGTCTAGAAGTCTGAAATCAAGGGTAGATTCCTTCTGGAGGCTCCGGGGGAAAATCTTTTCCATGCCTCTTTCCTGGCTTCTGCCAACTGCTGGCAATCCTTATAGACACATCTCTCCAATCTCTGCCTCTGTCTTCACATGACATTCTCCCTGTGTGTTCTGTCTTCACATTGTGTCCCTCTCTGCATTCCTGTGTCCAAATTTTCCTCTTATAAGGATGCCAGTCATGGGATTAGGACCTACCCTACTCCTGTATGACCCGATCTTAACTTCATTACGTTCGCAAAGACCTCTGTCCAAATAAGGTCACATTCATAGGTACCCAGCAGTGAGGACTTGGACATATCTTTTTAGGGGAGCACAAGCTAGCCCCCAGTAGGGGAGACAGCTGTGAGGCAGGAATAGGCAGAGAGGGGGTAGGGTACATGCACAACTCGGACCCCTGAGGTTGGAGTGGCCGGCTTGTGGAGGGCCCGTGGCCCTGCCACGGACTTTGAACTCAGTCCTGGACTAGGAATGGAGTGGGGGGGAGGTGGCTCTCGAAGCATCTGAAGCGGGGATGTGGGTGTCAGGCTGGCACTGCGAGCTCTGGGAGGAGGATGCGTAGGGCAGGGACAAGAGGGGCTCTGGGCGCCACAATGGGCCTTACCTAACAGCCCTGCGGCGAGCCGGGCCGAGCCCAGGCGCTGGCAGACGGGTGAGAGGCAGGGGAGAATGGAGAGGGATGTAGGTAGCTGAGTAGGCAGAGCTCGCCCTTGAAGGGAGGGCAGAGGGGAGAGAACATTCGCTGAGTGAATCGGGGGAGTCCGTAGAGAGAAAGGGAGCACTTCTCCTAGAAGCACCAGTGAGCACGGGGAGGAAAGTCCATGAGGTCTCTCCGCCCCAGGCCCTTGGGGTTTGTCTCCCAGAGAATGTAGGAACTGGACTGCTTAATCTCGCAGCTTCCTCCTGCCTCTAACATTGCAGGTTTCCTGGGATTCCAGGAGCGCAGGCTGTGGCAGTCCCAGAGGGCTTCCCGGGGGAGGTGGCGTTGGCTCGGGGCAGGACAGCAGGGAGCGGTGGGAGGGCCTGTGCACCGGCCCAGGGTTGCTCCGCATGCGGTTCCTTCTGCAGCTGGGAAAGGACCTGCTTTGACGAGCCCACGAGCCCCCCTGGATAGCGGTGGCTCCTGCCCTCCTGTCACGGGGATGTGCAATTACTGTCCCTCATCAATATTTTAGTCTCCGCTTTCACAGAGCAGCTCCCTCCGCCTTTCCGTCTTTCTCGGCAGCTTCAGGGAGTAAAGGGAAGACCTGACACGTCCCAGCTGGTGGGCCTGCCAGAGCCGGGCCGCAGGGGCTCCCGGAGCCTTGGCGTCTGATGGCGTGGCTTCTGGAAACAAAGCACCCAGTCCTTCCACCTGCAGATTGGGAGCTGTCATGCCTGTCCCCTCTCTGCCTCCCACCCCCCTCCCGAAGTATGTGAAATTAATTCCGTTGTGCTGTCAACCTTTCTTTACCCAGAAACTCTTCGTGCCAAGGCCTCAGGCGCCAGGAGCATCTCTAATAGAGACTTTTCAAAAAATTTTCCATGTCGTTGCCCGAGGTGGGGGTGGGGCGGTGGGTGCAATGAGGGAAGGCCGTGCAAAGGTACAGACTTGCAGTTAAAAACCAACTCAGTCCTGAGGATGTCGTGTCCAGCATGCTGACTGTAGTTAATAATACGGATGCTAAGGTACCTTAGAAAGGTGCTAAGAGGGCAGATCGCACAGGTTCTCATCACAAAAAAAAGAACTTGTAGCTTTTGAGGGACGTTAACTAATCGCGGCAATCATTTCACTCTATCTACAGATACTGAGTCGTTATGTCGTGCAGCGGAAACTAATGTAATATTATATGTCCGTTATATCTCAATTAAAAAAATAGAGAAAGTAGTTTTTTATTTTAATTTTTTTTAATGTTTATTTATTTTTGAGAGAGGGAGAGACGGAGTGCAAGCAGGGGAGGGGCAGAGAGACAGAGGGTGACCCAGAATCCAAAGCAGGCCCCAGGCTCTGGGCTGTCAGCATAGAGTCCCATACGGGGCTCGAACCCACAGATGGTGAGATCACGACCTGAGCCAACGTCGGAAGTCAGATGCTTAACCGACTGAGCCGCCCAGGCACCCCCGGAGAAACTATTTTTTTTTTAATGGTTTTAAGCTTCTGTGTGGGGTGACTGCTTCCTAAGCAGGAGAGTCACATACTCAGCATAAAGAAACCGTGCCATTAGATTCTCCATCCGGTGTCAGTGCGGAACCCTCGTCTCCTGCGAGTGGACAGTATGTGGCTGAGAGCAGGGCTTATATCACACAAGTTTGGGTTCCCCGCTGGGAGGGGTGGGGTGGGGGTGGGTGGGTATGTGGTTCTGTGGTTCCTCAGGGTCAAGCAGGAGGGTGGGGGTGGGGAAGCACTCCCTGCTTCTGGAACATGGTGGCTACTCTCTCTTCTAGCACCCTCGACCTTGGACACCTCTGTAGGCATCTTCCTCTCAGCTGTGAACTCACAGACAGGAACATTGTCTTGGCTTAGAGAGGTGGCTTTTTAGTAGACACTTAAGGGATGTGAGGGAGTGAGCCATGTGAAGTCCTGGGGGGACACCAAGGATAAAGGCCCAGAGGTGGGAATGAGCTTGCCATGTTAGAGGAATGGTATGGCTAGAGTGGGATGGGAGAGGCAGGCAGGGGGTAGATCAAGCAGAGTCTTCAAGGTCAAGGTTTAATTGTTTACAATCTAGGTTAGCGGTGATCTGGATGCTCATCAAAGGCCTTTAGAAAACTGAACTACTCTTGAAAAAAGAGGGCAGTTGTATTCATGTCATTCTACTCAGCATTCTACATTTATCCACGGTTCATACACAGAAAGGTATAGCTGTTAGAATTAGTCTTAGGAATTCAACATGGCGGAGAAACAGTTGCGCCACTGGTGGGACTTATTGTGCCCGTAAACAAGGATCAGCACCAAGAATGCATCTTGAAATCGGGGTAGGTTGGGGTGGCTCAGCAGGCTGAATACCTGTTACTTTTGGTGCTTTACAGTTGGGTAGCAGAAAAGTCACCAGGACTCGCATTTAGAAGAAGGTAAGGTTTTCGTTCCAGTTTGGCCCCGTACCAACTGATCTTGGATGAGTCATTTGTCCTCTCCAAGCTTAGTATCTGCAGCTGGTGTCCTTGTGGTGCTACTCTGTAATGCAGAAGAAAACCTTTTATAAACGGTCACCACTATCTGAAAGGAAGGCATCGATCCTGCATTATAACCCGTCTGTTAGACCTTCTATTCAGGGGCTACAATTTATACATCCTGTGTCTTTTGGACTTGAAGAATGCCGGGGTATTAGGAGGCGCTCTTTGAATTTGTCGTGAACTGAAATCTGCTGTGATCAGCGGTGTTCCTTGGGGGACAGAGCCTGGAATGGAAGTGTCCCGTAACTTGGAAAAAGACCCCTAGAATGGGAGTTCAGACACTCTGTGGGGCTGTGTGGCTTTGAACAGATCACTTAACTTCTCTGTGGGCCTTTCCCCCAACTATGAGATGGGTAAGATAACTTTACCAACCTCACCTGGTACTTGTGAGGTATAATTCTGATTGCTGTCACTGGTTCCCCAAATAGCAGTGGCTTATAAAAGACGGAAGTTCGTCTCTCACAACAGTCCTGCCATGGGTTGCTGTGGTTGTTCCATGGTGTCAGAGGCCGAGATTCCTTCCATGTTGTTGCTCTGTAGTCGACCTTACCTGTGTGGTCCAAGATGGCTCTCCGCCATATCGCTTGTCCTCCAGGGCTGGCTTGTCCTGGAAGTTGACACGGTGCTTCTGCTCGTGTGCTATTGGCTGGAACTGGGTCACGTGACCTACTCTCCGCCAGGGAACGTAAGAACTGTAGTCTTTTTTTTTTTTTTTTTAATTTTTTTTTTTCAACGTTTTTAATTTATTTTTGGGACAGAGAGAGACAGAGCATGAACGGGGGAGGGGCAGAGAGAGAGGGAGACACAGAATCGGAAACAGGCTCCAGGCTCTGAGCCATCAGCCCAGAGCCTGACGCGGGGCTCAAACTCACAGACCGCGAGATCGTGACCTGGCTGAAGTCGGACGCTTAACCGACTGCGCCACCCAGGCGCCCCGAACTGTAGTCTTTATTGTAGATTATTATAGATGCCCGAGTGCCCGACTCCGTTTCTAATCCCGTGTAAGAAAGTGAGATCACATTTTGGGGGGGGACAAGTCACGTCCCCGCCACAGCCCAATAAAAGATGTTTCTGGACCTTGAAATGGAAATGATTCATGGGTCACGGGCAGCTTGAATTGGATATGATTTTACTCTGCTGGAATCTTATAGAAACAGTTTCCCGAATTTTCTGTTTTCTTGTGATCGTCATTGAATGCTTGCTCAGCAACAGCCATTGTGTTTCTTCACGCGCACAAGTTCCGGTGAATCTCCTCAGCAGCCTTATGAGGTATGCCCCATCTTAAGGCCCATTTTTGAGCTGGGGAGACTGAGGCTTAGGTCAGAGGAAAGATCTGAACTCAGATCTGTGGGACCGCAGAGCACGTACTCTCACTATTGCATTCTGCTCAGTCTTTGGTTCTTCTGTCCCCTCCCGGCTCTCGGCTCTTGGGGCCTCATTTCCAGGAAGTCTGTTGATGGGGGGTGGGGGGGGATGGCCCTGGGCTCTTCCTGACAGTCTGCTGTGGTGTCATCTGTACAGAATAGAATCTATGGGCAGCAATGGGCTTTGAAAGTCGGCCCAGGGGTGACTCGAGAGGGTCACCTGTCTGGGAAGGTAGAGTGGCAGGACCAGGGGCCCTGGCTTCAGGTGGATGGATGTCATTTGGAAATAACAAATCAGCATGAGATTCAGGCTCTGAGTGCCTTAGGGTCACATGAGTGCTGGGGGACAATGAGGCCGTCTTCCCTTTGCTCCGTGGTCGCTCTGATAAGAGGCAACACAGGGCCCAACCAGGGCCACGCAGAGTCTTCTCTGGTCTATCTGGGTCTGCCCATCTCTGGCCCTTTCTGGATCAGAGCAGAACTTTAAAAGTCTCCTCTGGCTTCGGTGACTGTGCTTTCCTAATATTTTGGAAATTGGTCAGGTTTAGTGGGTTCAGAATTCAGATACATTTGCATATTTCTGAATGATATCAAATTAATTACCCAGTGAAAGGTTATTGTATATCCTGGTTTAGTTGCAGAATTTCAGAGCTCAAGGGCACTTTGGGCGTTACCGAGTCCAACCTTTATCTCACAGAGGAAGATGCCGGAAGACCAGAGAGGTTGCCTGGCCTACCCAGGGTCACACAGCTAAGTTGTATCAAGGCCCCATCTTTGGACATCCTACTTGAGCATGAGGAGGGACACTGCTTTGTGAATTCTCACACCTCCGACAGGCGGAGAAGTGTTAGTGTGCGGCAATTGAGCATTTGTCGGCTTTCTGGCGCCTTCTTGAAACACAGAATGGGCTGGAGAGGCATTTCCAGCTCTCTACTCTAGATTTGCTTGACATTTTGGTGCCTTCGTTTCCCCGTCTGTAAAATGGCCACGGTAGTCATACAACACACCTTGGAGAGGGTGCCTGTGAGGTTTAAATGAGTTGATAGCATCTAATTTGTTTAGACCACGTCCAGCATGAAGTAAACACTCAAAGTGTTAGCTGCTGTTTCTTCCATTCTAACCCTTTTCACACTCCCTCGTGGGACTCTGTGCTCCTTAAAAAACCGTAGAGGTCCTTGTCTTTCTCCTGCGTTTGCACTTCCTGAATCACATCACAAGCTTAAGACCTGTTTGCCTTGATTATCTCCACTGCTTTTTGACGTGTATTATTCAATGATAATATTCTCTTCTTCCGCAAGTTGGATTCCAGCTTGTTCTAGCTACCCAGAACTTGACTTTCGCCATGATTAATCGGCACCGTAGAAACCCAGCTGTGTTAGGCTCGGTGTGGCCTGGTGAGAGTGGTGTTCTGGATCTGGTGGGACCTCTGTGGATGTTGGTTCTTGGTGGGTTTTAGCACATATAAGGGGCTCTCCGATGGCTGTTGGGTTGTGGGTCAGGAAGGACACAGTGTGGGCTCTTTAGGGTTTGGGGACGTACCGGGGGCTGGCGGACGTACCTCGTAGAGTGGTCTCTCATCAGGTCCTGGTTACCTGCTGCATGAGGGGTTCAGAGGGCCGCTACTGAGGTGAGAGGGTGGAGGAGGTTCTCAGAACAGTCATCTGAGACCCTATACGTGGAGACACTGAGGCGGCATTGAGGATGAGGCTGGCTCAGACAGGAAGGAGATCCCGCCTTCCAGGGATGCTGTCCGGCGGGACCGGATCTCCCTGCAGCCTCCCCTCCTTTCTGCAGTTCCGCTGAGCAGCAGACCCCAACACAGGGTGGGCCTGGGCCTGGCTCCCCTGGGGACCTCCTCTGTGTGTCCTTCTGGTTCAGGGGACACAGTGTTTCCCTTTGCAGATGGGCCCATCTGGGGCATTACGTTCTAGCATCCAAATGCTCAGGCTTGGATCCTAGCCCAGCAGCTGTGTGGCTCCCCATCTGGTGCCTGGAGCCACGTGTGAAATAAACATACCTTGAAGGAATGAACGAACCATGTGTTGCCTTGGGCAAGTCACTGAATCTCTCAGTGCCTCAGTTTCTTACCTGCACCATAGAGATGATAGTACTCACTTCATAGTGTTGTGGAGAGGATTCAGCGAGGCGGTGTTTCTGAAGCCTGAATCATGGTGCCCCCGTAGATGGCGGGTGTGCAAAGGATTTAGCTGCTTTTTTTATGATGGTGTTCCTGTCACCCCTGACTGCTCAAGGCTTTTGGAGCCTGGTTCCCTCTCCACGTTAAGCGCCGTCGAATCCTACCCACTTTCTCCCCAAGTCTGCCTAAGGATGGGATTGTGCACGATATGGGAACCCGTGATCCTTTTGCCAAGGTATTTCGACCCCTCCCCGCAACAAAATGTCTTTCACCCCTGGGGGTGGGGGGCTCTGATGGTGGGGACTTGAGGCTTCCCGGTGGCAAATAGCGTCAGTACTTAGAACCAGCTGCAGATATGCGTCTAACCCCCACCCTGCAAGGGACTCCAGAGACTGCCCTGTACGGCCCCTGTCTTTTTTTTTTTAGGACTTTAGTAAATTGCCTACTGTGTGCTGTGTGGGGCTCAGAATGCCTCTGCCCCAGTAGCAGGACTCCCTGGCGCCAGCCCTGGAGGGTGTCTGCGGGCAGCAGGGACTGGGTCGGGGGGAGGGCAGAGGGAACGTGTGAGCACACCAGGGCCCAGGGGGATGGCTAATTAGGGCGCTCCGCAGTTGGTCATTTGGTGTTCTTCCCGGCAGTCCCTTGAGATTGGGCGGGTCCCCAGATCATCTCTGGGATATGAAGGAGCTCAGCATGCCATTCTCTCCTTGAGCAGCTATGGCTGCTGGGGAGAGATTGGGAATGGTCGCCCAGGAGTTGGGACAGAAACGTCCAGACCCGTGTGGACCGAGTTTCTCAGAAGAGCGGGATGGGCAGCGTGGGAACCACATCCCCGTTCCGTGCATCTGTCTTCTTTTGGCTTCTCCGTCTAGGGCCTGTCAACATTCCAGATCCTCTGCCCTGCCCTGCCCCACCCCAGCCTGGTGGCACGTCCAGTTGGCATGACTGCAGCACGGAAGGAACAGGACTTGGAAGCCGTTCGCTGGTTCTGGGACCTTCCTGTGGGCGTTAATGTCATGACTCTGAGCCTGAATGTCGCTGCCGTAATGGGAATCTAGAATGTTCTCACAGACAGGTCTTGAGGCTTCATGGTCCCCATCGATTACTTCTCCTAAGCACTGTCTTATGCTCCATAGAAGTCATTATTGTCGCTTGTGTGAAATTCTCCTTTCTTTTTTCCTTTTTAAGTTGCATTGAGGGGAGTCAGTCTACAGAGTGAAAGCTGCAATTAAAGGAAATTATTTTAGATTCCCAGAGAAGTTATTGTGCCCTTTACCGCTTCGCCACATGGCTGGGGAAGCAGCAATTTCTCCTTCCCCCATCCCCACATCCCGCAGAGGAGAGACCCTCGTGACCCGGAGCCTGTGGTATGGGCTTGTGGGGGGCTTGTGGGACTGGACACAGGGGGGTTCTTCTCAACACAAATAGCATTTTTCCCCTCTATTTGTAGCAAAAGGACTGCTTTGGAAGGCAGCTAACCTCACCACTGGGCTACCGATGCTGCAAAGGGACAGCTTTGAACCCATGAGTGTGGCCTTTATATAATTCAGTGCTCAGAATGTTTGAACTAATAGGCCTTTAGAGATTCTAAAATAACCTCCCCCCTGTTTCAGACTCAGATGATTATTCAGGATCTTAGAACTGTCAAGAGGGGTCCCGTGGGCTGATCAGGGTACCAGCAAAACATACCTGCCATCTGTCCTTAGTGTGGCCACATCAGACATCGCCAGTGGACCCCAGCACCTTTCTCTGTGCTGAACCAGAATGGAGCCTTGGAATTCTTGCCCCGCAGTGCCCAAGCCTGAGAAACCGTGTGCCTTTCTTTGCAATTACAGAAACTGAGACCCCGAGTCTTACGAGTCCAGCTCAAGGAGGCTCTTCTTCTTAGGTGGGCTAACCCGTGCATGCACATACACACGTACACACACACACACCCATGCTCTCACACATAGACACATGTGTTCCTGTGTGTATATGAACTTCCCTCTCCATACCTTTATTTTTTATTTTTTAAAGTTTATTTGTTTTTGAGGGAGCGCGAAAGACAGGGTGCGAGCAGGGGGAGGGGCAGAGAGAGAGGGAGACACAGAACCCAAAGCAGGCTCCAGGCTCCGAGCTGTCAACCCAGAGCCCGATGCGGGGCTCGAACCCGTGAACCGTGAGATCGTGACCTGAGCCGAAGTCAGATGCTTAACTAACGGAGCCACCCAGGTGCCCCATCTCCCTATACCTTTAAATCTGAGGTTTTCCATCGGTACCTATTCACCAGAGGCAAATTTGCTGACGCGTCTAAAGAATAAAGTGTGCTATCACACTGAGAAAATGCTGCAGCCATTCAAGCTAGCCGCATTCAAGCTGCAGGAACCTTTGGGAAATTGAGCCACATGGGTCAGACTGGCTATGTCACATGGAACAGGGAAAATGTATCCATGATTGACGGTGGTTGACAAGTCGGGACATTTTTAGGTAGGCAGGGAAATGCAATTCCAGAATACCTTTGATTCAATCAGATCTGGCAGAAAATCCAGTCCTTTCTTAGAAGGCAGAGAAAGGTTTGTTTTCAGCAATTAGCTTCTCTTTGGATAGAATGATGTTCCCTGGGTGTGCAGGGGACACCCGTGTCACTGCCACTCCTTCCCTGCCTCCTCTCCCCTTTCCTCATGTTCTTCAAGACCCAGGTCCCACCTGCAGGAAACCCCCCCTCTGCTGAGTGCCCACGACCCTTCTATTCTAGTTCGACTCCTGTTGAAATATACTGTGTAATGTTGTGGCTTTCTGTTCCCAGTGAGACATTCCCAAGCTCTCCTCGGGCACCAGCTCCCTTGCAAATCTCTTGGCTCGCTCCTGGTGGTGTTGAGTGGGGTTCCTGGTCCGTGGTGGGGCCTCACTGTGAGCCACGTGGAAGGTTTAGAGGCTTCCCAGGGCAGGTGGCCATGGGAAAGGCCCAGGATACAGAGGGTTGGGCTGGGTGCCCAGGCTGCTGTTCAGGACGGGGGTCTCCTTGCCTTCTGCCTTGTGGATGCTTTGGTGCTTTGACCAGGGGGAGCCAGGCTCTCTGTCGCTGCCGTGTGCTACTGCTCCACTAACTGTTGCCACGGGACAGCGAGAGGGACCTCGCTGCTGGGGTTCTCTCTCCCTCTATACGCGCATCAGCCCATCTGTCCATCCCCTTGGCTCTCAGCCCTGCTGCAGGATGGGGGCAGAGGAGACTGGAATGGCAAGCCGGGCCAATTTGAATTGAATTTTGCTAGCTACACCTTCACTGATGAGCTGAAAGCCAGCAACCATGCACGGAGCTAGGACGGGGCGACAGTGGCTCGTGGCTGACTACCTAGTCGCTTCCCAGGACTTCAAATGTCATCTTGACATTTTACAAATGTTGCCGTGGTGGGAATTGCCGATGGGACCTTCCCTAGAGATGCAAGGACAGCAGCGAATGGTCATACTTTGCTGTTACTTACCGTGCGTTTTGCATTTATTAACTCACTTAAGGCTGAAGGCAGCATGAGCTCCGTTTTATAAAGAAACGAAATCTCAGAGAGGTTAAGTAACTTGCCCAAGGTCACACAGGAAGTAAGGAGCGGAGCTGGGAGTCCATCCTGGGCAATGTGGTTTTATCGTTTTTGCTCTTAACCGGTACTCTATACCGCCTTTCTACTTATAAAATAAAAGTGGAAACCTACCCTTGGAGATCTTTAAAATGGAAGTAGGTCATAATCTCTTTTAGGGCAGTGCTGTGTTAAATATGTAGCTACATTTATTATTTCCTTACTGAGTACTTACAAGTGTACCACTCGCTCTTTTAAGTGCTCTTAGAAAGCACTTAATCCCCACAACAGCCCTGAGAAGTAAGCGTTACTGTTATCCCCGTACAGATGAAGGAACTGTGGCAAGGAGAGGTTTAGTAACCAGTCCGTGGTCACAGAGCCAGGATGTGACAGAGCTGGGACTGGAACCCGCCAGCCCGATTCCGTATTCTGCACACAGCAGTAAAACTGCTAGTTCGTGAAACTGAACAAGACAAGCTTGTCTGCTTGGTTATTCTGGGGGAAGAAATAGCCAGGGGATAGAGACCCTCCTGGAGTCACCTTATTAGATAGCAGAGCTCAGTTCACGAGACTCCTCAGATTGTCAGAATGTCTTATATTCTGAATGGAGGAAAATGCGAATACCACCTGTTGAATTCACTGAAAGGAACAGTCATCAGGGTTGGTGGACAGGATACTCACAGGCTGATCTCCTTTACATTCTCAGTTACCTTGAAAACTTAGAGGAGAGCCCAGAGGGCGCCTGATTCGATTTTGTAATCTTCCTGACACGTAGCTCCGTAGCGGAGCCCAGCGCAGGGCGTTGGGGGCACAGCAAACTTGCTGGATTGATTGGAAATTGAAATCTTACGCCTGGGAGAAGAAGATAATGGAATGGGGACTTTATCCGTGTGCCTGCCCCAGCCCGGGGGCCCTGGGGCGTGGAAGGTGATGGGGCGCAGGCATCACTGGGGTGGCATCATCAAACACGCTGTGCCAGGAGCCCCCACGGCCTGGCTTGCTTCTTCCGAGGTCCAGTGCTCGGTGCTGGACTCTTGACTCGGCTTCATGATCTCGTTGTACAGTTGGCGGAAAGGACAAGATTGCGAAAGAAGCCCTCTTTGCAGTCGGAGCCCTTGGCCATCTGAGCAGCCCGGCTCCACGTTCTGCCAGATTGCTAAACTCAAACGGTTAACGGACTATCTGACAGCCCACAAAACCGACACACCCTGTGTTTGCTCTCCCCGGTGGCGTCAGGGGAGTTTGAAATGAGCATCTGTGAGCGAGGCTGTGATCCAGCCCTTTTGCGAGGCTGTGAATTCAATCAGTGGCTCCCTCCCCTCCCCCCCCCCCGCTGCTTTCCCCCCCCCCCCCCCCCCCCCCCCCCCCCCCCCCCCCCAATAAAGGGTTAAGTTTCACAAGAGTCCGGCTGAGGTACCCCTTTCTCTCCTTCACCCATGCCCTGTGTATTCCTCTCCCCATCACCGGCTTTGTTGTTCTTGTAGTCTACAAGAAAGTTGACTCATTTTTAACATTTAACAAGCCTTCTCCCTCCCACCAGTAGGTGTGTGAGCAGCTGGGGATTTTTTACCATCTGTGAACCCTCCACACTCCCAGCAAAGGCTCCTCCTGCTTTTGCAGTGCTGTGCAGCCACCCCAAAACCACGTGCCTTCTCTGTGTCCCGTCCACCTTCTCTCACAGGAGGAATTGAGCTGGCTGGCGATGGGCGTGGGATGACCTCACGGAGAAGCCCACTCCTTTCCTTCCTTCCAGAAAAACGGGCCAGGCAGTTCGTGTTAGGGATAGAGACGTGAGGGCGCAAGTCCTTGCCCTTAAGGAGGTCACGAATTTGGGCGGAAAGGCAACAATATGGAGGTTACTGATTGCTGCTGTGTGATGAGTGCCCAGGCGTTGCGCCTTGCCAGAACGATCTTTTTAGTTTTTTTTAAAGTTTATTTATTTATTTGAGAGAGACAGAGCGTGCGGGGGAGGGACAGAGAGAGAGATAGAGAGAGAGAGAGAGAGAGAGAGAGAGAGAGAGAGAATCTTAAGCAGGCTCCGCACTGTCAGTGCCGAGCCCGACGTGGCTCACAGACCGTGAGATGGTGACCTGAGCTGAAATCAAGAATCAGACGCTTAACCGACTGAGCCACCCAGGTGCCCATTTACCAGAATGATCTAATCTCATCCTGTGAACACCCTGTGAGCTTGAGACGTTTTCTTCTCCTCGTTCGAGAGACGAGAAAACGGCAGGGAGGAAAGGTAGGTAGACCAAGGTCAGGCAGCTCATGGGTGGCAGACTTGGTAGTCTGTCTCCAGAGGACAAACGACATTATTTATGGAGCGCCTACTCTGTTCCACGTAGCAAGTGCTTGCACACGTACTGCCTTTCAGTCTCCGGGAAATGCTCTCAGGATGGTTTTTTCCGGAGGTCATGGCTCGCTGAGGGTCACGTGGTAGGAAGTGACAGCTTGAGACTGATAGCAACGTTTGTCTGATTCTAGAACTTGGGGCTTCTGACCCCCCCTCCCTCCCCCGGGCTGTATCATCTCTCATCACAGCAGTGCAAGATTTCCCGTGAGACCCCGCCACTTGTTAGACTAAGCGGGGCAGCTGTGAAAATGACTCCGGGACCACGGGCATAAAGTGGAACGCGCCCAGGGTGCCCGGCTTCCGTGTTCCCCCTAAATGGACTCCGTCAACAAGCATCTTCTGAGCACGTGCTATGTGCCAGGCACTGTCATCACAGTGAGCAGGAGAGGGGGACCCAAGGGCTTGATGCTCTGAGGGAAGGGGCCTATACTCTCGGGAAAACCACGCAGGATCGTGGGGTAAAGGGATGCTGGAGAAAGCCTCCCTCAGGCGGGGACACTTGAACTGCAACCTGACTGAAATGGGGGCGAAGTAGGTCATGGCTGAGGTGACTGAGAAGGCAAAGAAAGTTCCAGAAGCAGGAACAGCTTGACAGTTGGAAGGAACGGAAGGCCCTGGATGTGTCGTAAGATCTGTGAGTCGTTCTGTGTGGCCAGAAGGGGGCATTCCGTGGGCTGGGGCAGGGTGGGGTGCCGTCCATATACCTTCCTGTCTGAGACACTGAGCCACGTGGTGGAGTCCGCTGTGTGAGCAGCAGGGCTGGGGCCCCTCCTTCATCAGAAGGCCCCCTCGTCCTTCCCTCCTTTAGCGGTGCTCAATCATTATTTATTGAAGTATCCCTTGGCCTCTTGCCTAGAGAGTGGAGAAACTCAACATCTGAAATAAAAAGGTTGGCTTCTTCATCATTCATTCTGGTCACCTCTAAGCCAAAGAGCCGTGATTTGTAATCACAGGGTGGATGGCACGCACGGCTAGGTTGTGTGTGTATGTGTGTGTGTGTGTGTGTGTGTGTGTTTCAATAACACAAGTGTGAAAACAGTCATCTCTTAGACTTGTTCCCTCCCAAGCACATCCACAAGCACCAGATTCGCAAAGCCATGAGCAGCTGACATTGCCTAAGTGCTCTGTGTGTGCGCCTTAGTGGTTGAGCACTGCGTTTGCATGGCCGAGTTAGCGCACCTGAGAACAGTGTGAGCCTGATACGGGTTTTGTTCCCACTTGACAGCTGTGGAAGCCAAGGTCCAGAGAGGGGAAATGTAAAGAGCGCAAGGTCACGCGGTGGGGAGAAGAGGGGCCGGGGTCTCTGCCACAGCAGCCCTTTGCGGGCGGCCAGGGGCAGGTATGGTGAGGCCCGTTTTACAGAGGGGGAAGCCCGAGGCTCCGAGGGGAGACTGTGGAGACAGTTGGCTCTGGAATCTGGGCGTTCTGGTTCTGGCTGATGGTCTGTCCACGAGCAGTGGGGAAGGCGGTAGATCGGTGCACTGTGTCCCTTGCCCTGACTTGTTCGAGGACTCAAAGTCAAGGGCCTCCTGGAAGCCAAAAAGGGGCACCAGGCAGCCTTACCTGGGGAGCAGGAGCTGGCGGCGGTCCCTGTGGCCACACCCCTCCGGGCGTTTCCAAAGCCCTTGCAAGGGCTGTGTCTGGTTTGTCCCCCGCTCCTCATTGCTCCCAGGCCCTTTAATGCACCCAGATCCCCCCAAGTCACCCAGGATGCTTTTCAAAGGACAGCCTTTTGGGACTTGAGATGGGCTTATTCAGGCAGGATCTTGACTGGGAGGTCCTGGAATCTGCCTCCATCTCACCCCAGGTGGTCGTGAGGGGTGGTGATGTTGGAGAGCCACCCATCTAGGCCTCAGTACGGAGACCCCGAGAAGGGTGGACACGGCCGCGGATTGACTCTGAGGTTCCAGGCATGATGCTTAAACAAAGGGCCATGGTTACGTTGGCCAGGGCAGAGGTTATTACCATCAGGCCCAGACATTTTGGGAACATGCTAGAAATAGCTCACTGGCTGAGTGTTTCTGTTTTGCATCAGTGTGATTAGGTGTGTCTGGGGCTGCAGCCTAAACTTTTTTTTTTTTCTTTTCGGGGGAGTGGGTGGGTATCTTTTAAAAAACACTGTGGTAAAATGCCCATAACCTAAAATTTACCATTTTAACCATTTTAGGTGTCGAGTTAGGTGGCGGTAAGTACATTGTTGTTACATCTAGAGGACTCAGAGGGAGATGGCCCTGGGCCCATGTTAGGCGCTTAATACCTGCTTTCAGGTGACAGAGGACTTGTGGGGATTATTGGGGTGATAGGTAAATTATTACACATTGGGTAGGCGTCCCCGCTCCTGACTTCCTTATGAACAAACTAACTTCAGTCTGAGATGCTGGTCAAGGAGAGGCTGGTGAGCTATGTTTAACGCTCAGTTTCTATTTCTGAGCCAGGCAGGATGATGAGTTCATTGTCTGGTCAGTGCCAAGGGCAACTTCCCCTGCCTCCCCTAGTTACCCCAGCAGAACAGAGGATACCTCTGTGAAACATCCAAGTTTCCCTCCTATGTGGGTGCTGGTAAGAGGCTACTCGTGGCCGTGACTGGGACTAAACTTTTCAAATGCTGCCGTCTCAAGGCCGATCTGGTTAAGCACCAAACAAATGGGCCTTTTTCTATTTAAGAGGAGGGTTTGTTTTTTTTGTGTTTTTTTTTTTTTTTTTTTTTTTTTTTTTTTTTTTTTTTTTTTTTACTGTGTGTCAACAAAAGATCTGCAGACAATCCTGTTATACATTTCGCACTGCTGACTTCATAAGCATAAGAGTGCTTACGACCCATTTACATTTTTTCGTGCGTTTGTGTTTACTTCTGTGGTTACCATGCTCTGAGGAGGCCACCAAATCTGGCCTGTTCAGTGTTGGAACACACTGCCAGTGGAATTTTGGTGAGCCTCAGGGCCGTGGAGAGGAGAGCACTGGATCGGCCGGCGGGCTGAGAGTTACAGAAGTACTGAATTTTGCAGCTGGAAGGGATCTTCTATAGAGTTAAACCCCCTAATTCAAGAGGGGCATATTGAGGCCCAGAAAGGGGGAGTGTCTGCAAGGTCACCCCCTCTCCCCCCGCCCCTGTGAGGAACTCAGCCCAACACTGGCTTCCTGGTCTCCAGCCCACAGACTTTCCACTGCATCAGACCTTCCTTGTCCTTGAACTCTGGCTTCTGTCGACTGGATGGAGTGCAGTATTAGAAGCCTAAAGATAAGTTTTCCTGAGTCAAGGGGTCTTTCCAAATGCATGTGTGTATTTTGTGCCTGCTCTGTGTTTCTGCTCCTGTATTTGGGTGGAATGAAACTTTGCTTCTGAGCAGACCTTTCTATTTGAGTTTCTTTCCTAAGATCTTTATCTTCCTGATTGCATTTCGGAACCCCCTGCCTCTGTTCTGATGAGAGTGCTGGGTCCATTGGCCCTCTCGCCGGGATGCCAGCACGGCTGGTTGAACGTGGACGATTGAGTCATCAGCTTTCTGGCGTGGCCTCTCCTCTCCTCTCCCAGAATCCTGAAGTCCCGTCTGATACTCCCTGTCCTTTCCGTCTGGGAAGGAATTTGGATGTAAGCAGAGCTCTTGGTGATAGCCATTCTAGAAGAGGCAATGGGGAGCTGGCTATTATTGAGAGATAGACCAGACCTCTCACATTCCCGAGCAAAACCTAGGAAGGTTCTGGGTTCATAGGACTTGCAATTGTCCCAGCTACAAGGGCAGATCAATTAATTGAGTACCATATGTTTATTGAGGACTTACTCCTCAGAATAGGAGGTACAAGAAGGAGTTTAACTCGGCCTCTGAGTTGGTGCCTGTGTGCCCCGTAAGGGGCTTAATTACGTGCCTCTGTTTCCTCGTTGTCCTTAAAGAAGCCGAGAAAGATGCGAAAGAAGAATCGGGGTCACTGCTGGCCCGTGAAGCTCGGCGAGGGCGACATCTGTTGTGGTCACTGCAGTGCGGTGTGGACGCAAGACTGAATTGAGTCTCGGTGACCTGGGTCTGGAGTCTCTGCTCTGCCACTTGGCTCCGTGCCCCTGGACAAGTCACTTATGTCCCTGGGCCGCCATTTGCTCATCAATGGAATGGAGATGCAGTGATTCATCTTGTGACCATGCCCGCGCCACGTACCCTCTCTGACTTCGGATTTCTCACCTTTACAATGAGGGGCAAGTGGGGATGTGCGTGGAGGGCTGTCGGAACCGCCAGACAGCTAAACATTATTATCATGCCCGTGGCAGGAATAGGCTATTTTACTGCTTTATCTCGAGTGAATTAAAAGAATTTTTTTTGGTGTTTATTTATTTTTGAGAGAGAGAAGAGCACAGGTGGGGGAGGGGCAGAGAGAGAAGGAGACACAGAATCCGAAGCAGGCTCCAGGCTCCAGCTGTCAGCGCAGAGCCTGATGCGGGACTTGAACTCAGGAACCGCGAAATCGTGACCTGAGCCCAAATCGGATGCTTAACCAACTGAGCCACCCAGGCGCCCTTCAAATGAATTTTTACGAGCCTAAATATGTTCTAGTGTGGGTAACTTCCAACGGCCTGTGGGTGGATGTGTCCCCTGGGCTGTGCCCTTCAGATCCCCAGCCCTGATCCGGTGCTCGAATAGCTCTGTAGGCCAAACATCCCTGGAGGCCAAACATCCCTGGAGATAAAAGCTAAGTGTTTAAGGACCCCATTGCTGTACCCAGCTGACCAGAAGTGAGGCTTTGGATCACCTGCTGATTCTGAATGGTCTCGCTTACCGCATTCTCACCAGCATTGATAATCGAGAGGGACCTAGGAGCCATTATTTGCAATTCAAGCTCACAGACAGTGGTCACGTTAGATCAGCCCTGAGTCCCCAGTCCTTTATTTTTGATGGACATTTAAAGAATAAGGCCTGAACTTTGAATAAAACCATTTGCCTTTTGCTTTCGAGGCCCTGCAGTTACTTCATTAGGGGATCGGAGCCAGAAATCATTTGTGACTTCTCCCCCATGCATTAGAAGTTTGGCGGATAAAGTATCTTTTGTGGTTTCTGTTAACAAGCAGGAAGATTCCAGGCTTAAGCCAGAGTATAAAAGAAAATTGAAACTAAAGACTGGTTTTTGGGTTTGACTAACGTTTCTAGCATCGTTCAGCCACAGGAGAGCCAAAACGTTTGACTGTATGCACAGGCTGGTATAATAAAGTTCAGGATGTTAAAAAAGGGGGTTAGTTAGGTCAATGAGGTGGGACCTTACTTAACACTGCCTGTTTTGGAACGCCATGACTCTCAATTTCTTACTTTCAGTTTTATTTATGTATCTTTCAAGAATTATTTTAATTCCAGTGTAGTTAACACGCAGTGTTGGATTCCTTTCAGGTGTATGACATAGCGATTCATTAGTTCCGTATATTCCCCAGTGCTCATCAAGATAAGTGTACTTTTAATCCCCTTTGCCTGTTTCATCCATCCCCACACCCACCCACCCTTCAGTTGGAGTGTTAAACCTTCTTGCCCCATAGACATGTAGGTTTGGGATAAATTAAGAGAAGCCCGCGTGGATATTCAGTATGTCATGCCATCAGAGAATGGCAGACCCAATATGTAACCGAGCCTTCCACGTCTACAGTGGGGCTGCAGGTGTGCCCCACAGGGATCGTCCTGGCAGCCTAGAGAACCTAATTCCTTTTCCCCTGTACTTGTCTCTTCTGCTTCTATGATGTAGCTGGCCCCTGGAACGAGGAAGATTTTTTATCAAGAAATGGGTGCACAGGGACGCCCGAGTGGCTCAGTCGGTTGAGCATCCGACTCTGGTTCAGGTCATGATCTCACCGCTCGTGAGTTCAAGCCCCGCATCGGGCTTGCTGCTGTTGGCACAGAGCCTGCTTCGGATCCTTTTGTCCCACCCCCCGCCCCCCTTTCTGCCCCTCCCGTGCGCATGCTCTCTCTCTGAAAAATAAAGAAACAACAAAAAAAGAAAGAAAGAAGAAATGGGTGCTCAGCCCTCTGATGCTCCCCTATGTCACTTGGAAGGAAGTGAGATTTTCGCATCTCTTATGGTGACATGCTTGTGTGAACAACTCAGAATTTTAGGTTCCAACATACCGGTGAATAAGCAAGTGAAGCCTTGAGTGTTGACATTGACTGAGATCAGAAGCGAGTGAAAGGCAAAGGTTGCCTCCCCTGCTGTTTCTGGCCATCCCAGTTCTGTTCTGACTCTTCTCTCCGGCAAGCCCTCACCCTTGACTTTGGACACCCAGGAAGGATTTCTCTATCAGCCTTTTCTGGGTACAACCTTTTACAAACTGACATCCTCACCCTTCTGGACCTTGGGCCCTGATCCCAGGGATGTTGACCTTCTTTACCTTCTGCTGGAGGAATAACCTCAAACTTGCTCAGTTGGCAGATCATCTGGAAGTCATGGTGATATATTAATATTTTTCGCATTAATACTGTTGATATCTATACATGCATATCAATCTATATATGATTCAAACATAACAGAGTTAACTGTTTAACAAGGTTTTATGGGAGAAGAAAATTAGAAAATTCTACCCTGTTTTAGATATTGTGGCTTTTCAAAATTTGAGGAAGCTGGTTATTATTTAAGTGGCAAAACATTGGAAAGTTACTAGGAACCATTGATCTAAAGGAACACTGGGTTTCCAGACTCAGCAAGATCTAGGGCAGTTATTTGGAGGAGGGTTGGGTCTTAGGACAGAGGGTCTTTCTTTTTTTCTTTAAAAAAAATTTTTTTTAACATTTATTCATTTTTGAGAGACAGAGCACGAGCAGGGGAGGAGCAGAGAGAGAGGGAGACGACAGGATCCGAAGCAGGCTCTAGGCTCTGAGCTGTCAACACAGAGCCTGATATGGGGTTCAAACCGATGAACTATGAGATGGTGACCTGAACCAAAGTTGGTCGCTTAACTGACTAAGCCACCCAGGCATGCCTCCCCCCACCTTAAAAAAATAGTTTTTAAATGTTTGACAGAGGGTCTTTCTTGAAACTGCTGAAGACCCATCACCCCCGGTCTGCCCTGACACCCACAGGGTGTGGTGGCTTCCACTGCCGTTCAGGGCACCGGGGCCAGTGTCCCTGGAGCTGTGATGCATGGCTTGCGCACAGAGCTGGCTCCGGGGTCTTGTTATCCCAGAGCTGTCTGCCTGCACCCCAGTGAGCCCTCGCTCCGGGTTCACCCTCAGAGGGAACAGGGCGTTTGATGCTGCCCCGCTTTGCCATTTGGACTTGGAGATATTTGTTTTGGCTTGGAAAACAAAGTATCAAACTTGCAGGAGACTGAGAGAGCAGAGAGAGGGAGGAAATAAAGAGGGAGAAAGAAGGAAAGAAAATGTGCAGGGGGGTGAGCTTGAAGTGGAGGTCTGGGGACGGGGGCTGGCGGACCCGTGAAGGGAGTCGGGGATGCTCCTCACGTCACCCATCCTGGTCACCTCCTGTTCTATCAAGTGGAGGAGGCTGCCGCTGTGAGATGCATTGGGATTTCAGGGAACTTACAAACCATGCGGGTACCTTCCCTTGTGATTCTCATCAGGGAAGTTACAAACTTACAAACCACGTGGTACCTTCTCTTGCTGTTCTCCTCTTACCGGTGAGAAGCCTGAGACACAGGGGAGCGAAGACACTGTTGCGGAAGGTCACTGGCTGGTTACTGGAGAAGCTGGGATTAGAAGCAGGAGCTCTACCGCCCTTGGGGTTTACCCTTAGCCACTTTGCTCTACGAAGTCCCTGTTGTTGCTGCTGCTGCTGCTGCTGCTGTGTGTGTGTGTGTTTGAACAGTTTTAAGTTTACTTATTTTGAGACAGACAGCGTGCATGCGTGCGTGCACACATAAGTGGGGGAGGGGCAGAGAACGAGGGAGAGAGAAAACCCCAAGCAGACTCTGCACTGTCAGCACAGAGCCCAGTGCCGAACCATGAGATCGTGCCCCAAGCCGAAATCAAGAGTCTGATGCTGAACCGACTGAGCCACCTGGTCGCCCGTTTGAACACTTTCATGTCAATGTTTTGACCTAGCTGAGTCGGACAGGTGTGTTTGACTCAGCTCCATTACTTTTTCCTAAGTAATTTCAACCCCCATTTCCATCTTTTCACATTATTAACTCTTACTAGGGGATGGGCCCAGCGTTGTGAAACGCTGCTGCTTTCTGTGTGTTTCACGTCTGCTCTGCTCCCCTCCTCTCCTATATCAGGTAGATCTCTACTGATAACACTCAGAGATAATAAACATTTACCTGCTCCATCAGTCTGCAGAATCTCTCAGGTGCTATCTGTGTGACTCTGGCAAATAACCTGTTTGAATTTGTTTCTGTAAAATGGAAATGATAACACTTAACGTTTCAGGATGGTCCCAAGGAAGGGGAGGTTAAATAACATTTCCCCGAGTGCCCTGCATTCAGCATGGCATATCGTAGGAACTCCACATACGTTCTGCTTAGTTTTGTCGCCCTCTTCTCTGGGTCACCCACGCGGTTGGTGGCAGCAAGCTCAGAACCAGAGCCCTTCCTGATACGCCTGGCCTCTTCTCGTCAGATCCTCCTGTAGCTCTAGACATTTGCAAACACCCTCTTACTGTTTTTCAGCGTTTTAATTTGCTTGCATAAATAGGTCCTGCCTGGCTGACTTTGAGAAGAATTTTAATATCCACACTCACGCTGGGCGCGTATGCTGCCCCCCAAGAGGCCAACCTTCCTGTTCATCGTAGCAACAAGGATATTGTGCACAGCTTTCTTACTTTTTGGAGAAAGGTGGGATTCTGTCTCTCCATGTTGTCACAAAGCTTTAGCCACCTATCTGTCTATTAAAGGAAAAGAGAAGTCACCAAATGCTAAATATTTCCCTAGGGAAAATCACCCCAGTAGCTTTGGGCCTCTCGCACCCTCCCCCACCCCCCGCCGGGTTCATTGCCTTCTCGCTGCAGGTCTTTAGAGAGACTGTGGAGTGAGGTTCAGTCTTGCATCTTGGACTCACTAGAAGGGATGGAGGGAGGGAGGGAGATGGGGAGCGTGGGCACGTTTAATAGGCCACAGCTGCAGTGGTCTTTCCTTCTGACCACATTTCAAGAAGAATAACATTTGAAGCAGAGCATGGCTGCCCCCAGAGCCTTTTCTACCCCCGCCCCCTGCCCCCCCGCCTCCCTCCACCCACTTTCGGATCTTCTCCAGCGCCTGCTTTTCTCCGCCCCACCCCTACACCACTTCTTGATAACAGCAACTTAAGTTATACTTCAAGCAGCTCAGAGTCCTGAGACCTGCAAGCATGAAGCACGCTCACTGTGTTCTTCGTCAAAGATCATTCTTTCTTCATCGTTGGGAGAAATCCAACTCTTTGTTTAGAACTTTCCTGGCTTTCAGGAGCATCTGTAACATTTAGAGTTGATCTGGATCCGGCATTACGTTGATGTCATCATTGTTAAGTAAGAAAGATGATAAACAGCGTGGAAGAACGCGTTTTCATGTTTATACGTTGTCGTTTATACGTATATATATTTATGTGGCTGAGATTCCGATCCTCATAATATTTTGAAATCGGCTGCTTTTACTTAAACCCCTTCTCCGTGTCTTCATGTTATTACTTTTAATAACAGTATCATTTCTGAGTAGTTAATACACTGTGATTTATTAACGATGTACCTTAAGTGAACTATGATTTATGAAATGATTGCTCTAGTCATGGGCATTTTTCAGTTGTTACAATTTCTGGCCATCGGAGGGGAAACATTATGGTAAGCATCTTGGTGCGTAACTTCTTTAGCTTCTGTCGGTGTCATTTCCCGAGAGGGAAATCGCTGGAGTCGAAGGCTATAAACATCTTCATGGCTCCAGTGACATAGTACGTGTGGGGATATTTTAAAAATTAGTATTAGCATCTTGTGCCAGAAAAATGTCAGGAGAACACAATACACATGAACAAGTTAAAAAGATAATTCCCATCCTTAACCCATGTAGACATATGAAAATGAAACTACGGGTTTGGGTAGCATGTGTTTTGTTGTGGGGGATAATCTCTTTCTAGCCGTCTCTTGCTTCTGGAGGAGAGGTACACACGCCGTCTGTTCAACAACCCCCTTTCGGCAGCCCACAGCTGCCTCACGCTCGTCTTGAGCAAAAATGCAGATTGGTTAGACCTCCACCGTAAGTCACCAACTCCCCTCGCCGATCTGTGAAATCATCTCGTGTCCACAGATGAATGTGTATGTATCATGTCTGTAACAGTGAGATTTCCGGGTGGAATAGAAGAGACTTTTGCAATGCTGTCTTGGGGAACGGTTAGAAAGAGAAGGTATTACCAGACATCAGGAGTGGTACCTAATTCTGGCTTACTAAGCCCTTATGACGGCCTGACGTGGATTACTTTATTTTGTCCTCACAACATTCCTACTAAGTAGGTACATTGTTAGCCCCATTTTACAGAGAGGTGACCGAGGCCGAGAGGTTGGAATACATTGTCAGGGTCATACAGGACCTGAGCCCGTGTGTATTCGTTTCCTAGGGCAGCCTTAACGACGTACCACAAGCTCCGGTGGCTTCAACAGCAGCAATCTGGTCCCTCGCAGTTCTAGGAGCTGCAAGTCTGAAAGCGAGGTGTTGGCAGGGCCGGAGGCTCTGGGGTAGAATCCTTCCTTGCCTCTTCCCGGCTTCTGGTGGCTCCCGTCAGTCCTTGGCGCTCCTTGGCTTGCCTGTAGTCGTGCCCCTCCACCCTCTGTCTCCATCTGTGCAGGATCTTCTCCACGTGTATCTGTCTCTGTGTCCTCTCCTCTCTTAGGAGAACAGCAGCCATTGGATTTAGGGCCCACCCCAGTCCAGGATGACCTCATCTTTTTTTTTTTTTTTTTAAACGTTTATTTATTATTGAAAGACAGAGACAGAGCATGAGCATGGGAGGGACAGAGAGAGAGGAGGAGACACATAATCCGAAGCAGGCTCCAGGCTCTGAGCTGTCAGCACAGAGCCCGACACGGGGCTCGAACTCACAAACCGTGAGATCATGACCTGGGCCGAAGTCCGACGCTTAACTGACTTAGCCACACAGGCACCCCAAGGATGACCTCATCTTAAGTTAACTGATTATACGTGCTAAGACCGTATTTCCAAATAAGGTCCCATTCTGAGGTGTTCTAAGTGGGCATGAATTTCCGGGGGGCCACTATTCAATCCACAACACCATAGTCTAGCCAGGACCCCTTTCCACCTTCTAGGACAGGGTGGAGAAAAGGGAAAGAAAACAGAAGCCTGGGAATGCTCAAGTTTTGCCTAGGTGGCCTTGAGACAGACAAAGGATGGGCGACCGTCCCCGTGTGGCCAAGAGGGAACAGAGATTCGTGCAAGAGGTAGGGTGCCCGGCACAGGCCGACTGCATTTGAGCGAAATTACCCTGCACAGAGCTGAACAGCTTTCTGTACTTGAGGGGAGAGAGTGGATTTGGGGTTAATGCCCCGCCATGCTTGAGTGGCTTGCATAAAGGTTACCTGAAATATTTCCCTTCTCAAGCAGCCGCATTATTGCCTGTCTCTGAAGCTGCAGGGGAACCCCAGAGGCAGACATAAATGTCTCCAAGTCGTAAAATCAGACTTGGAGCACCAGCCACAGGGAAGAAAGGATTTTGGCATATTATCTGCATCGCTGCAAAATACATTTATAAGCATTCCAGGCAAACTGCAGGGGAGAGTATAGAAAGTCTCCAGCATGCAAGGAAGGGTAAATGAAAATTAGTAACTGAACGATGTCCGTAATTACTTCTTCAAGGTATAGAACATAATTAAGATGAGCTGTCCTGCCCGTGCTGTCTCTCTTGTTTTATTTAAGGGAACATAAAACATCATTTATAAGGGCTTTCCTAGGTGAACTGCCAATTTCAATTCCTTGAACTCTGTTTTTCCACAGGGTCTTATGTTTCTCAACAGTAAAATTTGTCCACTCCTGTCGGGTTTTCGGGAACGGAATGGGGCTGGGGGTTGGTTCTCCTTCACCCCAGACGCTCAGATTCCCCACCTTCTGTTACTGGGAGGGTTTTCATGTCATTGAAAGTGACAGTTGTGTACAGAAAAAGCTTCTAGAAAAACAAGGCTGCAAGTCTAGGATGCTAGCCTTTAAGTTAAGAATCTGACTCTCCTCGGATGTGGAGAAAAAGGGTCTCTTTTGCACGGCTGCTGGAAATGCAGACTGGTGCAGTCGCTCTGGAAAACAGTATGGAGCTTCCTCAAAAAATCAAAAAAAGAACTACCCTACGACCCAACAATTGCACTACTAGGTATTTATCCAAGGGATACAGGTGTGCTGTTTTGAAGGGACACGTGTACCCCATGTTTATAGCAGCACTAATGACAATAGCCAAAGTATGGAAAGAGCCCAAATGTCCATCGATGGATGAATGGATAAAGATGTGGTATATATAGACAATGGAGTATTCCTCGGCAATCAAAAAGAATGAAATCTTGCCATTTGCAACTACGTGGTTGGAACTAGAGGGTATTATGCTAACCGAAATTAGTCAGAGAAAGACAAATATCATAGGACTTCACTCATATGAGGAGTTTAAGACACAGAACAGATGACCATAAGGGAAGGGAAGCAAAAATAATATAAAAACAGGGAGGGGGACAAAACAGAAGAAGTTCTCTTAAATATGGAGAACAGAGGGCTGCTGGACGGGTTGTGGGGGTGGGGATGGGCTAAATGGGGAAGGGGCATTAAGGAATCTACTGAAATCATTGTTGCACTATAAGCTAACTAACTTGGATTTAAATTTAAAGACAAAAAAAAAAAAAAAAAGAATCTGACTCTCCTTAAAAGTCTGGTAAATTTTCACGGCTACATTCAGGGTAGCCTTTGATTAATATTTGATTCTTTAACAAGCTTAACCTGCTTTTCACATTTTAAATTGCATTTAAAATTTAATATATTTAATGTCTTCTTGGAGTACTTCAGTTGCCTGATTAACAAACAAGGACTTAGATAGAGTACAGATCTAATACCTCAAATTTAGGAGTATGTTGACTAAATTAATGTTTTTAAAAATGCCCCAAGAGTATGTGTAAACCAGATTTCAACTTAAAATCTCAAGTCTGGGGCGCCTGGGTGGCTCAGTCGGTTAAGCATCTGACTCTTGGTTTCGGGTCAGGTCATGATCTCACAGTTTCGTAAGTTCAAGCCCCACATCGGGTTCTGTGCTGGCGGTGCGGAGCCTGCTTGAGATACTCTGTCTCCCTTGTTCACTCTGTCTCTCTCTCTCTCTCTCAAAATAAATAAATAAATAAACTTAAAAAAAAAAAAACCCTACAGATTTCTAAAAAAAAAAAAAAAATCTCAAGTCAAATGAATTGTTCAACTAAACCTTTCATGCTGGGATTCCAAAGTAGATCTCCTACTCAAATAGGTTAAAATCTTGAAAATATTAATCTTCTGGATTTTCCTCCTAAACATTTCTATACTTTTTTTTGAAAAAATAGCCTTATTGAGATAGCATTGACATATAAAATTCACCTAGTCTGAGTGTAGAATTCAGTGAAGTTTAGTATGTTTCCAGAGTTATACAACCATCACCACAATCTAATTTGAGAATATTTCCGTTACCCTAAAGTGGAACCTTTAGGTTCATTTACCGTCGTTCGCCATCCCGCCCAGGCCTTAGGTGGCCACTAGTCTACTTTCTGTGTCTGTATATTGTCCTGTTGTGGACATTTTCTGTATTTAATTTGAAATCATGCTGGGTTTTTAAGGAAACGGTCTTGCTCTCTCCATTTGGGGGGCGTCTTCTCCAGCAGCTTTTTGGGGCACTGCCTCAGTGGCCTGGAATTTCTTCATAAGCGGGAGCTGAGCAGCCCAGCCTGTGAGTAGGGGGCTCTCGGAACCCATCACCCACACTCATCACTGAGGCCTGATTCAGAGGCCTCTGTGCAGGAGCCAAATCCCAGCAGGTAGTTTCACGCCACTCTTCTTCCTTGCCGGGCTCCGAGACCTGGTTAAGGCGTGAGCTGACGGCAGACCTCCCTGCTGGGTTGGCGCTCATCAGCCATGCTCCTGTGGCCACCTGCGGTCCCCACAGCGCCCGCTCGGAGGCCCCCAGCCAGCACGCTCCCCCAGAAGCCTCAGGGGCCCCTTTAGGTTCACACTTCACGTCTGAGCAGGATGTCTCAGGCGTGCCCGTGTTTGGGAACAGGCATTATTCCCAGCAGCCGAAAGGTGGAAACAACTCGAGTGTCCATTGACGGATGACTGGATATGTCAAAGATGGTTTATGCACACGGTGAAATATTACCCAGCCTTAAAAAGGAGATTTTGACTTCTGCTACAATATGGGTGAACCTTGAAGACATTGTACTAAGTGAAATACTGTACGATTCCACTTGTGTGAAGTACTTAGAATCGTTAAATTCGGGGACAGAAAATAGAACAGTGGTTGCCAGGGGCTGGAAGGAGAGGGGGATGGGGAGTTGGTGTTTGAAGGGTCCAGAGTTTCACTTTGGGATGAGAAAATAAAGTTCTGGAGACGGTTGGTGGCGACGGTTACACAGCCATGTGAATGTACGTCATGCTACTTAACTGCACACCTAAAAACGGCTAAACTGGCAAATTTTCCGTTGTGTATATTTTAGCACAACTTAAAAACATTGGCAGAACCCCGTTTGTGGTGTTCTGTGCCTCAAAGATGGTTTCCAGGGGCTCCCTCTTGACTACAGAGTCACATGAATGTTTTCCCGGTCTAGCCTCAAATCCTTTCTGGAAGGAGTTAGGTGTCAACAAGGAAATGAAGATGCCTCAGCCTCGCCAGCACGCCCTTTGCGGCGAGGCTCCACCCGGTCCTTGTAAGGACCTTCCCTGTGACACCCTGCACCCAGGCCCCTGAACTCACTGGCCCCGGTTTCCCCCTCCTCTTCTCCAGATCGCCCCGCAGGTGCACCGTCTGTATGTGCTGTGTCTCCAAAGCCTTCTGAGATCTGAATCCCTTGGGGGTGCTCATTCTCCTCTTCTCTTTCTGGGGGAGCCTGATTCAGAGGGGCTGTGGAGATAGGCCTTTTTTTACGAGTACCTCAGATGACTCTTAGCAGGCAGGTTTTGAAGACATGGGACTAGGGTAACTAACTGTGTTTCAAAAATGGTCTCGTTTCTCATCTTTTGGGAAAAGAGCTCAAATTCAGTCATTCATGTGTTCATTCATTCATTCATTCATCCAGGCGCTGAAGTTAGGCACCTTTTAGGTAACTGAGGATATTGTGGTAGATAAGACAATCCGGGTCTCTCCTCTCAAGCTCTGAGTCTTGTGGCAGCAATGGGCAGTGGCCAACAAAGCATTTAAAATAGAAAGTCTTGGGGTGCCTGGGTGGCTCAGTCCATTAAGCGTCTGGCTCTTGATTTAGGCTCAGGTCACGATCTCATGGTAATGAGATCAAGCCCTGTGTCGGGATCTGTGCTGACAGTGTAGAGCCTGCTTGGGATTTTCTCTCTCTCCCTCTCTCTCTCTCTCTCTCTCTCTCTCTCTGCCCCTCCCCGGTTCGTGCTCTCTCTACCCCTCACAAAATAAATAAACTTAAAAATAAAATAGGGGCACCTGGGTGGCTCAGTCGGTTAAGCGTCCAACTCTTGGTTTTGGCTCAGGTCACATGATCTCATGGTGTTGTGAGTTCAAGCCCCGCATCAAGCTCTGCCCTTGCAGCACCGAGCCTGCCTGGGATTGTCTCCTCGCTCTCTGCCCCTCCCCCACTCGCGCTGTCTCTGTCTCTCTGAAAATAAATAAAAATAAATACTATTTTATTAAAAAAAAAAAAAGTCAAAAGACAATAGGTGCCTTGAAGAAGGATAAAAAACAAACCAGAGGGGAGACCGTGAGAAAGAAGAGACAGACCGTTTTAGGTAGTGTGGTGGCAGGTGGGGGGCTCTCCGGGGAGCCGATAACGTGAGCAAGACCAGAGGGAAGAATATTACAGGTGAGGGAACAGTGAGCGCACAGGGTCTAATGAGTTGGTACAAGTACTAAAAAAAATAGAAGAGAATAGAAAATACCAGTTCATCACATGTAAGCTGGGGCAAAAGGACAGGAGACAGAAGGTCTCTAGCTTTGTGACCTTGAACGAATCACTTATGCTCCTGGACGCCCATTTCTCCACCTGTGGAATGGGGCTGTGGACAGGGTGGGTTCCGCTGGATTGGGGTTTCTTAACGTTTCAGTGCCTGGCACCTCCTCTCCTCACCTCTTCCATGCTGTCTTGGGGTGGGCTATGTAAACACTACTGTCCAGAAAGATCTTTTTAAAAAAAATTTTTTTTAAACGCTTATTCATTTTTGAGAGACAGAGCATGAGCAGGGAAGGGGCAGAGAGAGAGGGAGACACAGGATCCGAAGCAGGCTCCGGGCTCCCAGCTGTCAGCACAGAGCCAGATGCGGGGCTCGAACCCATGAACTGTGAGATCGTGGCCTGAGCTGAAGTCGGGCGCTTAACCGACTGAGCCCCCCAGGCGCCCCAGAAAGATCATTTTTGAGAGTTGCATCCTGCCATTTGTCTTGCTTACTCGGAATCAAATTTGAGGGTACTTTTCTCCAACCATATTTACCCCTTCCCTTTGCTCGTGTGGAAGCCATTGAGCCAGATGGCCTCCAAAGGCTCTTCTTGTCCAAGATGCGCCTGATTCTGCATTAACCTGTCTGGTACAGCTGGTTTGCACTTGGGCAGGGACTCTGTGCTTTTTGGAAGTGGGCACAACGCTCTGCTCTGGGGAAAATTTTGCAGATGGGCCAGAATCACCCAAAAGAGGGCGTGCGTTGAGTGCAGCGGCCCTCGGTTTTGGTCAATATGTTTGATGGCTCAGTTCTTTCCCTGGCAGGTCAATGTTGTAGGGGATATGGTATGTTCTTCAAAGCTGAGTATCTCCGTGGAAGGTTTGTGTGACAGTAAATCTCCTGGCTCCCAGATGAAGCTGTGACTTTTCTCTTCCAGAGTTATATGGAATGCTTTCACCTAATTCTTGGATTTATACCCTTGACCTCCATCTGCCAAAAGTTTAATTCACTTTAGTTCTGCCAACACCTCCACAGGCTGGGCATCAGGAGGTCTGTGGAGCTTACGGTAGGGAAAGGAGACCGACACGGGAATTAGCGATCATAAGGGTTCTGATGATTTCCAAATCAAATAAAACCCAAATCCGTCAGTGTTCTTTAGTGGTTGCTAGTGGGGTCTCCAATGAGGAAAAACAGATCTGAAATGGAATTCCATGGCTCTGGGTTATTGCAGGGACTGTGAGAAGGTGGGTAAAGGAAGTTGGAAAACTGAAGTTTGGTAATAGAGCATTAATGTTAGCTCAGGTCGAACCCCCGTGTCCTGGGGCTTCCGCCTGTGTTTGGGGACTCCTGAAAAGCTGCCTGTAAATACAAGTGTGCTGAATGTTTTGTAAAGCCCCCGAAGCCTGGTTGGTTGGAGGGCCCTGGGTCAATATTCAGGGTTGTCTTTTTCTTGGCCTCCTCCAGCTCCAGCCTCTACAAGCTCTAATAAGGCTCATTTCACAGGAGTCGGGGAGAAGCTACAGACGTGCGTACATAGAATGGATGGTTTGAATCCCAGTTCTGCTGCTCACAAAGCTGTGCCATCGGGTGAATTCTTCCACCCCTCCGAGCCTCAGTTTGTCTTTGACATGGGTGTGATACCACCGCCCTCCAGGGTAGTGGTGAGGAGGAGGGGTGAGACGGTAATAAAGGCTAGCTCTCCTGAGTGCTTGTAGAACTCGCTGACGGCACACCCCAGTTCCACTGGAACGGATCGTACTAATTTTGCCTTGTGTTTTTGTTTGTTTTAGTTCCTTTAACGAAGAAAGCCAAATAACTAAATACTTTTGAGGATGCATGTCAGCTAACACACTTTGAACTTCTCTTTGTTCTTCTGCTGGTAGTAAGCGGCCTGGCCTGGTGCCCTTTAACAGAAACAGTGTCTTTGGTCAAACCCTCAGATCACTTGACCTGTTGTTTTAGCTCATTCATTTGACGCAAATGTGCTGAGTACCTGTTACGCGCTAAGCACCTAGTTGGGCAGAGGGCATGGGGAGGGGGGCCAACGAGAGGACCGTGGGGCTGGGCTGCCAGGGACTCAGAGGTGAGGGATGAGCTGGCCAAGGGTAGGGCAGGCCTGGCTCTTCTTTTCCAGCCCTGCAGTGGGAACGTCGGCTCTCCTGTCCCCTGACTGGGCCACGCTTTCTCCTCTGAAAATGAGGGGGAGTGGTCAGAACGCCTCCGACTCCAGACACGAGTTTTGATTCTTAATTCTTTGGCAGGAGCAAACGGGGAACGCAAAAACCTGAGCCCATCTGGACTTGCGAAATGTGTTGAACACACACTGGATGCAAAGAGCCTCAGATTCCTTGAGATAAAACGAAATCTCCCAGAGATAGAAATTCCCGAGTGTTTGAGACAAGTTTGATGTGTTAGCTACAGACGCCGTGTTTGTGAGGACTTACGTACCTCTGTTTCCTTCTCAGCTTTATGGGAACTACTTGGGATTGAGCCAGTTCTAAGCCAGTCTGTGATGTCCAAGAATCCTGGGAGCTTTAGTAGCTTATCCTGCTCCTCCCCACCCTTCCCCTTTGTTTTCTTTTCTCTTCCTCTTTCCTCTGGTCCTCAAATTCCTTCCAGAAATCTGGGCAGAACAACTAATTCGGGTTCTGATGTTAGTGTGTGACTCAAAGCAGGGTTGTTGGTTTTTTTTTTTTTTTTTCCTTCATGCTTTAAAAGGAGAGTGGTGGTCCAAAGGAGATGCTGAACTCTAAAAGAATATGAGTGCTCCCGGGAGGCCAGGTTCACGGGTGCCTCTGGGAGAGGGTTGGGTTCCTTCCACTCTGATTCCCTCCCTGTGGCATTTCAGGCCCTGGGTCACTGTGACAAGAGGGCTTTGTTCCGGCAACTGCCGGTGTGGCCCATGCCCCACCCCCCCCACCCCCCACCCCCACCCCCCCAGGGCTGGAGACTACCAGTTCTGCTTCCATATCAGAGTTTGATTTTTTTTGGGGGGGGTGGGGGGGTTCCGATTTTTGTATTATTAATTATTCTTTGTAGATGGTATTTCTTCATTTGCGAAACCTCTTCATTTCAACTAGAAGGCCAGCCTTTGGTGGTGGGTTGTAAACTGGGCAGAAATTGATAAGAAATAGATCTCAAAGCCAGGTGTTGCTTTTTCCTTCCCAAACCCTTCTGGGCCTACACTTTCCTCTCCTCCTTTTCTGTTACTGCGTGGCTGCCCTCTGGGCCCTCTGTCTATACCTCCTGCCCCTTCCACCTGACCGCCCCACCCCCAGCACCTCTCTAGGGCTCATTTAACCCGAGGTTCTCCAGGGAGTCTTCCCATTGCCCTGTGCTTAGATGTCAGGAATTTAGAGACCACCTGGTTTTACCTCTGCATCTCACCAAGGAGAAATCTGAGTGTCCGGGGGGACTTGGTTCAAAGTGAGGCTCTTGTTTGGTGGCAAAGAGAGCCAGCTGTAGGATCCAGGCCTGTGACTTTTCACATGGATACTACGGACCGGGCTTGGATACTACGGACCAGGCTGCTTTACATTTTCCTTTAATTTCCAAAACCATCCTAGGATGTAGGCACTATTACTGCTGTCTAGTTGCGTTTCAGAGATTAAGAAGTTGACTGAAGGGGGTGTGATGAGCATCTACTCTTGATTTTGGCTCAAGCCATGATCCCAGAGTCGTGGGATCAAGCCCCGTATCCAGGTCGGCACCGAGCATGGAGCCTGCTTAAGATTCTTTCTTTCTCTCTCTCTCTCTCTCTCTCTCTCTCTCTCTCTCTCTCCCTCTCTCTCTCCCTCTCCCTCCCTCTCTCTTCCTCTCTCTCCCTCTCTCTCTCTCTCTCCCCCTCTTCCTTTCCCTCTCCCTCTCCCCCTCCACCCCCCACTCATGCTGTACCTCTCTCTCTAAAATAACAGTAATAAAAAGAAGTTGACTGAAGGCCCAAAGGCTGGTTAATAGTGAAACCAAGATTTGAATCTAAAGGGTGCTACTCGGTGCCTGTGACTCTCTTGGTTTCAGCCTGGAGAAAGTCCGGAGCTCCAGGAATCTCCTCAGTCCCAGGCAGGTCAGGATGGTCACTCACTGTAGCTCCAGCCTGGTGACCTCCACAGAGAGGGGGAGAGCTGTGACATAGTGGCCTTTCGGGGCAGGCTGTGGGGTCCTGCCGTTACAAAGCAGATGGCCTGTCTTTATATAAGAATGCCTTCCTCCGAGATTACTGGGGGTCACTCTCGCTTCTCCCAGCTTGATGCCCTTGACCTAGACACGCCCCCATTCCAGCGTCGCTTTGACGGATGGCCTGGACGGTACTCAGGCACAGCATGATTTTGTGCATTTGGGGAAGACACGTCTGTAACCGCATTGCTGCACCCTCAGAGCGTGGTGTAGGTGAGGGATCGTGCTCAGGCTGTTAGCAAAACCAGATTTGGAGAGCGAAGTCAGTTGGGTGTTGGAGCTGATTTGTCCGCGGGAGGGGAGTGGAGGCCCGTGTGGATCTGGGTGATTTAGTACGAAGCGCCTCACTTTGGACGTTGGCGGGAGGGGGAGCACAGATTCTGCGGTGGCGGTGGCGGCTCCAAGGGTGTGGGCGTGGTCTGCCGTCTTGAGGGACAGCATGGCACAGTGGTGAAGACCACCATTTCTGGAAGCAGGCCTGGGTTTGAATTTGCCATTTGTTGTGCCATTTGCTGGCTGTGTGATCTTGGGCAAGTTACTTAACCTCTCTGGGCTTCAGTTGCCTCAACTGTAAAATGGGAATGAATGATATTATTATCATTCGTTATTTCTAACTTCTGGGGTTTTTATGAGAAGTACATGAAGCAATGTGAGAAAAAGCCTTAGCGTGGTGTCAGGCATCAGGCACATGATAAATTCTCAATAAATAGTAGTTGTCATGATTATTATTATTAACTCTTGCTGTACTTTATGAGACCTGACTTCTGGCCCTGGGTCTGCTGCTTAGCTACCCTGGGGAGGTTAGGCAAGTGTATCAACTCTGACTGTTTTTCTGTAAACTGATGGAGTTTGACTCTAATCCCCGGGCATCCCACCTATCTCCAGTTTTCTGAAATGGATCAAAAATGAGTTCCCACCCAGGGCCCCACAGCCTTTCGGTTTGATGTCATCCGACTGGAATTAACAATCCAGCAGCTCCTTTCCACCCCCCAGACACAGGCAAGGTCAGGGAATGGATGAGGCGGGCTCTGTTCCTTTGTTGTGAGCCAACTTTCTGCCACCTGCTGTCGCTTTACTGTGAGTGGAGTGTCCACTTGAGAACAACGTGCTCTTCATCAGAGTAGAATAAACACAGGAGCTTGATTCTGATTTTGGCTTCATTTATGTATCTTGGACTACGTCCTGGGTCCAAGAAATTGTTCCGTAAATTAAGCCAATTAGATTCTTACAAAACAGGTTTGCATTTCGTTCATTAGAGTTTAGAAAGGAAAAAAAGCAAGTGTTGTAGCTAAATAAAACTTGCGGTGGTGGGTGGGTGGCGGAAGGCCACTGTTAAATGTCCTCGGGGATTCCTTTCTTAGGGCTTTTGATCACTAGACCTTTTATTTAAAAAAAAAAAAAATTGCTGATGCTACTGGTGGTTTCTTCCTTGTGGAGCAGAAAAAGGCTGTCTGGTGCTTATAAAGGAAGCCTTACGGGGCACCTGGGTGGCTCAGGCGGTTACGCGTCTCGATTTCAGCTCCGGTCACAGTCTCACAGTCGTGGGATCTGGGATTGAGCCCCACCTCGGGCTCTGCACTGACAGCACAGAGCCTGCTTGGGATTCTCTCTCTCCCTCTCTCTCTGCCCCTCCCCTGCTCTTTCTCTCTCTCTCTCTCTCTCAAAATAAATAAATATATTTTTAAAAGGAAGCCTTTAATCCTAGCTCATTTATAAGCTTTTTTGAGTACCTACTGTGTGCCAAGCACCGGGGAAAAATGTGAATGAGGTGGAGAGGGTCTCTACCCCCGTGCCCACGCCTGGCATATCATACGTAGGTGCTTGAGAAAAGTGTGTTGGATGAATGGAGTGTACTAATAACTGTTAGTTAATAGTCTGGCCCTCATATCACATCACCGCAATGACTCCTGTGACACCAGATTACATTTTAGATCGCCTGTCCTAGAAGTGGCCAGCCAACCCAGTCTTGGGCCAGGTCAGGAGGAAACTTGGCACTTGACCATCAGCCCAGCATGGCAGCAGCTGAGAGCATGGGCTGCCTGTGTCAGAAGCCAGTCTTCACCTCATCCTAGTCACAAGACCTGGGCAAGTTACCTACCCCTGCCTCAGTTACTCCTACCCATAAAATGGGGACAGCGGTGGTACCCACCCTGTGAGACTTCTGTGCAGATTTATGTGTGAACTGCTCGGCACACCGTGAGGGTTCTCCAAACTGTGGTTGCCACTATCTGTGAGTGTCAGTCGCTCAGCCTTCTCTGATGCCACTTTTCCTAAGACACACGTGGGATAAACATACTTACCACTTGTTTGCCTAATTGCCAACCCTTCCTTTGTGTCCCAGCCACGCAGTAGGTCCCCACTGCTATCATTTGGATGTGAAGAGCCTAGCAGTCAGGTTTGAGTCTTGGCAGGGCAACTTTCCGCCTCCATGGTCTTGACCTTGGTCAAGTTGCTGAAGTCAAGAGAGGCTCAGAGAGGTTAGTACTTCCTTCTCTGTGGGAAGGATTACACTTAACCAAGTGCCTAGCACACAATGAGCACTCACTCCATAAATAGTGAGACTGTTGTCATTCGCGCAAAAGGCACACAAAGCCCCTTTGGCTTTTGTGGCCTGGCGTGCCAAAGCCAAAGCTGATTCACGGGGCGTCCAACGAAGCCCGCACGGCCAGGGCTGGAGGAGGCCCCGAGGACAGACGGCCTTGGGAAAGGGCCCGTGTTGCGGGCCCCACACGGTCAAAGCGTTTTAAAGGCCTTGTATTAGAAAAATAAACTAATTAAATAATACTGCCCCCCATAAAAGCTGACTTTTAATGGACTCCACGGTGGGGTTCTCACCGCGGCGGTCTGCAGCCCCAGTCTCGGTGAGCCTGTCTGCCGCCATGGGGAGAGTTTAATCTCGCACGGCGTGAGCATAATTTTACAAGTTTTATGGCTGTTTTTTCTCTTCCAAAGTGTTGCTATGTCATTGTGCACCGAGGGCAACTTGCGTGCATTTAACAGTTTACCTCGTTTGGGGTGGAAATGAAAAATGAAGCAATAAATTAAAGAAAAACACAACGTGGATTTTTTTTCCCCCTTCTTGTCGAGGCAGCCGTGGAGGAACAAAGAGGCAGTGTTTGCCCCGCACAGCCCAGTCAAATCCTAACAGCTTTTATGTATGGACACTAGCGCGCATATCGCCTCCCCGGAGAGGGCCGTGGGGCTCGGGGAGCGTTGGGGGGCTGGTTCCACGGACCCCAGCGATACCTGGGACCTTTCTCCAGGGCAGAGGTCAGCAAACTGCAGCCCTCGGGCCGGAGCCAGTCCAGCGCCTGTTTCTGTGACACGGTTGAAAAAAACATCAAAAGAAGAATAATACTTCCTGACACGTGAAAATTACCGGGAATTCAGGCTTCGGCCTCCATAAATGGAGGGGCGTTGACACGCAGCCACGCCCGCCCCTTGTGTGTTGCCTGCGGCTGGCGCAATGCTGAGGCACTGCCTGCCCTTTACGGGAAGAGTTTGCTGACCCCGCTCTAGGAAGGGGGTAAAGGAGAAGGGGACAGAAAATGCAGCTTCCGCTTTCCTGGAGTCGATGGTTTGCGCTGAGGGTGTCCACGTGGCTCAAAGTCCAAGAGGTGCCTGAGAAAGAGTGGATTCACCTGGAGAACTCCCAGAAGTAATCGGCTACCCATCCAGGCTGCCTGCTCCGGGGAACATCATGCAGCCCACTTCGCTGCTGCACACAGCGGTGACTTCTTTAGGCTTGTGGATGGGTCCGCTTTCCTGGTCCTTCCCATGCCCCAGCCATGTCGTTCCACAAAGAAAATTGCCTCCTGCAGGAGAAGAAAACGGTCGTTCGCTCATTCATTCGTTCCTCCCTCCCCCACGCCGCCCTCCCTTCAACAAATAATTATCAACAGGTGACTAGGTGTTAGACTCTGCGAGAGACTGCCCGGAACAGGAAGAATGAAAAAAGAAAGTTCTTTTCCCCTGAAAATTAGTTCTTGGGGCGGGCGCCTGGCTGGTTCAGTCGGCAGAGCGCGTGACTCTTGACCTCGGGGTTGGGAGTTGGAGCCCCACGTTCGTGTAGAGGTTACTTAAAAATGAAATCTTAAAAAGAAATGGGTCGTGGTGTCCTCAGTGCCATTGGTTTTTGAGGAGTTCTTTTAATTCTGCCTCTTTGATTAATTTTAAGTCCACCTCTGTTTAGAACCATAAACCCATGTCCTTTCTTCCTCGACCTGATACTTTCATTAAAGATAATCTAACTTACAAGAGGCTTTGGGGTGACCGGGTGTCTGACTTAGCCCGTGGGAAGAGCCCTCCGGGGGAAGGCGCTGCAGCCTGCGCAGGAGACCAGGGCCAGGTGCTCGGGGACCAGGAATAAGAGGCTGTAATGGATCATTGAGGGAGAAGGCTGTGGAATTTGAAATCTACCAAGCCTGGTGCTGCTGGCTGGAACTGTCTTGTAACAACTTTATGCTGCCTTTTGTAAGTAGCTTCATTATAGGGAGTTTTAGAGGCCTGTCCTCTTTTCTTAAAAACTTGCTGGGAAGAAATGTTGAGCATTATTTATGTCCTCTGGGTGTGGAGAGGTGCCTGAATACTGGGGCAGACATGCCTTTGGATAAAGGAACAACAGCTTTGCCAGAAACTGGTTCTCTGTCCTCCTTTCCTACGTGCTTCTTCTTCCCCCACCTCTGTGCCTTTTTCTTTGTCAGACAAGCCTTTGTTGCTCATTTCTGATGAGCCTTCACTTTCTTTCCTCAGTCATGCGGAGGAACCCCTTTGGTGTGGACATCTGCTGCCGTAAGGGGTCTCGAAGCCCCCTGCAGGAGCTCTACAACCCAACCCAGGTAAGCCCTGGAAACTTTCTCGCTTGTTCGATTTGGTCTCCGTGCGTCGATCTCTGGAGGGGAGGTGGTGAGAGGGGGAGGGAGAACGATAAACTTCAAAATTTGGTTCTTGAGGGATTTGAAACTTCCTTCTACTGCCTGGCATTTTAGCTTCGGTGGTTGCTTTCTTGGTCACCCTTTCTCTGTATAATGGCTCTGAAGTTCTAGCAAGAAGGATTCAGAATTCCAGAAATGCCCTGGTGTAGTGCTGGACTGAGCTTTCAGACAGACCTGCTCAGGTTAGAGATTCTCGACAGTCACGGGTGCCAGCAGCGGGACTCTGAAACTGTAGAGCCGCAGGGGCTGGGCGGTCTCTCCCTTAGCACCCCCAAAGAAAGTTCACGCGTGGATGAACCTGCCACCCTGCTCCCACGCCGGTTTATTAAAGTCCAAGATGCCCCCAAGAATTCCACCTCACTGCACCAGTTTACCAAGATTCAATTTTGTGGGGGTGCTTTTTGTTAAGTCACCTCATGATAAATTATTTGAGTTTGATCATGAAGAGTTTTTCTGTGAGCAAAATAAGCTCCACCCCAGGAAGTGTGTCTCGTGGAAAGCTAGGAGCAAAGGGAGGAGGTCTGGTCGCCATGGCGATGGCCTCCGTGGTGTGTGGGTCTTGATGTGGAGACCATAAGGCTGGTTCTCTTTTGGGAACGTTAATTAGCAATTGATGCCAGGAAATAGTAAACAACTAGTGGCCTATGATCTGACCTTTGATTGCTGTTAAAAAAGAAAAAAAAATGCACTGCTTTAGCCATAGCCTCTGTGCTTTATTTTGCATCAAATTCTTAATTCAGTATTTCTGTGGACTGAGGTGCTTGGTAGAGGAAGATAATACCTGGGCCTCAAAGGTACTGAAATCCCTGAAGTCTTGCAAAGGGCACCTTGTGATCCCACACATCTTCCTTGTCTCTCACTTGCACTCCCTTCTGGAAAAATGGACTCCCGAGTTTGTACATCACGGGTGGCCTAACCAGGTGAATTCACTCCCCCGTCAGCCCCGAGGCTTTGGAGTTCTACTATGAAGAGGCTGGATTAGCTAGGTCATTGCAAACTCAGATTGCCTGAGGCTTCCTTAATGGGCTCCCTGGTGACTTAGAGGGAATTTGATATTTGGGTGTTGTTTGGTGCCCAGATAATCTGATTATTATAGGCAAGTCTCCTGGCATGTTCACACACCTGTCCTTAGGAAGAGGCGGAATCGGCCTTGACAAAGGATAGGAATTCTGGAAATCCATGTTGAAAACAGCACACGCTGCTGAGATGCAGACCATTCCTATCTTTTTGTCGACAGGCTCTGTTCTCAGATCCTTTTCCCTTTCAAAATACAACTGCTGAAGCACCGCTATTTTCCTGAGGAAATTTCTATGGGCAGCATATGGTGTCGTGGGAAGAGCTTATTTCTGAAGCAGACACCCCTCTGGACAGGAAGCGCGTGGACCGGGTCTATGCTGTGTCCTGTTGTATCCCCAGCCCCTAACACAGGGCCTGACCTATAGAATGTGCCCCCAAATATCTGCGAATGAGAAAATCAAAGTCTAGGTTCAAATCCCTACCTCACCTCCAACTGGTTGTGCAGCTCGAGTACGTGATGAGTCCATTTCTCTGGAATGTTGGGAGGCCGAAATAACCCTGCTGTGTCAGGGGCTATGTAAACATCATTCATCATTATCCTGGTCGTGAGGGTGGTTTCCATACTGGAAGGCTTGACTTCAGAGTCAGACGTGGGTCCAAAGCCTGGTTTATTCATTTCCTAGCTACGTGAGTGTGGGCAAGACACTTGGCCCCTCTGAAGTTGCTTTCTCTCGTTTATAACATGGTGCTAAGAGTACCTGCCTTGCAGGTTTGCATGAGAGGATATATTTTGCTCTGTGCCTCCTTTGGAGTTTGTTCCTTCCTGGATTCATTCACTCGTTACCCCAGGGTTGGCTCCAGTTGACTGAACAGGAGACCCTGCTTAGTCCCTTTGTCAACCCACCAAAGGAGAGATAACTTTCCTGGGTGGAGGTCATCTCTTCCTTCTGGTGGTGTTTTGAGTATTGTCTGGGTGAGAAGCTCATTTAGCGGTAGCCTAGGGCCTGGGAGGGAAGATGGGGTTGGAGAGGCCGCCCTGGGAACCATGCTCGAGGCTGGAGGTGGGTGAGTCACCTCCAGCAGGAATGTCGTGGGCAAGCTGTCTGGCCCCCTTCTCTGACAACCAGGAAAATGTCCCTGCAGGAAGATCTCCCCGTTTCCTCGGGATGTTACCCGGGATGTTTTTTCTTAGGCTGGTTTCCTTTACAAGCTGCAATTATGTTCCATTCCCACGCAAATACAGTCAGGGGCGCTTTTCGGAGACACTGTCTTGTTGATCCTTTGGGCTGCTGTGGGCGGGGCGTTGAGAGGAGGGAGCAGGCGCCCCCGATGAGGTTAGTTCCATGTCCACAAGACATTTACAAACTTTGCACCCGATTGGGCATGGTCGTGGCTTCTCGCGTTTCCCCACCAGTCAAGCTGTTGAAGCCGCTAAGCCTGGACTGATATTATCACGGAGGCAGATGACAAACCCTGAAGTTGCTAGAAACCAAACTGCTCCTGGAGATGCCTTTTCCCCCGTTTTATGCCGCCTGGTTATTTGGGTTTGCTAGATGATGGTGAAAACAGGAACCGTTCATTGTAGATGGGAAACCAGGGTTGTAGTAAGAAGGCAGCATCTTAGTTACATGTATCGGTGCCGTGGACCAGATGGTATGTAGATGCTTATCAACATCTCATCAAATGTTCATAATAAACCCCAAACTAGGCATAACACCTCCATTTCACGTATGGGAGAGCTGAGGCCAAGAAGGTTCTACAACTTGCAGAGGGTCACAGCTAGCAAGAAGCCGAGTAAAGATTTAAACCCAGGATGAAGCACAAATCCATTTATCTCCACGCTCCAGTCACTGTCGCCAGCAAAGTTCCCTTGGCAGGAATTGCCCCATCTCCCCTCTAAAACAACAGCAGGATCACACCCAGATTTTTATGGGACAAAGACTTAAAGGCGCCCTTGGGAAAATTGGCCATCATCTGATTTGTCGTGTCCAGGGTTTTCTTATTTTAGTGCCTCCCAAATCCCTAACCGTTAAAACAACAATTGGTTAAAAAAAAAAGTTGATATTCTTAGCAAAACTGCACTCTGATGTCTTATAATTTTCCTGGTCTGTGCTGTCTCCCTGGCCCCAAAATAAAATGTAATTGCTGATCAGATCAGCTGGCGTGAAGTCACTGAAAGTTCAGGAGTTGCCAACTGCATATTTGTGGGCCGAGCACATCTGTGGGCCGGCCCGGCTCAGCTCACATCGCAGGGCAGAGCTAAGTGGTCAGCCATTAATAGGGCATAATTGCCCCCAAATGTCAGCGGGAGTGAGACAGCCTGTCCCTTCTGCCTCGCCCACCTCCTGGTCCTCTCGAGGGCTCCCTGAGATGTTCACAGCAGCACTCATGTGGTTCGGCCCTGCCCTGCCCGGTGCTTTCTTTAGCCTTTATCCTCGCTCTGTGATTACCACGTTCCGAGAAGACAGATGCGCAGCCCAGGGGCTGACCAGGAATTCGTAAACACAGAGTCTAGAAGGCTTGCAGGAATGCACCAGATGCAACTGTCTGCGGGCATTCCTAAGGCTGTGTGAGGGCCAGTCCGTGTGTGAGGGATCCAGCTGGGTTCTGGGTGAACTGCTTGAGGAAAAAAGGATCTAACAGGAAGAGGGGAAAAAAGCTTCCGGGGATGCCAGGCGTTGGCAAGATCCCTGAGGCCACTCCTGAGTTCTGTGTTGTTTGATGGCCCCTTGTGCGTCCAGTCTTCAGTGTGCTAAAGTGAATTTACCTGTCTATAAGGTAGGCTCCAGGACAAAGGATGGAAAGAGGGAGAGAAGGCAGGAGGGGAGGCAGAAAGGAAGAAAAGTTACTATTCATTGAAAGTATCACACTATACTGCACTACACTATTCGAGGCATTTCCATACATATCTCGTTGTTTCTAGGTTGAACCCCATTTTTCAGATAAGTTAACTGAGGTTCAGTTGACTGAGCAATTTGCCAAGGTCACAAAGCCCCTAAATAGGGTAGGGCCAGGCCCATCTGACCTAGCGAGATTGTGGGAGGATGAGAGCCTCTCACGTTCTCTTTTCCAGGTGGAAAAAATGCTTCCTTGAGGTTCCCTTTCTTAGTGACCCAAGCTGAGATGGGTGTGCTCAGGACAGCTGTAAAAGTCCCAAAGTTGGGGGCCAAGGCTTGTGGGGTGCTATGGAAGGCATAGTAGATTTCCAATAAACAATTGAAGTTTTGTTTTTTGCTTCCTGAACCTGATATTTGGAGAGGCCTTTGTCTCTGGGCCGGAGCCAGGCTAAGCAGGAATCGCCCTCAGGAGCTCTGCCATGGGAGAGATTGGGAAGTTGGGGTCTTTAAGTTTAGATTGATAAAAGCTTGAATTATCCCAGGGGGTCGGGAGGGGGAGCTGTTCTAGCACCCACCTGAATAGCTTTCTCAGCAACACTTGCCCAACACTGTTTCTTCTGCACACGTGTATGGGGTGAACAGAGCGAAAGGACATGGGGAGGAGAGGCACGGAGGTAACAGACATGATACGTGCTGTACGATAGAAGCTTTTCAGTTATGGGAGAATCAGAAGTGAGTCATCAACCCTTCAAAGTACGGGGCAAGTGGGAGGCTTTGTAGAGGGGGTGGCGGTTGAACTAGGTCTTTGAAGACGTGTCAGACTTCACCCGACAGAGAAGAGGGCAGCATCACAGAGAGGAGGAACAGCAGGAGTGGGGGCCCCAGGAGGGCCCGTCTGTGGCACATTCAGAGAACGGTGAGGGGTTTGCAGCTGGAGTGAGGAGCTGCTGGGAGCCGGCTGAGAGAAGGTGGGAAGGGCAGCGTGGTGCCGGCTGGATGAGGCTTGCCCACCCGGGTGGTGGGTGTAGTCTTCACCCACCAGTAGGATGGCTGGTCCCAAGGAGCCCACAGGAGATCGTGTACGACCGACCAGCCGGCTGCCGCTTCCGAGTCAAGCCGCTTGTGAACCGCGGGCTCCTCTGAGGCAGAGCACGGCCTCGTCTACAAAATGGGCTGGTTCTGGGGTTCTCAGCCCTGGCTGCACGTCAGGACCGCTCAGGGAGTTTTGACGAAATGGCCGGTGCCCAGGCCTCACCCAGACATTCTGATTTTACCTGTGGGTCCGGGATAGGGCTGGGGCATCGGTGGTCTTCAGAGTTCCCGGTGATTCTGACGGGCTGCAGAGTTCAGAAGCACTGGAGTGGCAGGCCCATAGCGGTCCCTCCAGTTCAAAACTCTTCGATTCTTTGATTCTCCTATAGCCCGTTCCGGGAAAAGCGCTTCAGAGCCTCCGCACCGAGGCGGCTCCCTGTCGTTTGTTACAAAGGCCCTGTGTCCGTGCTCAGCACTCAGCCTCACGGAGATCACATGCCCTCGTGCTCCATTGGCAGGTTGGTGAGTCGAGGCCCTGAGTGTTGGAGACCCCGCGCCGGGTGGACAAACCCAGGAGGCGGGGCCCCCAGGCAGGGACTTGGGAGGACCCTGTGTAAGGGACACTCGAGCCACTCGGCTCTGGACCCCGTGAGGAGGAGAACGCAGACTTGTTCCGTGCCGGGCATCGGATGGGCCCTTCAGAAGGAGCAGCCCCAGTGTTGGCTTCCCAGTGAAGGAGCCAACGGGAGAGGCTCTCTGCCCTCCACACTGTTGGTTAAGATTGGTGCTAATAACGGTCAGACACACTGGAGAAGGCAAGAAAGAACAGACATCGTACAGCCGCCAACTCTGGGCAATTAATCCCTTCATTACCAACCACCTGGTAAATGACGAGTCCATCTAATTATCTTGTTTTGACCCAACAGCTGTCTACCAGCCAAAGAGGGATTAATTGATTTAGTTGTGGACTGGCTCCTTATGCAAAGATATTACTTACTGTCAGTCTAGCAGAACGGCAGCTGGCTGGCAAAGATGAACTATTACGTGAACTTGATCTTGCACACAGGGCTTGGGAGAATGCTTCATTATTAATTGCAAATTACAATAGACGAGCGAGCCCGTTGCAAACACCAGGGACAGCGAGCCGCCTCCTTCACCATGGCCGGTGGCTCCATTAGTTTTGAACCGGGGAAGGCGCCCTGGTCAGATTTCCAGTCAAGCCAGGACAGATGGGGACTCTAGAGTCAGACACGATTTGGGTCAGAGGAGAGAATGGGTTGCGTGAAGGAAATGGGGGATCCCAGCCCAGGTTGGCCTCCCAGCATTGGCCTCCCAGCATTGGTTTCTTTATCCGTAAAATAGGAGCACAATACAGTCTTTCAAGTTTATGAGATTCAAAATCATGTATACCAAGCACCTAAGACAGTACCGAGAAAGACTTGGTGTTCATCAGTAGCCAACAGCGGGCCGAGTTGAATTAGGCGACCTGGGACTTTTCTTAGGGGGTCTGGGCCACGCTGGGCCCCTGTGCTGCAGGCTCAGAGACTTTGCAGATGTACACTTGGAATTTTGTTGAAAAACAGTAAGACAGACGATTTCCTCTTGCCCGGAAGCTACTAGCTGTTCATGGTGAGCACTTCCTAAAAAGTTTGACGACTGTGGCTGGTTGACTCTGTTATTAAGAAGCCGGGTGTAGTGACTGATGAGGCCGTGGGTGCTTCCGCGCGTGGATGTGACATGTGCGTGAGTGTGTGTGCCTGGACAGTCAGCCCACGGAACGCGGCGGATACAGCCGTTAAGTTTAGAGACCTCCTCCGCTAATGTTGATCATCCCCCAGTCCCTGGCGAGGTGCTTCAGTAATAATAGCTATGAAATAGGATCCCCCTCTCTGTGCGCTGTAAATGTGATGCTGCTGAGCGAATGGCTTCATCCGCATTTCACTCGGCCTGCATTTAGAGGCAGTTGCTTTGTTTCAGAGAGCCTAATTTGACCCAATATATTCAAATCTAGAGCGTGAGCTCCGTGCCCTAATGGGGTTCTTCTGTGTCAGTCTGTGTGAGTACAGTCTGGCCCATTTCCACCAGAGAAGGGCATCCGAGTGGCAAAATGACCCCCGGCAATTTCCAGATGGTAACACAGCTGTAAAATCTGCCATTTTCGGAAAGTTATTTCCTAAATTACCCCCAATTATAGGAGGCCTCTACATAATGTGATTTTTCTGTAAATGACACAACTCAGGTAGCTTCTCAGCCAATTGGATTTGAACCGTGTCGGATGCGTAGGGCTGAAACTAAGCCCTGGCTTGTTCTCAGATTCTCTGTAGGAGAGACCTGGGTGGGGGTGGGCGATACCACCTGCCCCCCATCCCCATCCTCCTCTCTTCCCGAAAGTGAAGTTGGCCTGCAGATCTGGTGGGGAGCAAGGTCTCCGCCCCGTCTTCACCACTAATTACCGTGAAATCGCAGGCAAACAGTTGAAGCCTTTCCAGCCCTGGAGACTTTGTAAAGAAGGAACAAAATACCAACAGTTCAGTTATCAAAGATTAAATCAGAAAGTACAGAGAAAGTTCTGGACTCGTGGCAAGCTGTTCAATCAATGCTGATTTCTTTTTCTTTTCTTTTCTTTTCTTTTCTTTTCTTTTCTTTTCTTTTCTT